>NW_004949100.1:8408418-8425233 GCF_000317375.1 Microtus ochrogaster | reverse complement strand
GCTCTTTGTGAGTTTGAGACCAGCCTTGTTTATAGAGGGAGTTCCAGCACAGCCAGGGCTACACAGAGGAGCCCTGCCTTGAAAAGAATATAAAACAAAAAATCAAATTAAAATATTACGTAATTTCCCCTTCCCTTTCCTCCCTTCAAGCCCTCCTAAACCCTCCTTCCAACTGTCCTATATCACTTTCCCCTCCATCTCAAATTTATGGCTTTTTTTCTTTGATTGTTATTGTTACATATATATGCATAAATATATCTGCACAACCTGGTGAGTCCATTTAGTGTTTCTGTTATTATGTGTATGATTTTGGGGCTGACCACTGTATTGGGTGACCAGTTAGAGGGCTCATTCTTGAGCAAGGCTAATTCTTTCCCAGTAGTTTATTAATTCCCTGGGCTTCTTTGTGGAGGGGTGAGATCCCTTGTCATTTCCCCTTTCTACCTTAACTTTTTTTTTTTTTCCGTATTTTTTGGGGTGGGGATAGGACTTCACTGTATAGCCCTGGTTTTCCTAGAACTCTCTATAGGCCAGACCGGCCTCAAACTCACAAAGATTCACCAGCCTCTGCCTCCTGAGTTCTGGGTCTAAAGGCAGGAATAGCTACCACCTGGAATTCTTGTTCAGGTCTTGTTTAGGCAGCGATACAGTTACAATACATGAATGCAGCTTTTCTGTCATTCTAGTAGACACAATCTAACAGCAGAACTCTTGGTATTCTGGCTCTTAGGATCTTCCTACCCACTCTTCCAACATGTTCCTTAAGTGGGGAGTTGTTTTATATGTATCCCTTGGGGCTAGGTACCCCACAATCAGCTGTCCTCTGTATTTTGACCTGCTGCGGTTTTCTGTTACAGTCTCTGTCTTCTGCAAAGAGAAGCTTCTGTGATGATGGATGAGAACTACAATACCAGGAGAAGGTTTAGAATGCAGTTAGGAATTATGCTGGTCCAATAAAGTGGTTATACAGTGGGTTCCTCTCTAAGAACCATGGCCTTACTCACTCTGGGTCTTTGGCTTGGTGTGATTTCTCTCCTGAGTGGGCCTGAAACTCAATCAGACAGCTCTTGGTTACCGCCAGAATATGTCACTGTTGCACCTTCAGAGATCCCTTGCCTTGCAGGTCATTGTGTGGTTCGTAGGTGTCCCAGCTGGGTAGGGCAATTTATTGCCTCCCTCTTTTGGCAGGTTGCACAGCACCTTCTGATATTATAAAAGATAGACTGCACAGGGGAGGGGGCAGATTCCTGCCAGAGGATCTTTAGTTTGAAGGGGTCAGATGTGGTCTCCATCGGAACCGTCTCTGCTAAGACTTAGTAGTTCTAAACTTTAGTGTCCCAGCAGAGGGCTGAGTGAGGACTGTGGGGGAACTCATCTGGGGCTGACCCTTCTCAGGGTGTTACACAGAGCTATCTGAGAATGATGGGAATGAACGCAAGCTCTGTGATGTAGGAGGGACAAAGCCGTTTGTTGGTTTTCGGCCACCTCGCTAGTTTAGACCCGAAATAATCAGATAGAATCAGCATTAATTAAATCACTGCTTGGCCCATTAGCTCTAGCTTCTTATTGGCTAACTCTTGCATATTAATTTAACCCATCTCCATTAATCTGTGTATCGCCATGTGACTGTGGTTTATCGGCAAAGTTTTGGCATGCCTGACTCTAGCGGCTCCGTGGTGTCTCTGACTCCACCTTTCTTTCTCCCAGAATACAGCCTAGCTTTCCAGCTGAGTTCTGTTCTTCCCTGCCATAGGCTCAAAATAGTTCTTTATTCATTAACCAATAAAAACAACACATAAACAGAAGGACCTCCCACACCACTGTGAAGTTTCTGATTTCACAAAAAAGAGCTGAAATTGGAATCTTAAAAAAAACATATAGTAAGTCTAACTTCACATTTTAAAGCATTGGCAAACATTTTACACACTTAGGAACCCTCTTTGGGTCAAGCAGTACACTGAAGGTTCAGTTTTGAATAGCTCCCACTTTCTACCAAATGTAAATATTTGGGAAGTTGGTGAATTTACTCATTGACACTGTTTGCCACATTTCCTCATGAGCCCCTGAGCTGATGTATATGGCTCTTCAAGTGGGCAATGTTGGGACAACTGTCTTTGTGCTGTTTACAGTGAACATACTCCAAAGCATGACTTCAACCAGACTCACTGACACTCAACTCAATGAAACTCAGCCGTGAGTTTCATTCATACAAAGCAGGGTTTAGAAGGTCCGGGTACCTTAGAATGTGAAAGAAGGTGGCTTGCTGTTTGCTTTGTCCTAAGTTCTTATTTGAAGTGGAGTCTTAAGCTCCTCGCCGAGGGAGCCTGCTGCTCCCTGCATTCTCTGGAGCAAGTCTATAAGGCAGCCTAGAGCAGAGGGAGTGAAAACATCCCTAGGAGGCTTGTCTCACTCTGACTCACAAACCTGCCTGTTTTCTGGTATGAGCTTGCTTTGAGCTAGACCATATAGGTCATTTTCTTATTTAGTAATTGATGGGGACCTAACCCATCATGGTGCCACCCTTGGCTGGTGGTTCTGTTAGAAAGTAGGCTGAGCAAGCCATGGGGAAGAAAGCCAGTAAGCAGCACCCCACTATAGCTTCTGCATCAGCTCCTGCCTTCAGGTTCCTGTCCTGTTTTGAGTTCCTGTCCTGACTTCCTCCAGTGATGGACTGTGACGTGGAAGCATAAGCTTTCCTGCCAAAGGGAGTGGCACTATTAGGAGGTGTGGCCTTGTCTGAGGAGGTGTGGCATTGTTAAAGGAAGTGTGTCACTGTGGGGGTGGGTTTTGAGGTCTCCCTGCTCAAGCTACTTCCAGTGAGACAGCCCACTTCTTGTTGCCTCCAAGATATAGAACTCCCAGCTACTTCTCCAGCACACAGTGTCTCTTCACAGCAATAGAAACCCTAACTAAGATGGACATTAGTACCAGGGACTGGGGTATTGTTGTGAAAGGCCTCACCATGGCTTTGGTTCGGAGGAATTTGGATGTGAGTACTTCCGATTAAGAAAGCACTGGAATACTTTAAGCATTGCTAATGCTTAATTGCCACACTAGTAGAAACATGGAAGACAGTGGTGTTGAGTGTGATTTAATGAACTGTGAGGGCCTTGCTCAAGAGGTTACAGAGGAGAAGAATATTAATATGTGGCCTAGAGACTATTCTTGTGATATTTTGATGAAGAATGATTCTTCTGAGTCTGAGGACAGCATGGTGTACAGAACAAGTTGCAGGATGGCCGAACTGTGCCGTTGAAAGCCAGAAAGCAGACAAAGATTTAGAATGAGGGGACCATGTTCCAGTCCCAGCAAGCAGCAGAGCTTTGCAGCTTTGGCCTCACAGTTCTGGAGTTAGGGGCTATAGAAGAAAGGGGCTATGGAACCTGCGCCCAAGACTAAGGAAAGCCTCTGAGGCTAGGCATGTGTCAGGGTTGTCCTTGAGTGGAGACCAAGAGAGGTAATTGCATGAAGCTGTGAAGTTGAAGCCTGGGTTGCCTTGGAGACCTCAAGATGTTCGAGATGCCAGAGTCTTAGGATACCTTCCTAGGAGGGCTGTTATCAGGGAGCGGAACCAGCCCAGGAGAGAGAAGCGTGTTGCAGTCAACAGAGCTGAAAAGAGTTGGATATCTGAAGAGTGCTTTGACATCAGACATGGAGATGTAGAGTTTAAAGTTGGCCCAGCTGGTTTTTGGTCTTCCTTAGGTCCAGTATTTTCTCACTATGCTCCCTTCCCTGCATTTTGGGATGGTAATGTATATCTCATGCAAAGTTGAAAGCTTGTGCAATGTTGAAAGTATGTGATCAGTTTTTTGATTTTATAGGGAATTACACGGAAGGGATTGCATGAATCTCAGAAGAGACTTTGAACTTTATAATGAGGGATAGTGAGTGCCAGCCTCAATGCCCCCTCATGGTTCCAACAGGATGCCTCAGTATACAGGAGTCCTAGAAAAAAAAAATCTGAAGGCAAAAAATTCTCCACTACTTACCTTTCCATGTCAGTTTTTTGTATTGTTCTTCCATAATTCTAATTCTCCTGTCCTACTTCTAACTTTTCCTAACTTCCTCTTTCAAATTCTTCTTCTATTCTAAAAAACTCGTCTCCTTCAAGAGCCTTAAAGTGGTAAAAAAAAAAAAATTATAAGAGTTGTTTCTCATCAGTCAAAAGCTCATTCCCAGGGCAAACGGTTGGGACTTGAGCTATTGCCATGGCAACACAGAGATCCAAGGTTACAAAAGTGGCCAGAGGGTAGGTGGGGGGTACAGTGAGATAAGCTTTGAGATATAGGTCTTTTGTTAACTGATTGGCAATCAAAGAATTGGCGTGCTTTCCTTAGTAACCTTGGTTGGACATCTGCAGCTCTGACCTTGCACATAGGTGTAAGATTTTAAACTTATGATTTATTTACAGAAACTTTTAGTCTAGTTTGAACTTGTTCTAAGGTAAAAGTGAGCTCATCATGTGCAGTTTATGTTAGACTGAGATGAAATTGTTATTTTCTGATATTAGTCTGAGTAAAAAAGTAACAAAATGGGCTTTTAAGTGTCTCCAATCCTCATGGGACAAATAGATCTAATTATGAAGCATGTCCCAGTATATATTCTATATATCAAAACTGTATATCTAAATGAAAAGTTATTTTCCCGACTACCCACAGATATATGTGCCCAGTTGATAAAATATTTTCATGAGATAAGCACATAAACAGAAAGAAAATACCCAAAGCTATTCTTAGGGAAGAAATGACGTTCTTAGGGAAGCGATGAAGTTACTCATGAGAGAAATTACAGACAGGAGCAACTGGATTCCACAGCCAGTAACTCCAGGGCCTTACCAGGTGGGGCTCCCTACCAGAGAATCACCCAGCTGGTAGGTTGGCCTGTTGAACACTAGTTATCACCTGCTGTACCTCTCACTGAACCTGCAGCTCACCAGCATAGGTAGACTGGCTGGCTGCATATCTCAAGGATTCTCTGTTTCATCCTCCCTGGGTTTGGGATTACAGGCACACGTCACTGTGCCTAGCTTTTCCCCTGGATGCGCAGGGTTGAACTCAGTTTCTCATGCTTTCATGGGAGGCACTTTACCCATCAAGCCACGTCTCCCAGTCCCACTGAAATTATTTCCAGGGTGTGCTCACATCTCCCTAATCACCATTTCCTCAGATTTGAGGTTACCACTGGGATCTTTGGCTGAGACTATATTCCTGCTCAGTTCTTACCGTTCTATCAACATTCTTCCCTGGAGCTACAAGGAGTAGCCCATCTGAAGCACAAGCCAGGCTTCCTTTGAGCTCAGGGCGTATGCACATTCTTGGTTGTATGTCTTGGGTGATGGAGCCTTGTCATCGGATCTCACTCATGTGTGTACTCTGCGATTCTGATGTGCAGATTAGCTGTCCTGATCAAAACAAGTTCAGTTTTGGGATAATTTTAAAGCCTGTGCATGCTTCCTATTTTTTGCTGCCTTAACTCTCCACCCCTCCAGTTTTCTGCTTGAGTAACAAATGTCACTTCCTCAGATCAGGTTCCAGTGCATCTCTAGCTGAAGGTTGGTACCGCGGTTTTCCATTTCTATGTCAGGAGTTTGTTTTCCTTCTGACATTTAAAAATTACTGTGTTGGTTGCTTTTTTTTCCTGTGGGTATCTTCACCTGTGGAATGCAAGCTCCGTGCTGGGAGCTCCTGCTTGTTCATGGTCATATGACCAGGACCTAGTTCAGTGGGAGGAGTTCATTCCAATCCACTGACGGAATATGAGTTTGAACTGGTCCCTGTCCTCGGGAATTTAAACCGACAGCTAGATGCCGACCGCCAGCAAGAATACATGTGTGGTCCTAAATCCCTTACCTTTAGTTATCATCATCTTTAACATATGTCAGTTGTACTGTGTTTGTACAATGGTATTTTCCCACATGGACACTTATAATTTTAGAGAAATTATATATACAGCACATAATGTGAAATGGGATGATGAAACGTGTTTTTAATGGAAACTTAAAAAGAGTCTTGAGACAGGGTCTAACTGTGTAGCCCGGTCTGGCTTCCAACTTGTAATTCTCCTGTATGCTAGGACTGTAAGCATTGGCCGATCACATCTCAAACAAGTAATTTAAGTACTTTCTGAAAGGATTTTGTAGGTTAAATTTGAAGTGATGTCCTCCTCTTCTTCCTCCCGTTTCTCCCCCTCAAAGTGCCATGGTGATCATGCGCTTTTACAAGCACAGGTCCTTTTCTCTAACTCCATCCCCTCCGTGAATGGCATTTTCTCCTTCTTCCAGCCTGTTTACCTCGGAGCAACACCCACCCCAATATTTCATGAGCATCTGGTCCCTTGCAGGGGGCAGGAGACTTTGTCATATAATGGGTTCTGTATTCGTCACACTTTCGTTGTTTGATAACGTGTCTGAGAAAATCATCATAAAAAAAAAAAGCAAGGACTAATTTTGGGTCACAGTTTCAGTCCATGGTCAGATGGCCCCATTGCTTTTAGACCTGTAGAGTGGCAGGAGCATTGTGGAGGAAGCGTACGGTAGAGGAAAGTTGTTCACCTCACGGAAACAAGGAAGAAAGAGAAACAGGAAGCGGTCAAGGTCAACATGCGTCCTTCAAAATCACACATCCTCTAGTGAAGCTTCCCCTCCCCAGTAGTCTGTTCAGGGTTTGAATCCACCAGTGTATTGTGCCATACATTGGTCAGACAGAACCCTTGTGATTCAGGGGAGCCTGAAAACACCCTCCAGGATACACACACACAGGTATGATCTATTAATCTCCCTCTCAATCCACATTGACAGATGATGAGAGATTAACTGTCAACAGTTCTAAACAGCTTTCTCTTTCACTTCTCTGGCGAAGTGTATGTGTTGGATATATGTTTCTCTTGTCATTTATAGTGACTGAAATAGTCTTTGACACCTGGCTTCCATGAATAAGCCTGGCCTGATGACACAGACCTTGTTGGTGGTGCATTGTGTAAACAACACAATTCCTTAATAAAGCGACAAGGTAAACGCATTTCATAACACAGTTACCTCTTTACTAGAACTATTTCCTTGCACTACTGTGGTGGAGCAATGCACTCACAAGTCATTTCTTTCAAACAAATTGTTTGTTTGTTTCTTTAGTGTGGCTGAGCACATGCATGTGTGCATGCAAATCCACACCAGTCAGATAGCAAGCAACCTGTGGGAGTTCTGTTCTTTTGTTTTGGGGATCAAATTTGGGTCCTTAGGCCTGGTGGCAGGAGCTTCACCTACTGATTGAGCTTGTTGGTTCCAGTTCACTTCCTTATGTGGGGAGCTTCCACACACACACTTCAGGTAAGAGCTGATCCCTGTTGGTGTTGGATGTGAGGCCCAGGACATTAGCTGTTTACTTAGGAACCAGTTTTTCTGCTTGTGATTGTCTCATGTAAATAGTTCATTTTCAAGTCCTGTTGGCTATGATTTTTTTTTTTCCCTCCCTCTCTGAGAATAGAAAAGATTTTGGACAGTGAGAGTTGGCATGTGTTTGCCTGGTAAGTTTTTTTTGAGCTGCTTATGTTTTCCAGGTGAAGCGAATTACAGCACAGCGTGTTGACTATGTCTATATCCACCGCATCCATGTGGAGACACCAAATTTGTTCGTTTATTTAAACATTGTTAATTTGGGCTGGGAGACGGCTCATTCAGCTAAGTGCTTTCAGACATGAACTTCCTTCCTCAGGACCCACGTTCAAAAAGCTGGAGATTGTGTAGGTGTGCTGTTTCCTTTTAATCCCACCGCTCGGAGGTGCAGACAGGCAAATCTCTGGGGCTTGTTAGCCAGCCAGCTTTGCCAAATAGGTGAGTTCCAGGCCGGTGTGAGATCTTGTCTCAAAACAACAAGGTGGATAGTATCCCGGGGAAGGACACCTGAGGTTGACCTCTGGCCTCTTCATGCACATTCATACCTTCACACATGAACACACACACAGACAGACAGACAGACAGACAGACACACACACACACACACACAATTTTTTACAGTACAGTTGTTTTGTGCTTTTGGGTATTGGTCTTAATGAATAAACTGCTCACTTGTGTAAAGTGGAGGGGTAAATACAAAGAACAACCCCCTCCCCCCCCACAGCCTTCACGGCTCCGAGTATATCCACAGCGATCTGCCTCACACTCGATCAACGCAGGCTGAGCTGACATTTGCTGTTGGGTGACGAGGTCAAGGACCAGGAGAGTTACTGTTGCTGGTGACCTAGGTTGGGCAACAAGGCTCTAAAGAGAGCAGTGAGAGTGGACATAGGAGCCTGGTGCTTGAAACCCATCCTTCTGTAGTGAGTTGTCACATAGTGGGGCCTTTGGCTATAGAAAGTATTTTTCTAGTTGGTCCATGGTTCATTACTTTATTTGTTCCTGTACCCATCACCTCATTTTCTTTTGTACGGAGTATTTGTTATGTGACTGATGCTGTGTTGAACAATGGTATGCATTGTAAATTCTAATTGGTCTTAATAATAAAAACCTGGAGTCAGATATTGGGGGTGGAAACTGAGAGACCAGGGAAACAGAGCAGCCAGCTATTAGTTCTTACCTCTACGGAGTCCTCCAGAACTAAGGGGCAAGATCCTGTCTCTACAAATCCTGAGACCGAATGACATCTCTGTGAGACCTCAGACTGAATCCCGGGCTCCTGTCTCCTCTTGCCTTATATGACTCTGCCTGCTGGCTCCTATCACTTCCTGTCTCCACCTCCCTAATGCTGGGATTAGAGGTGTGAGCCACCACTTGGCTCTGTTTCTCTTTTAGACTGATTCAATCTCGCGTAGTTTAGGATGACCTTGAACTCACAGAGATCCTTCTGTTTCTGTCCTATTAGTGCTGGAATTAAAAGTGTGTGCCCCCACTGCCTGGCATCTATGGCTAGCTAGTGTAGCTAGCTCAGCACTCTGGTCTTCAGGCAAGCTTTATTTGTTAAAACATAAACAAAAATATCACCACACTGATACAGAGGCAATATGAGTGTCACCCTTACTCTATTTATTTGACAGTATTAAATGAGGTCAACTAAGCAGATACACAACAGACACACAACAACAGAGCACGACTTTTGTTCTTCTGTACCAGCTGAGCACTGTGGCTTTGGGGTCTAGCTTCTGGAACTCTCAACTCTACTGCCTTTGGCCCTGTGCAAGGTCCTACACTGCTCTGCACCCTAATATCCTTGTTTGCAATGTAGAGCCTGTAAAATAGGCCAACCTCACAAGGTCCTTGTGAATACGAAGGGAACTCACTCATATAAAGCGTCTATAAAAGGGCTGTATAAACGTAAGCTACATACCCAGAAATGCCAAATTGTAATTTGTGATTAGGACCATGGAAGAAAAGGAAATGGAAATAAAAGAATTGAAAAAGGAAACGAAGTCATAATTGCTCAGTAGGTACAGTCTTTAGTTCTCTTTTCATAATATGGATGAGTCCAAAGCTGAGCCAGTACCCCAAATAGTGAGACGAAATTAATTACTGTAACTGAGATTTTATTTGCATTCACTTGAGGGTGCGTTGGCAGCTAGTTGGGTTGCCCAGGGTGGTAAAGACAACCTTAATTTGATGATGCTGTAGGTGAGGTGTGTGCTTGTGTGCATGAGAGGGAGAGGAAGGAGGGAGAGAGAAGGGAGGGAGAGAGAGAGAGAGACAGAGAGAGGGAGAGAGAGGGAGGGGGAGGGAGGAAGATACTTAACTGCTTTACTATATCTTTTCCCTCCCCTCTTACTCCCCTCCCCCTCCTCTCCTCTTCTTCCCACCCTTCTCTCCCTCCTTCCCTTCTTTTTCCCTTTCCAGGTTAGATATGAGTGAAGGGAGGAGAAAATATGAGTTCAAGAAGAGGCACCATATTTTTCTTTAAAAATTTTACTGCTTATTAATCGTATAAAACCATGACCTTGCTTATGACTTTTCACGCATGTATATTATACTTTAATCATACCCTCCATTATCACTGGTTCCTGTCTCTCTGGTCCCCTTGCTATTCCAAAATAGCTCACCCCCTCTTAAGCCTGAGTTCTGTACATCAGATAAAACATGTTTGCTTTTCTGAGTCTGGCTGATTTTGCGTAACATGATGATTTCCAGTTCAATTTATTTTCTTAAAAATGACGTAATTTTATTCTGATTTTCTGGCTGAGTAGAACTCTAGGGTGTGTATATGTCACATTTGCCTTATCTGTTCCTTATTCGATGGGCAGCTAGGCTGGTACCACAGCTTGCTCTCGTGTATGGTGCCTTAGTAAACGTGGATGCGTAGGCATCTTTGTAGTAGGCTGGCTCTGTTCCCTAGAGTAGTATGGCTGGATCATATGGGGGTTCTATTTATACGAGGAACCGAGGATGTAATATGTTAACTCTTCTATCACAAAGTGATAGACTAGCAGGTTACGGTGGGTTTCTGTTTGCCAGGAAGCAGGATGTCAGCTACAACATCATTCTCATTGCTGATTAGTTTTGGAGGTGATCTCATGTGGAGCCTCACAGACCTGAACACACTTCTTCTGGATTCTTTGTGATCCAAAAGCTAAACTGGCCTGGGTATTTACAAACAGGTTGATGTAAGTAAGAATAATACAGAAGATGCTGGTGTCAGCACAGAAGCTGGAGCAGTTAATTTTTGTTTACATTGTAACAAGAGCCCTGAGAACCTCATAGCGGTCAGGGTTTTCATCATCTTCGTTACTTCCTTTGCCTTCAGTCAGACAGCCCTAGCGAGTATTGACTAGAGCTAATCAAATGTCAGATTAGCAAGCTAGCAGCCAGGGCTTTAAGTGATTTCTGCAGAGACAGGTAGACAGACACACTGAGGCATAAACACATGATGGTTATGGGGCAAGCTGGGGAGAAAAGGCACGTTGTTGTTGAGGGGCTCTCTATTACGACAGGCCAGCAGCAACTGACTGGTCTCAGGGAATGCAGGTGTTAGTGTTTGGGTTCAGGAGTTTAGGGACAAGTGGTAAGTAATTAAAATTTAATCTTTTTGTAGAGTTACATTCTAAGTAAATCTCTTAATCTGACTTTAAACTACGGGACTCGATGATAGGGAAATTTTAATGGAACTTTCTTCCCCCCGTCATTTTCAATATTTTAGAAAGAATATGGCATTTATGGGCTCAATCAAGTTAAGAAGCTCTATTAGTGGCATCCTAGTGATTTCCAAGTGGCTCAGAAATGTAATCATACTACTTGGCAAGAACATCTCGATGGAGCGAGAAGTTTATGGCACCTAGTAATTTTTCACCGCTGCGGTATTAAAGTGATGTATAGCTCCCTTATTCATGGGATCTGTGTGGTGGGTGGCACGTGATCATTGCGATCCACAGACAGCCCTCCCCTTGCAGTTCTTTCCAGAGTGAGGCCAGGAAACGATAAGCACAGATGGCCTTTAAATCCTCTTTCTTTTAAGTTAAGGTGCACATTTATTTTCTTGTTACAGTGTGTCACAGACTCCTAACAGGTAAAAGGAGAAACAGCTAGAAAAAGCGGCTGAGCAGACTTTTAACATCTGTTCTCGTTGCGATAGACACTGAATCCCCTGCAAACATACAGGAGAATAATTAGACTCACCGTGTGTAAGCCAGGGGCTTCATGGAGTACACACTGTGAATGGGTGCCCGTCATCTCGTATGGCTGGTTTGTACAGTCTGTAAGTTTCTGAGGGTTGCCTGTCGGGTGGCTTTTGCTTAGCTCCTTCCATCAGTCCTGCTCTCCTTTTTATGCCCACTGCAGTGACTCAGGGAATGGCCCAGCTCCTTCCTCTGGCTTTGACATCTTCCAGCTTTCTCCTGTACCCCAAACTTCACTTCTGTTCTTCAGTTTCTCTGAAGTGTCACTATTTATACAGAGAAGTAGTGTCGTCAGAAGGCACAGGGTCGCATGGCTTTGGCAGGGTACAGTCTGGGTGGAAAGTGGAGAACTAGTCAGGCAGTTGATCTAAACCTCTATGGTGGTTAATCTTTGTTACCAACGTTAGTGTTTAGAATCGCCTTGGAGATACACCGCCAGGTTTCTCTAGGAGGGAAGACCCACCCTGAATGTGGGCCTGGACACCATCCCTTAAGCCAAGGTCCTGGACTGAATAAAAAGGAAGTGAGCTGAGCACTTGTGTTATTTCTCCGCCTCCTTGCTGTAGGTGCCCTGTGACCAGCTGGCTGCCTTATGGCTTTCTGCGCTCACAGGACTATCCCCTCAAGCCCTGAGCCAGACAAACTGGTCATTTCATAGGAAGCCTTTGTCTGCTTATTATCTACCTGTCTGTCTGTCTGTCTGTCTGTCTGTCTATTCATCTGTCCATCCACCTGTTCGTCCATCTGTCTATCAGTTAGTTTGTCAGTTTCTGTCAGTTTGTCTGTCTATCTGTCATCTTTTATCTACTTGTCAGTCTGTCTGTCTATCTATGTATCTGTTATTTATCTTTTTAGCTGCCTGTCTGTCCATCCATCTATATATGTATCTGTCATTTAAATATCTATCTATCTATCTATCTATCTATCTATCTATCTATCTATCTATCTATCGGTTTGTCTGTATGTATCTGCCATCTATCTATCTATTTAGCTACCTGACTGTCCATCTGTCTATCTATGTATCTGTCATCTAAATCAATCATCTATCTATCTATCTATCTATCTATCTATCTATCTATCTATCTATCTATCTATCATCTATCTATCTAATCACCTATCTATCTATCTATCTATCTATCTATCTATCTATCTATCTGACTGTCTGACTGACTGTCTGTCTGTCTGTCTGTCTGTCTGTCTGTTTTATTGTTTCAGCACTGAGAAGAATAAATAATGAATTCTTTCCCCCTTTGTAGAGGTATCAGTGCTCACCTCATAGAATCATAGAGGAGAAATGTGCTGATTCCTGGGATACCATTAGCATAATGCCTGAGGAAAGAACTCCTTCCTGAGTGCTGGGACCACAGGCTTGTGCCAGTCCTTCAGTTGTTATCCTTACAGTTGTTATCATTATAGTTGTTATCCTTAAACTGCAGTGGCCAGAACTACAATGTAGAGGAGCCCAAGGCAGATCCAGACAATCAGTCAGGTGCCCCAGAGAAGACAGGAGCTGAGGGTGGAAAAGTTGATTAGCCTGAGGGAATGGGAAGGACCTGCTGGGGAAGGCAAAAGCAAGGAGCTTTGAAGAGCAGTGGAGAATAAACCACAGGCTACTAGTGGAAAGAATACGACCTTGAGGCTGAGGCATTGCCAGAACACAGTTAAGTTCCTGCTGGGACTGGAGCCAGCCACGGCAGAGTGACCAGCCCAAGGCCTCCTGGGAAAAGCTCGTGTGCCAGACATGGGAGCTGATAACTAGGTTAACCACAGCAGGCATAGACTGTGACAATAGAGCAGAGGTGGCTTCACGTAGACAGTTGAGACCGAAATAAGATTATTAGGAAGCAAGGGCCCAGTGTGAATGTCTGATGCACTTTCCTTACGAAGGTCCTAGTCAGGAGAAAGTCCTGATCACAGGCTGCTGACTTCCTTAGGCCTCTGGATAGGAAGGGGGTGTAAGCCTCCTGAGAGACGAATCTGTCAGTATTATTCCAGCTTTGGTGAACCTGTCTTCAGTGGTAAATCATGAAAGAAAAATAGCTATTTACTATGCTTGTGGAAATTTTCAACATTTTTTTTGTCAGGCTTTCTCAAATATTTTGTACAATAAGCAGATCAATCTGAGCGTTCTGCTGTCAAAATTGCTTATGGCTGTCCATCTATCATGTCTATCTATCTATCTATCTATCTATCTATCTATCTATCTATCTATCTATCTATCTATCTATCTATCTATCATCTATCTATCTTCTATTTATTTATCTATCATCTGTGTATCTATGTGTCTATCATCTATGTATATATCCATTTGTCATCTATGTATGTATGTATGTGTGCATGTATCTACCTATCTATCTTCATCATCTGTTTTTATACCTATCTGGTATGTATAGATGGATAGATATATAACCTTCAGCAGAGCTGTTGAACAATTGAGATTTCCAGGTCCTGCCCTGTAGCTATGAAGACTCCATCTCCAGGACAAGCTCCCAGGAATTTGTGTTTCTACATATCCCAGGCACTTCACCTGGGCAGCCTGGGAAAACTATCATCTGTGTCTAATGAAAAACATAATTTCTTGCAGGTCGAGGATTCTAGCACTTAAATCTTCTGCTATGGCCTTATTGTACCATAATACAATATGAGAGCGCCTACACTACTGGGCTAGTAGTTTAATGTAGGGGTTTTCAGCTGGGGGTGCCTTTCTCCCCAGTGAACATCCAGCAATATCTAGAGACACTTGTGGATGCCAAGCGAATCTGACAGAAGCTGGAGCTAAGGTTTTTAGTGACCAGACAGGATACAGTCATGCTGGCCCTTCCACAGTGGGCGGGACAGCCTCCCATAACCATGATTTATCTAAAATAGCAACCACGCCGAGGCTGAGAAACCCTAGTTTAGGTCCAAGGCTTTATTAACACATAAATAAGTTCCTAAATGAAGTTTTAAATTGTAGTATATGTTACATGCAGAAGAATTCCAGCCACAGACTTTCCTGCACCCTTTTCTGGAATATTCTCATTCTTCTTTCAAAAATCACTGCTTTGATTTCTTCATCATAGGTTAAGTATTGCCTGTGTCTGAGCCTCATATAAACGGAACCATTGGGTAGGCCTTGTTTTGTGCTGGCTTCTTTTGCTCAGCCTGTTATTTGGGAGGCAGTCATATTGCTACAATGTAACAAAAGTTTCACGTTTTTATTCATTCCTTGGTATGTATATCATAATACGGTTACCATTTTTACTGTAAATGGGCCTTCCTGTTTTAAGATTGGGTGATTCTTAATAAAGCTGCTATAGGGATTAAAAAAAAGTCACAAAATTCTCCACTGTGGAAGGGTTAGCATGACTCGCCATACAATTTTTATTTGTTTTTATTAATGTGTATGTGTGTACCTGCATGAGTTCGTGTGTACTGTGTGCATACAGGTGTCCACGGAAGCCAGAGCAGAGCATTGGATCTCCTGTAACTGGAGTTAGAGGTGGTTGTAAGGCACCCAGTATGATGCAGGACCTGAACCCGGGTCCTCTGCAAAATCAGCCAGTGCTCTTAAACACAGAGCCATCTCTCTAGTCCTGTGCCACCTCAGACTTTTAAATATGGGAATTGACTTAGAAGACAGAGGCCCTTTGGTGAATGAGGAAAGCAACAGTTACCAGTAGCTTGTGGGCAGTGGGCACCCGGCTATAGTGGGCATAGCAAAGAGCATGGGCTAACTCGGCTTATTACAGAACAGACTGTGAGAACTTCTGAGTCCAGCTGACACACATAGTTTGAAACAGAGATGAGTGAGAGAACAATTCAGAAGACCCATTGGCTTCGGTGAGTTACACGGGCACAGTGCCTGACTGCCTTCTCTCACTGAAGAGCCAGAAGAAGACGAGGGAGCAGCTGTGCACCTCCCAGCAAAGCTTATGTTCAGGCTTCCATTGCTTTAGAGAGAGTACCCAATTCTCACCTCTAGAACATGGAAGAATAGGGCCTGTACAAGGCTTTGTTTGAGTTTGTTTCCAATGCAGTTATGCGGAGGACTTTCCAGATCCCAATTCCAACAGGAAACCCTGGGAAAAGGCCTGGGGACTTGTTAGGTCCCGTTTCTCTGAAGCTGCAGCCATCCTTGCACCAACATGCCGGAATCTGCCCCATGCATGCTGTTGGAAAGCGGCTTGCCAAATCGAAGCTACATGTGGTACACATACGTACAGGTTAGCAAGAACACTCATGCACATAAAATAAATCTTCAAAAACATGAAGAAATTTAAAAAATATTTAAGAAACTTGAAAACAACTTCTGCGTGCAGATTTAAATATAAATATAATATATATTACATATAAATATATATAAATATAACAGTCTTATAAGAATGTAAAGAGCCCTAGTACTAACATTTGTATCCTTGTATATAAACGTTGGAATGAACCCTACTAAATAAGGTAAATAACTGTTTTATGCTACATGTCAGAACAGAACAGTGGTCTATTCAGTTACAATAGAGATTAGAGAGTGGATAATATGAAAATAGTTGCATTTCATCAAACACTTTTTTTACTACTATTTTTGTCTTGGCTATTGGCCTTGCAGAGTATGAAATGCCTCACGTGATTTTTGTTGTTTTATTGTTCAATATTATTAAATATGAATCATATTAATTATTATGTATGAACTATTTGTGTATATATACGCATGCCCGTGAACAACATGCCGGCTTGATGTCCTTGGAGGCATTGGATTCCTGGGAATTAGAGTTAGAAACAGTTGTGAGCTACCATGTGGTTGTTGGGAACGGAGCCCTGACCTTCTGTAGGAGTACAATGTTATTATTATTAATTGCTGATTAGAGGTGAGCATTACAGAATTATTACTGAAAGCGTGTCACATTTTACAGTGGCCTCATTTATTCCAGTGTTGAGCCTTGCAGTTGCACTTTTGGCATTGATTGATTTGAGCTTGGCACACTTTGCACAAGTATTGAACATTATGTTCATTACTCTGATTTTTCTACCCAAAACTACAGCCTGTGTTTTTTTTTTTTTTTTGTTGTTGTTGTTGGTTTTGTTTTCACAGTATGCATAGAATGTTTCTCACCAGAACTGCATGTCTCGTGTGTTTATTGAGGCTTCATTAGCCAGGCAGCGCTAGTCTACTGTTTGGGCAGTGTTCCTTAGCTCCTGGTCAGGCTGATCCTAGGTGGATGCAAACCCTGCCCTACAATACTATGTTTTTTGTTT
>NW_004949100.1:8392878-8404433 GCF_000317375.1 Microtus ochrogaster | reverse complement strand
GAGAGAGAGAGAGACAGAGAGAGGGAGAGAGAGGGAGGGGGAGGGAGGAAGATACTTAACTGCTTTACTATATCTTTTCCCTCCCCTCTTACTCCCCTCCCCCTCCTCTCCTCTTCTTCCCACCCTTCTCTCCCTCCTTCCCTTCTTTTTCCCTTTCCAGGTTAGATATGAGTGAAGGGAGGAGAAAATATGAGTTCAAGAAGAGGCACCATATTTTTCTTTAAAAATTTTACTGCTTATTAATCGTATAAAACCATGACCTTGCTTATGACTTTTCACGCATGTATATTATACTTTAATCATACCCTCCATTATCACTGGTTCCTGTCTCTCTGGTCCCCTTGCTATTCCAAAATAGCTCACCCCCTCTTAAGCCTGAGTTCTGTACATCAGATAAAACATGTTTGCTTTTCTGAGTCTGGCTGATTTTGCGTAACATGATGATTTCCAGTTCAATTTATTTTCTTAAAAATGACGTAATTTTATTCTGATTTTCTGGCTGAGTAGAACTCTAGGGTGTGTATATGTCACATTTGCCTTATCTGTTCCTTATTCGATGGGCAGCTAGGCTGGTACCACAGCTTGCTCTCGTGTATGGTGCCTTAGTAAACGTGGATGCGTAGGCATCTTTGTAGTAGGCTGGCTCTGTTCCCTAGAGTAGTATGGCTGGATCATATGGGGGTTCTATTTATACGAGGAACCGAGGATGTAATATGTTAACTCTTCTATCACAAAGTGATAGACTAGCAGGTTACGGTGGGTTTCTGTTTGCCAGGAAGCAGGATGTCAGCTACAACATCATTCTCATTGCTGATTAGTTTTGGAGGTGATCTCATGTGGAGCCTCACAGACCTGAACACACTTCTTCTGGATTCTTTGTGATCCAAAAGCTAAACTGGCCTGGGTATTTACAAACAGGTTGATGTAAGTAAGAATAATACAGAAGATGCTGGTGTCAGCACAGAAGCTGGAGCAGTTAATTTTTGTTTACATTGTAACAAGAGCCCTGAGAACCTCATAGCGGTCAGGGTTTTCATCATCTTCGTTACTTCCTTTGCCTTCAGTCAGACAGCCCTAGCGAGTATTGACTAGAGCTAATCAAATGTCAGATTAGCAAGCTAGCAGCCAGGGCTTTAAGTGATTTCTGCAGAGACAGGTAGACAGACACACTGAGGCATAAACACATGATGGTTATGGGGCAAGCTGGGGAGAAAAGGCACGTTGTTGTTGAGGGGCTCTCTATTACGACAGGCCAGCAGCAACTGACTGGTCTCAGGGAATGCAGGTGTTAGTGTTTGGGTTCAGGAGTTTAGGGACAAGTGGTAAGTAATTAAAATTTAATCTTTTTGTAGAGTTACATTCTAAGTAAATCTCTTAATCTGACTTTAAACTACGGGACTCGATGATAGGGAAATTTTAATGGAACTTTCTTCCCCCCGTCATTTTCAATATTTTAGAAAGAATATGGCATTTATGGGCTCAATCAAGTTAAGAAGCTCTATTAGTGGCATCCTAGTGATTTCCAAGTGGCTCAGAAATGTAATCATACTACTTGGCAAGAACATCTCGATGGAGCGAGAAGTTTATGGCACCTAGTAATTTTTCACCGCTGCGGTATTAAAGTGATGTATAGCTCCCTTATTCATGGGATCTGTGTGGTGGGTGGCACGTGATCATTGCGATCCACAGACAGCCCTCCCCTTGCAGTTCTTTCCAGAGTGAGGCCAGGAAACGATAAGCACAGATGGCCTTTAAATCCTCTTTCTTTTAAGTTAAGGTGCACATTTATTTTCTTGTTACAGTGTGTCACAGACTCCTAACAGGTAAAAGGAGAAACAGCTAGAAAAAGCGGCTGAGCAGACTTTTAACATCTGTTCTCGTTGCGATAGACACTGAATCCCCTGCAAACATACAGGAGAATAATTAGACTCACCGTGTGTAAGCCAGGGGCTTCATGGAGTACACACTGTGAATGGGTGCCCGTCATCTCGTATGGCTGGTTTGTACAGTCTGTAAGTTTCTGAGGGTTGCCTGTCGGGTGGCTTTTGCTTAGCTCCTTCCATCAGTCCTGCTCTCCTTTTTATGCCCACTGCAGTGACTCAGGGAATGGCCCAGCTCCTTCCTCTGGCTTTGACATCTTCCAGCTTTCTCCTGTACCCCAAACTTCACTTCTGTTCTTCAGTTTCTCTGAAGTGTCACTATTTATACAGAGAAGTAGTGTCGTCAGAAGGCACAGGGTCGCATGGCTTTGGCAGGGTACAGTCTGGGTGGAAAGTGGAGAACTAGTCAGGCAGTTGATCTAAACCTCTATGGTGGTTAATCTTTGTTACCAACGTTAGTGTTTAGAATCGCCTTGGAGATACACCGCCAGGTTTCTCTAGGAGGGAAGACCCACCCTGAATGTGGGCCTGGACACCATCCCTTAAGCCAAGGTCCTGGACTGAATAAAAAGGAAGTGAGCTGAGCACTTGTGTTATTTCTCCGCCTCCTTGCTGTAGGTGCCCTGTGACCAGCTGGCTGCCTTATGGCTTTCTGCGCTCACAGGACTATCCCCTCAAGCCCTGAGCCAGACAAACTGGTCATTTCATAGGAAGCCTTTGTCTGCTTATTATCTACCTGTCTGTCTGTCTGTCTGTCTGTCTGTCTATTCATCTGTCCATCCACCTGTTCGTCCATCTGTCTATCAGTTAGTTTGTCAGTTTCTGTCAGTTTGTCTGTCTATCTGTCATCTTTTATCTACTTGTCAGTCTGTCTGTCTATCTATGTATCTGTTATTTATCTTTTTAGCTGCCTGTCTGTCCATCCATCTATATATGTATCTGTCATTTAAATATCTATCTATCTATCTATCTATCTATCTATCTATCTATCTATCTATCTATCGGTTTGTCTGTATGTATCTGCCATCTATCTATCTATTTAGCTACCTGACTGTCCATCTGTCTATCTATGTATCTGTCATCTAAATCAATCATCTATCTATCTATCTATCTATCTATCTATCTATCTATCTATCTATCTATCTATCATCTATCTATCTAATCACCTATCTATCTATCTATCTATCTATCTATCTATCTATCTATCTGACTGTCTGACTGACTGTCTGTCTGTCTGTCTGTCTGTCTGTCTGTTTTATTGTTTCAGCACTGAGAAGAATAAATAATGAATTCTTTCCCCCTTTGTAGAGGTATCAGTGCTCACCTCATAGAATCATAGAGGAGAAATGTGCTGATTCCTGGGATACCATTAGCATAATGCCTGAGGAAAGAACTCCTTCCTGAGTGCTGGGACCACAGGCTTGTGCCAGTCCTTCAGTTGTTATCCTTACAGTTGTTATCATTATAGTTGTTATCCTTAAACTGCAGTGGCCAGAACTACAATGTAGAGGAGCCCAAGGCAGATCCAGACAATCAGTCAGGTGCCCCAGAGAAGACAGGAGCTGAGGGTGGAAAAGTTGATTAGCCTGAGGGAATGGGAAGGACCTGCTGGGGAAGGCAAAAGCAAGGAGCTTTGAAGAGCAGTGGAGAATAAACCACAGGCTACTAGTGGAAAGAATACGACCTTGAGGCTGAGGCATTGCCAGAACACAGTTAAGTTCCTGCTGGGACTGGAGCCAGCCACGGCAGAGTGACCAGCCCAAGGCCTCCTGGGAAAAGCTCGTGTGCCAGACATGGGAGCTGATAACTAGGTTAACCACAGCAGGCATAGACTGTGACAATAGAGCAGAGGTGGCTTCACGTAGACAGTTGAGACCGAAATAAGATTATTAGGAAGCAAGGGCCCAGTGTGAATGTCTGATGCACTTTCCTTACGAAGGTCCTAGTCAGGAGAAAGTCCTGATCACAGGCTGCTGACTTCCTTAGGCCTCTGGATAGGAAGGGGGTGTAAGCCTCCTGAGAGACGAATCTGTCAGTATTATTCCAGCTTTGGTGAACCTGTCTTCAGTGGTAAATCATGAAAGAAAAATAGCTATTTACTATGCTTGTGGAAATTTTCAACATTTTTTTTGTCAGGCTTTCTCAAATATTTTGTACAATAAGCAGATCAATCTGAGCGTTCTGCTGTCAAAATTGCTTATGGCTGTCCATCTATCATGTCTATCTATCTATCTATCTATCTATCTATCTATCTATCTATCTATCTATCTATCTATCTATCTATCTATCATCTATCTATCTTCTATTTATTTATCTATCATCTGTGTATCTATGTGTCTATCATCTATGTATATATCCATTTGTCATCTATGTATGTATGTATGTGTGCATGTATCTACCTATCTATCTTCATCATCTGTTTTTATACCTATCTGGTATGTATAGATGGATAGATATATAACCTTCAGCAGAGCTGTTGAACAATTGAGATTTCCAGGTCCTGCCCTGTAGCTATGAAGACTCCATCTCCAGGACAAGCTCCCAGGAATTTGTGTTTCTACATATCCCAGGCACTTCACCTGGGCAGCCTGGGAAAACTATCATCTGTGTCTAATGAAAAACATAATTTCTTGCAGGTCGAGGATTCTAGCACTTAAATCTTCTGCTATGGCCTTATTGTACCATAATACAATATGAGAGCGCCTACACTACTGGGCTAGTAGTTTAATGTAGGGGTTTTCAGCTGGGGGTGCCTTTCTCCCCAGTGAACATCCAGCAATATCTAGAGACACTTGTGGATGCCAAGCGAATCTGACAGAAGCTGGAGCTAAGGTTTTTAGTGACCAGACAGGATACAGTCATGCTGGCCCTTCCACAGTGGGCGGGACAGCCTCCCATAACCATGATTTATCTAAAATAGCAACCACGCCGAGGCTGAGAAACCCTAGTTTAGGTCCAAGGCTTTATTAACACATAAATAAGTTCCTAAATGAAGTTTTAAATTGTAGTATATGTTACATGCAGAAGAATTCCAGCCACAGACTTTCCTGCACCCTTTTCTGGAATATTCTCATTCTTCTTTCAAAAATCACTGCTTTGATTTCTTCATCATAGGTTAAGTATTGCCTGTGTCTGAGCCTCATATAAACGGAACCATTGGGTAGGCCTTGTTTTGTGCTGGCTTCTTTTGCTCAGCCTGTTATTTGGGAGGCAGTCATATTGCTACAATGTAACAAAAGTTTCACGTTTTTATTCATTCCTTGGTATGTATATCATAATACGGTTACCATTTTTACTGTAAATGGGCCTTCCTGTTTTAAGATTGGGTGATTCTTAATAAAGCTGCTATAGGGATTAAAAAAAAGTCACAAAATTCTCCACTGTGGAAGGGTTAGCATGACTCGCCATACAATTTTTATTTGTTTTTATTAATGTGTATGTGTGTACCTGCATGAGTTCGTGTGTACTGTGTGCATACAGGTGTCCACGGAAGCCAGAGCAGAGCATTGGATCTCCTGTAACTGGAGTTAGAGGTGGTTGTAAGGCACCCAGTATGATGCAGGACCTGAACCCGGGTCCTCTGCAAAATCAGCCAGTGCTCTTAAACACAGAGCCATCTCTCTAGTCCTGTGCCACCTCAGACTTTTAAATATGGGAATTGACTTAGAAGACAGAGGCCCTTTGGTGAATGAGGAAAGCAACAGTTACCAGTAGCTTGTGGGCAGTGGGCACCCGGCTATAGTGGGCATAGCAAAGAGCATGGGCTAACTCGGCTTATTACAGAACAGACTGTGAGAACTTCTGAGTCCAGCTGACACACATAGTTTGAAACAGAGATGAGTGAGAGAACAATTCAGAAGACCCATTGGCTTCGGTGAGTTACACGGGCACAGTGCCTGACTGCCTTCTCTCACTGAAGAGCCAGAAGAAGACGAGGGAGCAGCTGTGCACCTCCCAGCAAAGCTTATGTTCAGGCTTCCATTGCTTTAGAGAGAGTACCCAATTCTCACCTCTAGAACATGGAAGAATAGGGCCTGTACAAGGCTTTGTTTGAGTTTGTTTCCAATGCAGTTATGCGGAGGACTTTCCAGATCCCAATTCCAACAGGAAACCCTGGGAAAAGGCCTGGGGACTTGTTAGGTCCCGTTTCTCTGAAGCTGCAGCCATCCTTGCACCAACATGCCGGAATCTGCCCCATGCATGCTGTTGGAAAGCGGCTTGCCAAATCGAAGCTACATGTGGTACACATACGTACAGGTTAGCAAGAACACTCATGCACATAAAATAAATCTTCAAAAACATGAAGAAATTTAAAAAATATTTAAGAAACTTGAAAACAACTTCTGCGTGCAGATTTAAATATAAATATAATATATATTACATATAAATATATATAAATATAACAGTCTTATAAGAATGTAAAGAGCCCTAGTACTAACATTTGTATCCTTGTATATAAACGTTGGAATGAACCCTACTAAATAAGGTAAATAACTGTTTTATGCTACATGTCAGAACAGAACAGTGGTCTATTCAGTTACAATAGAGATTAGAGAGTGGATAATATGAAAATAGTTGCATTTCATCAAACACTTTTTTTACTACTATTTTTGTCTTGGCTATTGGCCTTGCAGAGTATGAAATGCCTCACGTGATTTTTGTTGTTTTATTGTTCAATATTATTAAATATGAATCATATTAATTATTATGTATGAACTATTTGTGTATATATACGCATGCCCGTGAACAACATGCCGGCTTGATGTCCTTGGAGGCATTGGATTCCTGGGAATTAGAGTTAGAAACAGTTGTGAGCTACCATGTGGTTGTTGGGAACGGAGCCCTGACCTTCTGTAGGAGTACAATGTTATTATTATTAATTGCTGATTAGAGGTGAGCATTACAGAATTATTACTGAAAGCGTGTCACATTTTACAGTGGCCTCATTTATTCCAGTGTTGAGCCTTGCAGTTGCACTTTTGGCATTGATTGATTTGAGCTTGGCACACTTTGCACAAGTATTGAACATTATGTTCATTACTCTGATTTTTCTACCCAAAACTACAGCCTGTGTTTTTTTTTTTTTTTTGTTGTTGTTGTTGGTTTTGTTTTCACAGTATGCATAGAATGTTTCTCACCAGAACTGCATGTCTCGTGTGTTTATTGAGGCTTCATTAGCCAGGCAGCGCTAGTCTACTGTTTGGGCAGTGTTCCTTAGCTCCTGGTCAGGCTGATCCTAGGTGGATGCAAACCCTGCCCTACAATACTATGTTTTTTGTTTGTTTGCTTGTTTTTTTTCTGGAGTACCCAGCCCCGTTTTTAACTTAGTTTATTAGAATAAATTTCACTCACAATGAGGGCCTTATTTAGCATAAACCCTCAAATACAATTAAAGGGGCCCACCAAACATAACAAAGATACTTCCCTACCAATAACTGGGAGATGGAAAGGATTTCACAGTGACCTCTCAGAAGCTGGCACAAATTTTTATTCCCTTTTGTTCTGCTAAAAATTACCTTGTAATTTTATTTGGCACCTGCAAGATTGGACTACGTGTCTTTCTTTTTCTTAAAAAAAAAAAAAGTCATGCTTGGTTGCAGTGGATGTGAAGGCTATTCAGCTCTTCCTCTGCCAGGCTAGCGTGACTCAGACAAGTCACTAGTTTGAGCCTTAATAATTGTATCTGTGTGATGGAACTAATAGCATATGCCTGCTAGAGAATGAATCAGGATTTTTTTACAGGTGCACACATTATGTGCTCTGTAAGCGATAAGGGCTGTTATAATGTACATATTTGTGTTATAATTGAATGCTGTATGTAAGAATTTATATAGGCCTCCTTTGATGCTGCAAACCCATAATCTTAGCATTTGAGAGGGATTTTGGAGTTCCGCTGGCTTGGGCTATACTGTCAAACCTTGTCTTAGAACAAAAAAAGAAAAAAGCGATTCATAGTTTTTGTCTTGACATATATAAGTATACAGCAGTTAGGACTGTGTCTTCATCCAAGTTAGGCATTTGTAACATGTATGTAGCATGTATTGTTTATGTTATACTTTTTATGAGCTGTAACAGTATTTACAACACCTTGTTTTATATATGTACATTCTAGAATACCATGCATGCCATATAGGCATAATAATTATATCTAGTAAATGTAAATGTGAATAAAGTGTACCGTATTTTAGTTCTATAAAATATCTCTTTTAGCTATATAAGGTATATGGTTATGCAGATATGCGGCTGACTTTGTACAAGGCCAACTAAACAATGACTTCTTGCCACTCAGGCTAATTCAGTCTTCTGGTTTTGGAGACTGTGAAAACTTTTAAAAATTGTTTTATTTTTATTTTGTGTGCGTGTTTGCGCATGTGCCACAGGGTAAGTGTAGAAGTCAGAAGAAAACTCGTGGGAGTCAGTTCTTTCTTTTGACCATGTGGTTTTGGGGGAGAAGGCTACCAGACATGATGGCAATTGTCTTCACCAGCTGAGCTGTCTCACTGACTCTGTAAAGTAGTTCTTAAATGTAGGATATTATTTCAATTAAATCTTTTCAGTCCATAATTAGATGAATTTTGTATCTTTTTTCCAGCTACCTTCTTTATACCACGTACTTAAGAGTTGCCTGTATTTTTGTTAATTGATTCAATTTATTAGATACATATCAGTATTGATCCTTCCTCTCAAGTAAACTTTTTTTTTTTTTTTTATGTATTTATTTACTTGGTTTTTGGAGACCAGTTCTTGTCACAGCACAGGTCTGGCTGGCCTAGAGCTTAGCTTGCTAACTAGGCCAGGCTGTGGTTCAAATTGCAGCAATCCTGCCTGTGCGTCTTGATTGCAGGTGTACTCGCGTCTGGCTTGGGGAAGCAGCTTATTCCAAGTGTTATTTAGTCAGTGTACAATATGTGGGGTTGCTCATTACGTTTTGATGTCTGCTCAGAAAGCAGAGATTAGATGATCTTTTGTTTTCCACCTTCTCCCCAGAAAATAAAGATCCTGTACTGAAGTCTGTGGTCACATAGGCGATCCGGATCACACAGGATAAAGCTCCCGTTGTTCAGAAAGTGCGCACATGTGTTGTGCGAGTCTCTTTGTAACTTGTCTTCCTGGTTGACACAGCTTAATTAAAACACCAATCAAAAATGCATAACTGTAAGCCCATCTTCCTAAAACATGTCCTGTTCACTGACAAAGCTGACTTAAAACGCCAATTAAAAACAGGGAAATGTAATTTGCATACCTTATTAATAGTGGCAGTTTATCAACTTTCCTCATCTTTACTGAGTTTATAGAAAAGTTATCTTTATTCCATGGTTCTTTCTAAGAACCCGCCAGTTCCATGATTATGTATTAGCCTCCTTCTGTTGCTTAACCGTGCCTTTGAGGGTGTTACAAATTGCCACCAAAGAAACGGGGGGTGGGGGGGGGAGGTTGAACTATAGTCTGCTTTGAAATGCTTGCATCCCCTATGTATGAGTGAGGAAGAGTGAAGCAATTTTATGGCTCACATGCACTAACAACCTCTTTTCATTGTGCTTGTCTAGAGATATCACACAAAAGTTGTCCTCCCCCACCCCCGACTCTCAGCAAGGTCTCTGCCTCTTGCTTTCTGTGTGTTTGTTGGTGCAATGGGAAACTTGAGAGGAAATAGTGTCTCCTGGCTTCCAGCTCAGCTCCCTGAACCAGAACAGCTGGTTTCATTTGATTTTTGTACCGAGGGAAATACAGGCTATGAAAGACGTTCTTTGAAAAAAAAAAAAAAAGCAATTCCAAGTCCAAACAGCGAACAGGCCATCTTAGAACCCACGAGCTTCACAGAATGTTCAAGGATATTTAACAAAAGCTGAGCGATAGGAGATTATCTTAGAACACCGGGAAGGGATTGCTTGGGAGAGGAGCTCCAGGTGGCAGGAGAGAGATTAGCTTTCCTTCTGAAGCGGCAGAGAAAAGGAAAGGATGGGAATGATTGTACCCGCTGATGATCGCATGTTCTTTGCTACAATTATGTTGTATACTAAAAAAAAAAAAAAGATGGGGAAATTCATCTAATACAAAGTTAATAAAGCATACAATTTTGTGCCTTTTACAACGTTCATGTTATGCGACCTGTCATTGCTGTCTTGTTCCAAAGCATTTTATCATTATGTTTTTTTTTTTAAAAATCATTTACTTAGTTTGTTTATACCATGTTTCTTTTGTAAAAGGGAACTGAGAGTAGCTTCAAGTAAAGGCTGTTAATAAAATAGATGAATAAGCAGAACCAAATGATAAGAGTTAACATAGTTTTCAGTCTTTTAGCTTTAGAACACAGCATTGCATCTAATAAACTGTCCAGAAGAAGCAAAGAATACCAGCTGCACAATCCACAGACCCAAAGAAGCTAAGGAACAAGGAAGACTCAAGGGGCATACGTGAACCTCACTGTGAAAAGGAAATAGAATAGACATTGCAGCTGGATGGGGGTGGGCATGGGTGGAGGGGTGGGCATGGGAACAGGAGGGATCAGATGGGGGGAGGATGGAGAGAGAGAAAGACAATTGGAATCAGTCATCTGTGGGATGAGCTAGAAACCTAAAGCAGTGGAAACGCCCAGGCATCTACGAGGGTGACCCTCGCTAAGACTCTTAGCAATGGAAGATACAGAGTCTGAACCAGCCGTCTCCTGCAACCAGGCAAGAGCTCCAGTAGAGGGATTGGGACTCCAGCCCAGTCACATAACCTGTGACCTGCAAGATAGGCTGGGGTAAAGGTGGTGCAGAAATTATGGAAGTGGCCAACTAAGCTTGAGGCCCACACCCTAAGAGGAAGCCCACCTCTGACACTGCGTGGAGGGCCGGGATCCAGGGGCTGTGTAGCCTAGAGACCTAGGATAGAACCAGTCAAGACTGAAAAAAAAAAGCCAATGAAATGATTCCTAATGATATCCCGCTATCATATGCATAGATTGTTGCCTAGCCAAGTTGTCATCAGAGAGTCTCCATCCAGCAACTGATGGATGGAGAGACCCACAAACAAACATTAGCCAGACCTCAGGAAATCCTGTGGGAGAAGAGGAGGAAGGATTATGGGAACCAGAGAAGACAAGGACACCACAAGAAAACTGAAAGAGTTAACTAACTTGTGCTCATAGTGACTCCCAGGGACTAACCTGCCAACCAGAGAGCATGCATGGGATTGACCTAGGCTCCCTACACATATGATACAGTTGTGTAGCTTTGTCTTCTCGTGGGATTCTAACAGCGGGAGTAGGAGCTGTCTCTGACTCTGTTATGTGTTTCTGGGATCCTTTCTTCTTACTGGGTTGCCTCATTCCAGCTTTAATAGGAGAGGAGGTGCCTAGTCTTCCTGCAACTTGACACGCCATGGCTGGCTGATAGACATGGGAGGCCTGCCCTTTTCTGAAGAGGAGAGAAAGGAGGAGGAGTGAATTGGGGGTGTAGGGTGTAAGTGGGGAGGTTTGAAGGAGGGACTGAGAGGAGAGAAGGGAGGAAGGATAACTGATTGGGTTGGGAAAAAGTAAACTGATCAAAAAAAAGAACACCAACTGCTTAGAGGAAGGGTTGCTTTGTTTGTTTGCTTGGTTTCTGGAGACAGAGTCCTACTGTGCAGACCAGGTTGGTCTGGAACTCACAGAGATCCTCTTGTCTCTGCCTCCTGAGTGCTGGGATTAAA
>NW_004949100.1:8358419-8392778 GCF_000317375.1 Microtus ochrogaster | reverse complement strand
AAATCATTTACTTAGTTTGTTTATACCATGTTTCTTTTGTAAAAGGGAACTGAGAGTAGCTTCAAGTAAAGGCTGTTAATAAAATAGATGAATAAGCAGAACCAAATGATAAGAGTTAACATAGTTTTCAGTCTTTTAGCTTTAGAACACAGCATTGCATCTAATAAACTGTCCAGAAGAAGCAAAGAATACCAGCTGCACAATCCACAGACCCAAAGAAGCTAAGGAACAAGGAAGACTCAAGGGGCATACGTGAACCTCACTGTGAAAAGGAAATAGAATAGACATTGCAGCTGGATGGGGGTGGGCATGGGTGGAGGGGTGGGCATGGGAACAGGAGGGATCAGATGGGGGGAGGATGGAGAGAGAGAAAGACAATTGGAATCAGTCATCTGTGGGATGAGCTAGAAACCTAAAGCAGTGGAAACGCCCAGGCATCTACGAGGGTGACCCTCGCTAAGACTCTTAGCAATGGAAGATACAGAGTCTGAACCAGCCGTCTCCTGCAACCAGGCAAGAGCTCCAGTAGAGGGACTGGGACTCCAGCCCAGTCACATAACCTGTGACCTGCAAGATAGGCTGGGGTAAAGGTGGTGCAGAAATTATGGAAGTGGCCAACTAAGCTTGAGGCCCACACCCTAAGAGGAAGCCCACCTCTGACACTGCGTGGAGGGCCGGGATCCAGGGGCTGTGTAGCCTAGAGACCTAGGATAGAACCAGTCAAGACTGAAAAAAAAAAGCCAATGAAATGATTCCTAATGATATCCCGCTATCATATGCATAGATTGTTGCCTAGCCAAGTTGTCATCAGAGAGTCTCCATCCAGCAACTGATGGATGGAGAGACCCACAAACAAACATTAGCCAGACCTCAGGAAATCCTGTGGGAGAAGAGGAGGAAGGATTATGGGAACCAGAGAAGACAAGGACACCACAAGAAAACTGAAAGAGTTAACTAACTTGTGCTCATAGTGACTCCCAGGGACTAACCTGCCAACCAGAGAGCATGCATGGGATTGACCTAGGCTCCCTACACATATGATACAGTTGTGTAGCTTTGTCTTCTCGTGGGATTCTAACAGCGGGAGTAGGAGCTGTCTCTGACTCTGTTATGTGTTTCTGGGATCCTTTCTTCTTACTGGGTTGCCTCATTCCAGCTTTAATAGGAGAGGAGGTGCCTAGTCTTCCTGCAACTTGACACGCCATGGCTGGCTGATAGACATGGGAGGCCTGCCCTTTTCTGAAGAGGAGAGAAAGGAGGAGGAGTGAATTGGGGGTGTAGGGTGTAAGTGGGGAGGTTTGAAGGAGGGACTGAGAGGAGAGAAGGGAGGAAGGATAACTGATTGGGTTGGGAAAAAGTAAACTGATCAAAAAAAAGAACACCAACTGCTTAGAGGAAGGGTTGCTTTGTTTGTTTGCTTGGTTTCTGGAGACAGAGTCCTACTGTGCAGACCAGGTTGGTCTGGAACTCACAGAGATCCTCTTGTCTCTGCCTCCTGAGTGCTGGGATTAAACACGTGTACTACCATGCCTGGCTGGAATGATTCTTCTAGATACACAGCTCTAGATGTGATTTCACAATTGGTCCTTGATTGACATTGAGCAATAATTGCAGTTACAAAGTATATACTGTGAAATAATATGGCAGCTTTTGTCATAATCTTCAGTAACAGCAAAGGGCACACTATTATTCTGTGATGCAATGATAAGAATTCGAGACAGCAGAGCCATAATATTTGGCTTCTTCTTGCTTAGTTTCATTAGTCCAGATACACTTTTGTTTTACTGAGGCGGGCGGAATATAAGGGCTTAGTGCTGTGTAACAGTGATCGGCAGTCTACCGGGACATCAGTGACACCCCAAAGTAAGGCTGTTGCTAAAGTTCAACCTGGTGAACTTGTGAGTTTATTGGGTCACTTAGAGAAGCAGAAATGACTCAAAGCAGAGTCACCAGTAGCATTACCAAAAGCCAACCCTGTGGATGAGGGTTCATTAAAGCAGGAACCCTGGAGCCACTGCACAGGTGACAGTCTGCTGGGCATGTAAGAGAGTGTCTTCCAGGAAGCTCAGCTGATCTAAACTTCTTTGAAGCAGCTGTCATAGGGAGCGTGTCTTATCTGAGAGTGTGGCTTGTTTATATAAGCCTCCCTTTAGAATACCCAGAACAACCCGAGAAACAATTTAAAGAGGAAAGATTTATTGGGCTCATGATTTCAGAGGGTTCAGTTCACGGTCAGCTGGCTCTCTTGTTTTTAGGCCTTCATGAGGCAGAGTAACATCACTAAAGAACATTCACTGCCCCTCGTGATAGGCAGGAAGTAGAGGAAGACAGGCAGGAAGGAGGCGTGGCAAGACCTAGCCCTCAAAGGACCTGCCGCCAGTGACCTACTTGCCCCACCCAAGTCTCTCCAAATAAAGTTCCTAGCCCTCCCAAAACAGTGCCAAGCCATCAACCAAGCAGCCCACTGTGGGCATTGCACGTTCAAACCATGCAACAGTTAGGTGGCACTGATATACCCCGGCCAGCATTTGCATTCTCTTTTCTGTCTGTATCTGATGCATGGTGTGGGAGGGGGGTTCCACACTGAAGTAACCAATGACCCACCTAAGCCCAGAGGAGCAATGACAAACCACAAAATAAGCAAAAGCCCGTGGCAGTTACCACTGCCGGTGTTTGTCATCAGACTAAGTGGGATCACTATTTTTAGCTTAGATTAGGCCCAAAGGAAACTTCTCGACTTGGGCAGCATAGGGAACCCAAACCTTTTTTGCTTCTACTGCTCACTCTTGGCTTTGTTCTTTGTTTTTTTTTCTTCCTAACCAGTTACAGTCAACTATAAATACGACCTTAATATTTTATTGTTCCAGAGCCAAATGGAAGTGATTTTAGGTTTCCCTTCTGTTTTGGGATACTCAAAGCCTTGATCAGTTTTATGGCTGCTCATGATTACTTTTCACAATTCATTTTTCCTTTTTCATTAACTCATAATAATGTACACGTTATACATATTTCTGGAGTGCAGTGTGGTATCTCGTACATGGAGACGATATAACGGTAAAGCACTAAGATCTACACAATTTTAATGTTTTCTGTGAGTGGTGTTCATGTGTATGGAGAGCTAACCCTTTTAGCTCTTTTGAGGGTTTCCTATTCTTCTAGAGGGCCCAGGTTCAGTTTCTAGCACCCACACCAGGTGGTTCACACCAATCTGCAACTCCAGTTCCAGGGGATCCAACACCGTCTGGCCTTCTCATGCACCTGCAGGCACATGAGGCACATGAAAACATGCAGGCACGTGCATACATGCATCCATTACTAAAAATAAATAAGTCTGAACAAATATTAGTTCACCATGATTCTGGGAGTCAGTGTTTCTGTTAATGCTATTTCATATATGGGAACACTAGAGACTTTCAGAGGTTAAACGTTAAAAGCATTTTTTAAAAACTGAATACCACTTCTTTGGCAGCTCGCATTTTTATTTGAGATTCTACTACATAAAGCTGAGGATGTAAAGATATGCACATAATATTTTTTTCTGATGCTTGCAGTTTGTCTAAATACTTTCTGGAACCATGACTTGAGCAGCCTTGAAATGGGAATTATGAACAAGCATTGGTAATCAAGTATAGGAAGCTCGCTTCTCCTGAACACATTGTTTGAACATCATATGTGCACAGACTCACGGCATTCCTGCAGATACAAAGACGTGTGATTCTGACTCGAGGTCCTGCAGAAGAAACAGAAACACATGCAGTGAGGCCGCAATAGCAAACAGCTTGTCCTGGTTGAGGTAATTCAGGGAGAAGCTGAAATGAAAGCAGAGGTTTGCAATGATTGATTTTTGCTGGCAGGAGTCGGGAAGGCTATCAAATTGCTGTCCTGTGTCTGAGCTGAACAGTGTTAGAGCTTGCCATTTCAAATTGATACAACATTCTATTATTACAACTTAATTTTCCAGTAAAGTTGGTACTATAGACATTCTTGGGTTTTATTAAAGTATTTTTCACTTCTTATAGATACAAAGAATGCAATGTTTTAAAAATACATATGGGGAAAACCATTTTGGATTTTTTTTTTTGAAGAATAGGTTTACATTTTTTTTTTGAGATTGGATCACATTTTGTAATAGGATGCATATCAATGTTTCTTCGTAGAAGTCTTGTTTTTTTGTGAAATAAACTTGTGAAATTTCTTGAAAATATCATTTCTATGTGAGTTTTACACAACAGTCGCTTCTGTCCTATCCCTTTTGCACACTATATGTACAATTCTATAGCTTTATATAACTCATAGGCGCAAATCACATCTTATTTTTTAAATCACCTAGTGTTTTACGAAGCACTTACCTGATCGAGGATAATTATCTCTGAGTTTCGTGAGTGACTACTAAGATTGGGTGATGTTCTAAAAAGACCTGGGTCGAGTGTAGGAGAACCAGTTTGGGGGTGCCATGAGAACAAAGGGAGAAGCAGACAGAATCAAGCCTACGTAGAGTGCAATTTCTTGGGGGAACTTCGTCACAGAAGCATGTCTTAGGCGGCAGCAAGATCCATGCATCCCATAGGATTTGAGTCAGAAAGGAGGGAGGAGATAAAATGACTTCATCCTCGCTGGAATGTACCCAGCTTATCTCTAAGTGACATCCAAGATGGTAGGCACATTCCGTGCCAGGATCTCATCATAAATCTCCAGCCACTTTAATGACTTTACGTATTTATAGTATGGTGGGAACCTGTGTGGAGAGAAGTAACCAGCGACAGTCATGCAGGCTGTGACGCATGGTGGTAGCAACAAGGTCAAGTTGGATCTCTACAGGGAAAAAAGGACGGGGTGGAATTGTGTTGCTCTAGAGTCAGTACTTTCCTTTACCTCTGCATAGCCTTCATATACGTCACAGCGTAGGCAGTGCTGTGACATTCTGAAATATAGTATTTCAAGTTATTTGCTTGTTTAATGTGTTTGGGTGTTTTGCCTGCATGTTTGTCTATGTGCCACATGTGTGCCTGATACCCTCCTAGGTAAGAAGTGGGCACTGAATTCCTTGGGATTGAGTTACAGACAGTTGTGAACTGCCCTGTGCAGGCTGGGAATCAAACCCAGGTCTCCCGGAAGAGCAGCCAGTGTTCTTAACTGCCGAGCTATGTGTCCAGCCCCTTGGTCTTCTACGTTTGTGCCAGTCACACAGCTGCTTAGTAGGCTCTTCTAATTTCTCATTGTTTGAGGATGAAGTCTGCTTTCCTTCAGAATTGTTGTCTGCTTTTTGCTGTAGCCTGACTCAGTTTAGCCTCAGGCTTCCCCGTGCCATGACTCCCCGACTGCAGGAATTAGCTATTCTTTTTGTGTGTTTACCACTCCTGCCTTTGGTTTTTTTCTTCTCCGATTGGAGGATATGTATTATTCTAAAATGTTCATTCATTTGTGTGTATCAGTGGATCCAAAGGTAGAAATTTCAACTGTGATATACTTTATTATTCATCTTTTTGATCGCTAGTGTTTGATGCATCGCAGATTAAAGACTATTTCATCTAATGATTGTGGATTCTCCCCCCGAGCCCTACATAATTATGATGCTTATCAAGAGTCCTTTAATAAACGATACCCTTTAAAATCAAATGTCAATTGTAATTTTTAGCATACTATTTCTCTAAGTAGTTTTGGATATTTTATGCATCTATCAGTTAGCTTTTATACTAGCTCTGTTTATATTTGTAACAAATAAAACCAGCCATTACTACTGTAGCAGATTACTATAAACTTAGAGCAACAGAAGTCTATTACTTGACAGTGTTGGAGGTCAGACACCTGAAATAGGTCTCATGGTGCTAAAGGCAGTGAGTTGGCAGGACTCTCTTCCTTCTGGATGCTCCAGGGGAGAATCTGTTCTTGCTTTTCATAGCTCCTGGAGGTTTCATGCACTACGTGGCTTGTGGCCACTTCCAGAAATTGCATCACTTTGATATGTGTTTCAAGGGTCATAGCTCCTTCCTTGACTCTCTTGCCTCCCCAAGAAATGATTCTGTGATTGCACTGGCTGGGCTTGGTGAGAATACGCAGGATAGTTGAGAGTACCCAGGATAGCCCCCGTTTCATGACCTACTGAGAGTACCCAGGTTGGCCTCCACTTCATGACCTGCTGAGAATATCCAGGGTAGCCCCTTCCCCCACTTCATGACCCTTTGTTTAACCCTTCAAGTTCCTTTTGCCATGTGATTCATTAGGAATTAGGACATGAAGCTGAGTGTGGTTTCTCCCTTCAGTATCCCCACACTTTGGAGGTAGAGATAGGAGTTTGGGAATTCAGGATCATCTTTGACTGCACAGCCAATTTAATACCTACCTGGGCTACATGGAGTCCTGTCTCAAAAACCAAAAGCAAACCAAAAGCAGCCCGAACTGAATTAAGTAGGACATGGACATCTTTTCAGGGACATTACTGCATCCACTAAATGGACTAAATCGATAGTCACTCATTTTCCTAAACTGAGTGTAAGACCAAATTAGTAATTGACAAGAAAAAAACCAAACGACAAAACAAACCAACAAGAAAGAAAATAAAAAGCCCCAAACTTCATAACACAGAGTGCAGATGTGCTGTGAGTATGAGCGGAATATTTATCCATTTATACGGAGTTTTGGGTATGGCCAGTTATAGACTATGCTCCATGTGGAGAAATCTCACGATTCTGTACAATCAAAAAGTATGCTTTGCATGGGAGGATGAACGTGAGTTTAAAAGATTAAGTATGTTGGGGTTGGGCAGATGGCTTAATCTGTAAAGGGTCTGACACCAAAGCACAAGGACCCGAGTTCAGATTCCGGGCACCATCTGAAAACGGGGTGTGGTTGCTCATGTCTGTAATCTTAGAGTTGAAGGAAGGTGGAGACAAATGGATCCCTGTAGCTTACTGGTCACCCAGCCCAGCCAATCAATGAACTCTGGATTTAGGGAAAGACCCTTCTCAGAAGATAAAGCAGAGAGTAATAGTGGAAGATATCCACGTCAACCTCTGGGATACACCACACAATACAATAAAAAATAATCAAATATGTTGTTTACTGAGTTACAAGTGACATATTCAAGTAGGTGACAAAGCATTGAGTTTGAATTGTAAAATACAGAGGTTATGGATCTTGTTCTATGTTGGGCATTAAATGAATAAGAATCATCACAAAATACTTTCTGAATGAAATTTTATCCATAAAACTTAACACAAGCGTAGCCATAGCAATTTTACTTAAGGTTTCTGTGGAGGGCCTGATATGACTGCTCGTTTGAGAAGCTCTCCATGGTCTCACAGACACAAATGCCATGCCATGTTGAGCTTCTCTTCAGTTGTGGGAGCTTTGCTCTCAGGATACATGGTCTACATCACAGGAAGCCACAACTGGACCCGGTACAGAGACAAAGGGACTGTGGGAGCCTTGCCCCAGTACACACATCTTTAACAGACCTCCAGCACCTGAGGCTAGGGGGCGGAGCATCACTGAAGAGCGTTGGGTGGGGTGTGGAATGGCTGCAAGAACCAGAAGACCAGGAAGTCTGCAGTGAACCTGGACCGAAGAATGACAATATCGATAGACATGCTAAGGCAGAAGGTGGGAAATACCTCATGAAGTCCCGCTCCCAGATAAAGAACCACAGGCAACTAGTGATTGCACAGCAAGGGAGAATTAGCCTCTCCCAGGAATGAGCCCCTAATTAGTTATCTAGTACAAAATGGTTATCCCTGAATTCATATACACACAAACAACAAAAACACACTCAGCAGGTTGTGTTTGCATATTTGTGCACACCTCTTCCTCTTTCTATTATATATATAATATATGTTACATATATTTATATTATATAGGATATATATTATACATAAAAATCAAAGAAAAAGAGATTTTTTTCAGTTTGAGTGAGAAAGGGACGCACATGGGAGGGACTGGAGGGAGTAAAGGGAAAGGAGAAGTGATTTAATTATATTTTAATTAAAATATGTTAGATAAAATAATACAAAAAGATAGATGGTCAACAGAATACCGTATAAAACATTTGATACTCAAAATATGTAGATTTCCTCTGAACTCCTCTGAAACTATGACTCCTTTTGTCTTGTGACATATGTCTCTTTATTGTGTAGGTACAAAACTGTGGGAAACTAGGTTTTCTAAAGTAGGAGTCTTCAGGACATGGGCTAGTCACCTTTTATCTGCAGTGGATGAAGTCAACTTCGAATTGTCACACAGGATAAGTGAAGAGACATCCTCCTGTTCCGGCTGAAAAACCTTAATATTGTAAAAGTTTTCTATAGGGTGATGTTTGTAGCTTATGTATCCCTTTCCCTTAGTCACTGCCCTCTCAGGAGACACAGTACCGTTAGCTGTGCTTCCTCGGAGGATGAGCACTCTGGAGGACACAGATGGCATTTGCTTCTTCTTTTATGTTTGTTTGTTTTTATTTTCCAGACAAGGTTTCTCTGTGTATCTCTAGTTGTCTTGGAACTCACTCTGTAGACCAGGCTGGCCTCGAGCTCACAGAGATCTGCCTGCCTCTGCCTCCTTGAGTGCTGGGATTGAAGGCGTGCACCACCAGTGCCCAGCTATGTTTGCTTCTTTTTGAGCCTTTCTGATGGAGCCCTGTTTGGCTTTCCATCCTTGGGTGCTTACGGCAAATCTTAGGCTTTAGTCAAGAAAGGTATCTCAGGAGGGGTGAGTTTCCCGAGCGTAGAAACGGAATGTTCTAGTAGGGCTTGCACATTTGCTCAAACGACTCCTTTGGAATTGTTCAAATAGCGTGCCTAAATAATAGAGACACTTATCTCCTGTGTTCTTTGTCAGTCACAAGTTTCTAGAATTCTTAGCAAAACCCTTAGTGGGATGTTCACAAGAAGAAGGTTGAGCTTCAGAAAGGAAGGGTGTGAAGATTCAGAGGGTAAAAGTTGCTTATGGAAAGAGTGATGTATCATCGTGTAATTATTACATCGACCCAAGTGAGAGAAGGTTTGTGCCATGTTGGAAATTGAGAGTATGATGGATAAATCCGTGTTTTGGGCTGTGAGTGTTTATTCGTCTACAAAACTAAGAACATTTCCCTACAGTGTCGGAACTTTGGATGCACTGTCTCTTAATGTTAGAATGGATTTATTAATCATACTGAACACAACTCTGTTGGGGAGCATTCTGCTAGCAGCCAAAGGTGGGGTACCTCCCAGCAGCTGACAGTGATAGCTTCTCTCTGGGAACTTGAGCTACTTAGCGGTTCGTTCAGTTTTATAGAGGAATTAGCTGCTCCTCTGGCGTTAGCTGTTGAGCGTTCCTGGGGAGTTAGTTGCTGTGTGACAGTCACTTATCCACTGGAGAACTGCCAGAGTTTTGACATCAGCTACTTTTTAGGGGATCAAATTTTAAAAAAGTTGTGGACCAGTGCTTTCTGGAGAAGCTAGAAATAGAGTTGCCTTAAAAAATAACCATGAGACTGAGGCTGTCAAGGAATGTACTCTATGCGAATAGGTTTTCTTTGGGCCGGCCATGTGTATGCTGTGTGCACCTTTGTGATGGAGGAAGGTCATTGGTTAATTAAATAAAGAAGCTGCTTGCCCTGATAGGTTAAAACATAGGTGGGAGGAGTAAACAGAACAGAACTCTGGGAGGAAGAGGAAGTGAGCTCAGAGACTCGACAGCTCTCCTCTCGGGGGCAGACGCCTCAGAGAGACACAATGCTCCACTCTTGTGGGCAGAGGCGAGAGCTCTGCTCTCTGAGGCACACGCGATGAAGCTCCAACCCAGGATGGACATAGGCTAGAATCTCCCTGGTAAGCCACCTTGTGGGCTACAGCAGATTATTAGAGATGGGCTAGTCCAGGTGCGAGAGTTAGCCTAAAAGAGGCTAGATAGAAAAGGGCCAAGCAGTGCTTAAAAGAATACAGTGTCCGTGTAATTATTTTAGGTAAAGCTAGCCTTGCGGGCAGCGGGGTGCTGGGGACGCAGCCCCGCTGCTCCTATTACTACACTTTTGCTTTGTTCTGAAGTAAGTTCAGACTTATAGGAACACTGAAAGAACAGCACAGTGTTTTTATTATTTATTTATTTAACTTACTTGGATCAAGTTTTATATTTGTTAACATTTTCACCAAATTTACCGTGTAAATTCAAAACTTTTGATTTTCCCTTTTGTTTTCAAAGAGTACAAATCATTGTTGTTGTTATTATTATTATTATTTTGGTTTGGTCCTTTCTGTTTCATGAGCGGAAACCCGGAAGACGCCTCCGCTATCCTTGCTGCACTTGCATTGATGCTCGCTTTCCTGCATGTGGTGGGCCTTGTGATCAGGTCAGTGGCTCGCCTTGTTGCATCCTTGTAGTTCCCTGATCCTTTCTGATGGCCCACAACCCCAGGAGATTAGCCAAGGATCAGTTGGAAATGCCGGTAACGCCAGCTGAGTCCAGAGCTAGCCTGATAGTGTCACATGGGTGTGCAAATGTGTAGTGGGTAAGTCATTAAGGACTCATGAGGTGGCTCAGTGGGCCAGGGTGATCCAAGTCTGGTGACCTGAGTTCCATGCCTGGAACCCACAGGAGGGTATAAAGAGAGAGACTGTCCTTCATACACGTGCCTGCCCCAGCCCCCACAAATAATACATAAAACAAAGTTTAAAGAAGAATAAGATAGAAGGTTTTCTTGGGGCTCAAACTAGTTACATCAGGATACTTTAATCCACCTCTTTTTTTTCCCCATGGTGCTGGAAACAGAACCCAAAGTCTTATGGGTGCCAACTTCACACACAACTATTCACTGAACTTCAGCCTCCAACCTCCAGCCCCCTGTTCCTCCTTGCTGTTTCCTCTCTTTGGCCCTCTTCCCTTGTCTCCTCCCCTCTTCAGACTGAACACAGGATTCACAGTACTGAGTACTCTGCCACCATGCTCCATCCCCAGACCCTGTCTCATGGGCTTGAAGTTATTAACAAAATCAACATGATGTAAAAAGGGATTATTATCTGCCTTAGTTCTTTAGTATCTAGTGTTCAAGTTTGCATAGATGGACTTAGAAACTTGGCTATTTATCATTGCTGCTGTCTTCCTTTGAAGTGATGCTGAGTGAATCCCAGCCTCTGTTCAAAGGTTTAGTTCCATCTCCGCTCCCAAAGTGCTTTCTGCTGTTGTGATTGTGATGCCTTGGTTGACCTTTCCCTCTCTTCCTTCCCTTAATGTAGTGGATATAATTAGATGCAATGAAAACAACTCTTTCTAGGGCAGTGAAATTCTTACAACTCTCTTGGCCTTACAGATTTGAAGATATGCAGATTAGATTCCTTGTTTGGTTGAGTCTACCTTATTAAAACATTTAAAAATCCCATGTATTTGTCAACGAGATGGCTCAGTGGATGGTCAGTGCCTGCCCCACAGACTGAACACTTGAGTTTGATATGTAGAGCCCATTTTGTGTCGGGGAGGGGAGAAATAATCCCTGAAAATTGTCCTCTGACAGATCTGCATGCATGGTGTAGTGTGTGCACCCTTGCATTTACACATGCACGCACACGAGAGTATGGTAACTCAGATAAAAATTAAAAGCACCGTATATATGAATCACTCTTGGCTATATGAAGCCTATTAATTTTCCATTGAATCTCTTTTACTCCTCATATGAATTAAGATTTGGTGTGAATTTTGTGTGTAGTGTAGTAGAAGAGTGAATTGCATCAGGAAGAACTTGACTCTCCTGCTGGCGATTTACCTAACGCTTACCAATATGCATCGCTCACCCCCATTTGCCTCAGCATCTGCAATAAAGAAAAGGGGCTGCCATTTTTAATTCCTTAACAAGGGGAAGCCCATTGTTCTTGTATGATTTTTATATTCTCTGTGTCTTCACGCTTTGAGTAGAACTGATGGTGTGCAGAGCCCATTGGTTCTGCATCTGTCGCTTTTCTCATAGAGAACACTTAAGGGTGGAAAGGCTGGTTTAGTTCATGGTTTCTGTTGGATCACAGTTCCTCACAGTGGAGAAGGTGGAGTGGAGCGTCTGGGCCTATGGCTGTGTGTGTGTGCATGTGCGTGCGCGTGTGCATATGTGTGTGTGTGTGTGTGTGTGTGTGTGTGTGTGTGTGTGCCTTATTCACATGACATCAGGAAACGGAGGTCATAGGTTGGAACCTGTGGCGTGTGTAATCTTCAAAGCTGGGTCCCAATGTCTTACTTCCGTCCCACTTCTTAAAGGCCCCAGGCCTTCAAAAAAGTACCAAAAAATGAGGGCCAGATGCTTCAAACATGCACCTTGTGGGGCCATTTCACATCCAAACCATAACAGCCCCTTGATCAGTCCTCCTGCCGCATGTACACAGAATGCTATGTGGAGAGGCAGTTTGTTTCAGCGAGCTCTTAGAGTAAGTGGGCAGGAAGAGGTTCCTGTGTCCTCCAGTAAGACTGAGCTGTGCTCTGATCCCGAAGCTGCATCTGCCTGTGGGTGGCCCAACAATGGGGTCCCGTGGTTTACTTTTAGCAGATGCTCTGTGCTTGTTGAATAGTGTGGGACAGTGAGTGTGAGCTGAGACAAGGCGTGCAAGGGAAGGAGACAGGCGTGGTCCTAGGCTGGGTACGTTTTAGTGTCCTGGCTGTTTGAGTGATTCAGTTTACTTACCTATAACACGAAGATGATGGTACTTGTCTATGGAATGCCTGAGGTATGGGGAAGCCCAGATACTCAAAGCCTCAGTTCTTTCTTTCTGCCTCTTCATTTGTAGATACTACAGCCTACACACTTCGAATTGCTCCGCCTCGCTAGTGAATGGCCCCATCCTGGTGGTGTCGGCAAAGGCTGTCTATTCAATCCCTCCATCCATTCATGGCGTCGCTGTCTCCGGGTGGCTGTTGACATTGCTGCCCTTTTGCTGACTTTATTGTTTTAGCTGCTGGGGACCACACTACGTTACAGGCAACTGCTGCCCCAGAACATGTAGTTCTGTGCAACTTCTGCCGTGTCCCACCAGGTCCCTAGGGATGCACACATTAGTTCAGTCACTTAGATCTGTACTGCTTGGCCTCAGTGCTTGCCCTGGAGATAGGACCAACCTGATAAACATATTCCCTAGATGCTCTACACTTGAGCCCACCCTCTGACTACAGAGCTGGAAGGTGATGTTTCCAGCTGTCTCTAGAGCCAACTCCACATGATTCTTTCTGGTTCCAAGGAAAACGAATACTCTACTTCTTTATTCTGGTTTGGGTTGGATGTCTGTTACTTCTCACTTAAGTACGGATTTAGTCAAGAACCTTCATTATCTTTTCCATTTCACCCCTTTACTTTAGGCTCAGTTTCAGCAAAAGACAGTTCTTGTCTCTTAAACCACCCTGAGGTCTCTGAATGTTTCCGTCATTCAATTCTTTGTTTCAATGTGTAGCGTACTGATAATTTCAAGATTTGTGTGTAAGCCTGTGTCTCTCACTATATTGAATTTCCTGATTATGAATTGTAGAGCTCCCTAGTAACAGCACAGGGTTAGGTGCAGTATAGTCAGTGGTTGTTAAATACACAGCAATGACAAAGTAACGGTTTGTGGTTTGCATCGTCCTGAACTACACGATGCGCCAAGGGTTCCTTAGTAAAGGTCTTGGGCTAGCAGTAAAATGCCTCAGTTTTCACTTTTGTCATGATATTCTTGTCCAGCTCTGGTCTTTAAATTAGTAAAGATTGTTTAGAGAACACGCACCTCTCAAGAAACTTGTACAGGGATGCTTATAATTCTACCACCCGTATCTTTGAAAAATTTTTGGCGTGCATTTATTTTCTCAAGGATGAAAATCCCAGAGTGGGGAACAAAGCCGGAAGTCATACTGCTCATACCAGTTCTACAGATCAATTAGCAGATTGCGCCAGCCCCCAATCTTAGGTAGTCTCCACCTCTGGTTCTTGAAGAAGGAATTTGGTAAAGTTGTAGCAAAGCTCACTCGGCAGTCTCTGATGTCCCATTTATTGTCTGTGGGGCACTTCCAGAAATAGCCTAGCTTAAGCTTGCCATGTGGTCCATTTGCTGAGACTCCCTCAGGAGCTGAGTTCGAGTCCAGCTCCTTCTAAGTTCCATGACTCCCTTCCCCTTGGGAAATCAGCCAGTTCTGGTTGGAGCAGTCTGGGAAGTTGAGAGCATGAACAGGTGCGCTAGGAATGGAATTTACCTTATTCCATGGGAGGAGCAATCAGGGAGCCAGTGAGGAGGGCTAATTGCCTACCAAAAAAATCTTAAGGGAGCGACTGTCCATAATTATACAAGCGAACTAGAAAGTCGAGGACTGAAAGATTCAAGACAGAAACAGCCATCTGTACCTGTAATAAACATTTGGCGAGCGCCGACTTTCCCATCTGTGCCCCATGAGCCTGGAGCACTAAGCTAATGGAAAGCAACAATCCGGGAGCAGGCCAGCGGTGCCCCTCTCCCTTCCCTGTCGTGCCAGCTTTCCATTCTGCCCCATAAACGCCAGTCGTGTCTGGGAAGAAGGTCGTGTTTGGGAAGAAGGGACATCAAGGAAGAAGAGATCATTTGGGGTGTACACTCGCAAGGGTATGAGAGAGTGGCATGGGCTGTTTCAGTGGCCTATTTAGTTTAGAATTCAGAGAAAGGCCGTTTGTTTAATATTTCAAACAAATGGCACATCAGCCGTTTTTTTCTATTTTTCCAGAGTAGCAACTTGTGGGCCTCCAAAGCTCTGTGTTTGTTTCACGGAGAGGAAGTCTCCTGTTGGCACTTCCCATTTACAGAGTGAAGTTCGTAATTTCTCATTGCAGAGTGAGTCTCTGCGGAGACACAGCTGTGGAGCCAGGGAACTATGGGGACACAACTGACAGGCATGTCACAGTTTTTCTTTTCTTCTTTTGTTTTCTTTATTTTGTCTTCAAATTCCCCTTCACAGGAGATAATTGTCCTCCTTCATCTCCTTGTTGGGAAGTTTAGGGTGAAGCCCTTTTTTTCTAATCTTGTTTTCCTGGGGATACTCTGGAGTTTCCCTCCTCCAGGTGGCTGTTTTGGGGGCTCTATTATCTTGCAGGTTGTGAAATTTGTCTGAAGATCTGTTTACTCAAGTTCTGAAGGAATCTCCTATACTATGATAGTTTTACAGGTTTCTGTTTGTTTGTTTGTTTAAAATTTATCTCCACAATTTCAATGTCATAAGAGTTTTCTGGGAGAAAATCCCAAGAGCATTTTCTCTGTCTCTCTCTCTCTCTCTCTCTCTCTCTCTCTCTCTCTTTCTTTCTTTCTTTCGTTCTTCCTTTCTTCCTCTTTTAAGACACAATTTCTCTGTAGCTTTGGAATCTATCCTGGAACTAGCTCTTGTAGACCAGGCTGGCCTCATAGAGATCCACCTGCCTCTGCCTTCTGAGTGTTGGGATTAAAGGTGTGTGCCACCACTGCCTGGTTTTTTTCATGTGTTTTGTCTTTCTTCTCTACCCCTACATCACCTTTAGCACTTCAACATAAATTTTTTTAAAATGGCATAATTTAAATAAGTGTTTTGCTTTGTTTGATTAAACAGTGTATGTGGTCTTGCTCAAAAGTGGCAATTTTCACAGCTTTTCTTTTGGTAGAAAAACTGTTTAGACATTTTTCCCCACAGAGATATTAACTTGCAGGTGGATAACACCATGTTCTTTGGGCTCTGAAGCCTTGATATTGTCTTCAGAGACTGGAAGATCCAGGAAGTGTTGGTTCAGCCAGAATCACTGTTTTGTGGACACAGTCCCCAAGTTCTTTTCCATTTTAGGACTTCCTAAATGGAAGTTAATGGGTTGCATTAGCAACCCAGAGAGGTAGACACTTGATTAGAAAATACGAATTATTCAATGATGCCATCACAAGCCTGCTTATCCTCATACTGACTCATTTGCAGAGTAGAATAAGATACGAACTAGTTAATGCCCTTCCTAGGTTACCTGCAAGGGGAAATTATTAAGTCATATATTTGAATTATTAGTGATGGCAAAAAGTTAATGTGATTTTTGGCCAACACATTTGGTCACATTTTGGTCATCACATTTTTGGGCATCATCCCTTCCTTAGCTCTTTGTGCAGTGTGGTATCCCACCTTCCCTTGGTTCTGCTTTACTTTCCCTGTTTTTTCTTTTTTAATGGATGGGTGTGAGATAACAATTTAACATTTGCCCAGTTTTTGTTAAAATTGTGCACTTTTATTTGGCAGACCGTGCCATTTCTAACTGAAAGAAGAGAATCCAAGCAGTGGCTGATACTTTTGGATTGTGTTTCTAAATCACTCCATGCCACGTGACCATCAAAGCAGTTTGCTACGTTGTCAGGGCAGATGTCTTGATCCCAATTTGATATTTGTGTGAAGCAGCAGGTAGGCATCGTGCTGAAGACATGCTGACAGGACTGGGCAAGAGCCAGGATGCAGATCTGACCTTTGTTCCAGTAAGCCATGTTCCCTCTACAATGGAGATCACTGACTTCATAGAAAGCCAGAGAACTCCACTAGAGTGGAAAAACACTTCTTTACCATGCCAGCATCGTAAGCCTTGGTCACCTGGTGTATCTTCAGAGGGTGCTATCACCATTTTTACACTGGAGTTTCAGAAGGCTGAGTTGGTGAGTTCACTAGTTATCTAAGGGGATTGTCAGGAAAGCGTGTCCTTCCGATGGGCAGTGTGTCCTCTTTCTGTCTGTCTAAGCAGAGCCTGGGAGAGCATGATGGGACTCAGCTTGGCAACTGAGTCTGCCCTGTGGCTTTATGGTTGCCTCCTTCCTGTTGAGAAGGGCTGCCCTAGAACCTTCGTCCTTGACCACCAGATTATTTATATACTGATTCCTTTAAGGAAAATTTACTTCTCTAGATATTCGCTTAATCTGTTCGATATTGCCATTTAGTTTTGTTTTTCTTATTTTATATATATGTATGTATTTGAGAGCATGATGTGTCTGTCTGTGTATGATAATGTGCAGTTGTGTGTGGGTGTGTGGATTTGAGTACATACAGAGGATGGAGGAGGATGGTGGGTGACCTGCTCCGTGCTCTCTGCCTTTTTCCCTTGAGACAGGGTTTTTCATTGAACTTGAAGTGAGGCTGGTAGCCAGAAAGCTGGCCTTAACAGTCCTTTTGTGCCCTATCCCCAAGCTCTGGAGCTACTGGCATCATTTGACCCTGCCTGTCCTTTTAGTAATATACACACTTATCCTTTATTAGATTAGTACTCAAAGTAATGAGTTTCATTATGGCATCTTTATACATAGTTTGTTTTGGTTTTCTTTAAAAGAATTAAAAATATTTTTAAAATGATATTTATTATTATTATTGTTGTTGTTGTTTGAGACAGGGTTTCTCTGTAGTTTTTGGAGCTTGTCCTGGAACTAGCTCTTGTAGACCAGGCTGGCCTCGAACTCACAGAGATCCGCCTGCCTCTGCCTCCCGAGTGCTGGGATTAAAGGCGTGCTCCACCACTCTGCGACAGATTTATGGTGAGTTGGATCACAGAGAGAACGTAAGTGCCTGCGTCCTGCCTTTATTTCTAAGGTCCTTCCTCTTTAACAGTTACTTCCATATTTCAGCTTTATTTCCGCAAAAGAAATGATTCCCAAGGGCACCAGAAATCAAGGAAAACTTCATAAAATAAATTGCTGAAAAACTGAGCGGATTCCTTTTGTTATTCAAATCTACGCAGAACAGGAAGACAGAAAGGTGGTCTTAAGACTGTTTACTTGAACAATAATCCTTTGCAAGGGCGAGAGGTCCTTCCAGGCGCTGATGTCCAGAGTTGGAGAGTCACACACGTGATGCCCTTGAGAGCGAGTGCAGGAGAATCTGCAAGTGCCGAGGATTTCTATGCTTCTGGGCTTCTAGATGGAGATTCAGTGGCGTGACCCTAACTAACTCCCTGCTCTGAAAGTTCAGTCTCAGTTTTATTGCTAATGTGCACAGGTCTGAAAAAGGAGTATCTTGGGCCTAGTTTCTCATTTATTTTTGTTTGAATATTTTTTTTTTTGGACTGGGATGTCTTTCCATTTTCTTTAGTTGTTGGTACCCTTAGCTATTTGCGATCAACACATACTGGCTCTTACAAGTCTGATTCCAGATATCTGTAGGAATTTGTAGATACGTTGGAAGAGTAGGAAGAATTAGTTCTTAGGTTCTCATATCTGTTGCCAGGAAATGCATTAAATGAGAGGTTATTATGACCAAACATTATTCAATTTAAGTACAATAACTGTAACAGGTCTTGAACCATAAGCATAGACAGAGCCTAATATTTCTCTAATAGTAAATTTCCTCTTTACGACTGCGCTTGTTTTCTGTGGAATCACTCAGTAACCTCACAGTTACTGTTTTAGAACAGGGAACTTGACTTGCACCTTCAGCAATATGGAAAGTGATTTTCCTTCCTTTCTCACGTTCTTGCCAGTATTGGTTATCACTGACCCTTCTGGGATTGATGTCCTGACAACTCTGAGGCCATCTCTCGTTGTCCTCCTAATTTTCATTTCTATGTTGGCTCCCAGTGTTGGACATTTTAAAGTGAGTCCTACCTCTTCTGTCTGTTAATCACTTGCTCATCTGTTTCAAGCCCTCTGCCCATTTTGGAAGTGGGCTCTTGGGTCTTTCAGTGAGTTGCTTCTTACATACAGTGTGGATACTATCTGATATGTGGTTCACAAATACATTTTTCCATTTCGCTGGTTGTCGCTTAGGGCTGTTGGTTGCTTCTTTGGATGTGTAAAACATTTTAGTTTCATGTAATGGCATCCATCTGGTTTTGTTTTTGTTGCTTTAATTTCGGGGTCTAGGAAAAAGATGCGCCAACCACAGTTACACCACTAAGCTTTTGCTGATGCCTTAGCACAAATGCCTGCAGAGATGCTCTCCAGTCTTCTCGGCACAGATGAAAGGGTTCATTCAATAAATGTTAACAAGTACCACAACTTTATGAAAGATGTACTGTGCGGTACTGAATTTTTGAAAGCATTTTTTTTCTCTAATAAAATCATTACAGTAGACATTTTTTCGACAGTGAAATTAGGCTTCTACATTGGGTTTATAGCTTAGGGCAACATTTGTGTAACATGCATAAAGCCTCAAAATGTCTAATTTTCCATTTTTTTCCCAGTGGATGAATTTTTGCTTGACACCAAAGCAATGTAATGAATCAAAGAGTTTGTGTCAGAGATAAATGAACAAATACATGTATGTGAGTGTCTGTGTCTCTGTGAGTGTTTATGTCTGCTGTCTATTTCTTCCCACTCCTCTTTCTCACCGTTGCTCTCTCTCCCATTCTCTCTCTCTGAATTTGTATGTGTGAATTTCTTATCTCAGTTGTGAAGAAAGAACATTTTGCATTTTTCACCCTCTAGTGATCCCAGAGCAGAGCTTTCTTATGTTCTGGAAGTATTTATTTTATTGTATGTATTTTTTTTTCTTTTGTATTCTGAGTTTTAGCACTATGTGTTTCTGTAGAAGCCAAGGAATTTGGTTGAATTTGGGACAAGATCAGCTCATGTTTGCTCAGTATCTTACAATGTGGGTCAGCTGCACTAGCTTCTTGGACTGAAAACTACATTATAGCAGTATGACATTCAAAATGGTACTGAGCACATGAAATGTGCATGTGTGCATCCTACCTTTGTACACACAGATAGTGAAAAAAAAATGTCTGGAGGACATTGGCAGAAATGGAAGGACAAAGAACATAAATAATTGATTCATCTACCCCATCATCAATAATTAAGTCACAGTAACTTGAAAGCAAATGTCTTTTGTAGATTTCAAATGTGTGTGTGTGTGTGTGTGTGTGTGTGTGTGTGTGTGTATTTGAGAAAATTGTTACTTTTAGAGTACTCACTTCTTTTGGTGGTAAAGGAAGGGAGATGTACATTTGGAGCCTAAAACAGTTACATCTAATTTATTGCAGGTGTTTTCACCAAACACTCCATAATGTGCTGACTCATGTTTTTCTCCCAGGACTACACAGAACCATCAGTGCCCCTTTGAAGTGTGATTGTTGTTCTTAGCAAAAATAATTACATTCTGGAGTTTTTGTTCTAGAACATTTTGTTACAGGAAAGGGTGTATAAATGCTCTCCCAAGAAAAATTCAGCAACTGAGTGTCTAATCCAGCTAATTCCCAGGGAACACCCAGGCCCCAAGGGTAAGGAAGAAGAGTACAACTCAATTTATCTTCAAGAACTTTTGTGAACTAAACTGGGGACCAAGACCACATAGGGACACTGCGAACGGGGTGGGAGAGATTAAAGCCAAGAGTGGTTAATGAGAGCGTGTGGTCTAAAGGATTAGAACAGGCTCATCAAGGAGATGGCTTGTTTATTTGCCTTGTCTCTGTTCTGAAGTGATAGATGTATTCTGGGAAGCATGCTGAAGGCCCTGCGGTACTTGAGTCCCCGCCAGTGGCCCCATTACCAGTTAGTTAATCACTGTTCTCCAAAGAACATGAGAGTAAATGTGTCAGGGCTGCAGAGCATCAAGGTAGGTGTGTGCGTTGGTTTTCCACTGATAAGCAATCTGCTACACTTTAAGCAAAGAGGCCATTTTCCTTGTTGATTGCCCAATGTTGGCCCTCTGATTTATGTGTTTGTGTGTGCTTGTTTGTCTGTATGTGTACCACAAGCACGCAGGTGCCCATGGAAGTCAGAAGAAGGCTTGCAAATCCCCCAGAGCTGGAATCACAGGAAGTTGTGAGCGGACTCATTTGGATGCCGGGAGCTGAATGTGGGTCCTCTGTAGGAGCAGCAAGTGTTCTAACTGCTTGGTTATCTCTCTAGCCCCCTAAAGTTGGGTTCCTAATAGCCACGTGTAGTTGTATTAAATCATTTCAACTTTCTTTTCTCTCCCTTTCCTTCTCATTTAACCTCTTTGGCCCTCCCTCCCTCTCTCCCTCCTTCTGCCCTTCCCTCCTTCCCATATTGTTTCTGAGGTAGGGGCCCAGGTAGCTCAGAACTACCTGGAACTCCTGCATTAACCTCCTGAATGCCAGGGATTAGAGGCCTGTGTCACCTGCATCATCTGTGTCACCATGCCTGGCTTCCCATTTCTAATGACTGCTTTGCACTTAGGTCTTACTCAAGACTGTTTTTTTTTTTTTCTCTTGCTCACTGGTCCGTCCCCTCCCTGATTTGTTTCCTTTACTTTTTAGTATGTAGTATGGTCAGGCCGGCCTTGGCCTACTCTCCTGAGTAGTTGTGACTATTAAGTACTCACCTCAAGATCATTCATGCAACTCTACTACCTGTTACATGTCTTCGCTAGAGTTTGTTACCCATTTTGTGAATGGTTTCTCTATTTAAACACTATCCTGAACTGTTGTTCTCTTCTTTTGTCCATGGAGCGATCATCCTCCACTAGATCTGGATAGTTCAGAAGCATCCCGTGAGGGACAACTGATCAGGCTTATTTGAAACTCTTTCTGATTATAATCAAGGAAGTTTTTTTGGGATGTCTCTTGCTTATCAGCGTGGAAACAGAAGGTCTTTGTTCAGGCTGTGCTAAGCACACGTATGTTCCTTGCTTATTACCCTAAACAAACACCCCCCTGGGGCCCATATGGGTTTTAAGTTGTAGAAGTAAAAATATGGAGCAGATGGCAGGCTGGGGTGAGCATTGTCCATGGCTTGTGTTGTCCTTCCCTGACAACCTGAGTTTTTTTCCTACGACCCATATTAAAAAAAAAGAAAAGAAAAGAAAAGCAGCTGCTGTGGTATTCATTTGTAATGTCAGCACCCCTACAGGACAAGGCAGACCCGGCCTCAACAGGTTAAAGGGTGAGAAGCCACTCCCCCAAATGGTCCTGTATCCTCCACACACATCTGACAGCATTCACGTGCCTACCGACTCTCCCATGCATTCGAGTGTGCACTCGTGCACACACACTGAGCAGATGGCAACTGAACAGAAAGAAGGAAGGACACGCATGTACACTTTGTTGATTCCTCCCCTGCCTGACACTCTAACACTGAAGCTTAACGATATCCAGTCATGATGTTGGCCAAAGGCTTAAGCGCCATGTACCATAGTTTACCTCAGGTTTTTTTTTTATTTTCTCGTTCTTATTTTGGGCTCTTTCCACTGCCCTGCAAGGAGGCCATGTCGTTAGATGGCTCACAATGACTGGTGGCAGTCCTCATTCATAGGAGCATCTCCAGAAGCCCATGTCTTTGGCTAGCAGACTCTTTCTGCTTTCTTATTTCCGCTGCCATGTGCACTGTTAGTCCTCTCCCGTTCTAGCGTGCCCATCTTCTGGCCTTCTCGCTGCCCCCTGAAGGATTTACCAGATCCAGGCTTTTTAAATCATAATCTCACCTGTTGTCTCTGTGCCAAAATGTGTTATTCAGTAGTCTTCAGATTCTTTCCTAATCTCATTTGCACATAAAGTGTTCTCATGTTTGCCAAGTAAAACTCTGCTCCTTGCCATCCAGCCCAAGTACCTCGTCATACGTGACCTTTCTGATTCTTCTAGAAACTAATCTGTGGCCTCTGCCTGCATGGCCTTTCTGGTCCTTCTAGAAGCTATGATCTGTGCTAGGGGCACAGTGTTCTTCAGTACTTATCATATTTGACACTTACTGTGGTTATTTGTGTCTGTCTTATCACCCCTGAGGAGAGACATTCTATCATATAATTTATTTTTATGTTTCCAGAGCTTGGAGCGTGACGCCAGGCATACACTGAGCACTCGGTGAAGACGTCTGTATTGACTGAAATGTGTGATTGTAACTCTGTGGTTATGAATGCAGTGCTGTCGGCGCGACCGCAGTAAAGTGTGGCCTGCACTTCAGCCCCAGGCTTTGGAAGACTAAATTTCTGGGCTCCTTGGTGTTGCTGCATCTTCTCACTTCGTTTTTTTGGTTGTGATTAAAGAAATACGCTGTTAGACTATCCAGAAGGACTTTTCTCCCTCATTTATTATTTCAATAATATTTTCCATGTAATTTGAAGATAGCTTAATCAGAACCTAGTTATTTATCGTTTTAAATTTTGTGTTTCCTGGTTGCTGCTTATAGAACACTACCATTGAAAAGGTGGATTCTCTGTACTTTTAGCACATTTATCTTTGCACAGACATCAGGGAATATGTGAGAATATTGCGCAACGCTTTAGCAGCGCTTTGATTTTCCTTTCAGCCCTGGAGTGGGAAGAGGGCAGAGCTATAAAGAGGCCAAATAGTTGCCTAACAGCTCCTTTCAGATTGCAACACAGTTTTACCAGCAGCACCAACACCGGCCAAATTTTCTCAAGCAGCTATTTGAGAAATCAAGGAAAAAGTAGTGTATGGTAAAGTCATATTTATATAGTGCTTTGAATTATATGATCTCTACTTGAGAGTGAGAGGAGATGGGTTGGGAGTATGATAGATGATAGATAGATAGATAGATAGATAGATAGATAGATAGATAGATAGATAGATAGATGATAGATGGATGGATAGATAGATAGATAGACAGACAGATAAGTAGGTAAGCAGGAATTAGGTACCAGAGACAAAGGTACATCAGTGACCCTAGGCTTTCTCCCATCCTGCTTGTGGCCTGATCACTTTAGGCAATGGGCAGAGTGAGAATTGATTCTGTAATAGGAGCAGAGTGTAAGTGTATTTTGAGCCCTGGTCGAGTTGAGGGTAAGCAGGGAGCAGACAGTGAATGAATGAAGTAATTCAAATACAGCACTTGGGATGTGAAAGCAATCTGGCTGTGGTTTCTATCACTGTTGCTCACTGGTGTTGATTGGACATTTGGCTGTCTATACAGGCAGCCTCTTTGACTCATGCTTCATGTGCTGGTTTCAAATCCTTCCCCTTTCCAGCATGGGGAATGACTGTCCATCCACTGGGATTCTCGGATTTAGACAGGTCATTTCATAATGTTGATTATAAGTTTTCCTTGTCGGACCCAGAGTAGAAGTTTGTGGGTTGAATGAACATTGAAACTATACCTCCTATTTAAGAATTGTGCTATTCGTCAGTATAACGGCTGTTTTCTTGGCATCACAAGTTGGGAAGTAGGTTTGTTAATAGGTCGGGGAATTAATCCTAAAGCCTGTATTATTTGCTGAACTTATATGGCTTGAATCACCAACCTTTTTTTTTTTTTGTGATAATGACATGAGAAGACTTCATGACTTATAAAAATTGAGGATGGATTACTATGTGGTTTGAGAGGAAATGGCCCACAAAGGGGAGTGGCACTGTTAGGCTTGTGTTGAGTAGGCGAGACCATGTTGGAGGAAGTGTGTCACTGTGGGGGTGGGCTTTGAGGTCTCCTATGCTGAAATGACTCTCAGTGTCACTGTCCACATCCTATTGCCTGCATATCAAGATGTAGCCAGCCCCATGTCTGCGTGCCGCCATGCTCCCCACCATGACAATGGACCGATTCTCTGAAAATGTAAGCCACCCCAGTTAAGCGTGTTTCCTTTATAAGAAGTGCCATGGTCATGGTGTCTCTTCTCAGCAATAGGAACCCCTAACCAAGACGATTACTAAAGTCAGTGTTAGAAATGGAGTCAGTGTTGTTACAGCTCTCAAAGACCAAAAAGGCTAAGTGTCTCTTGGTTGCTTGGCGTGGTCTCTGGGGTTGTCACTACAACCTCATACAACTTCAATATTTGTCTTTAAAACACCCAACAGGTTCCTAAATCTGGGGAAAGTCCCTTCCTTTAAATATTTGTGGGTGTGACAATGACCCCACAGACCCACAGGACAGATATACTGAGAACTGGGTTTTGTTAAGACCTCCTGTGTAATATTATGTGGTATCTAGTTCCATTTTATTATCTTGTATCAAAAATGGAAAGAATGGTGTGTATCTTTATCTTGCGTGCCCTGGGATTCAAACTATTCGCACACTTCCCTCACACTCATTCTGAGTCCCAGAAGCAAAGACTCCTGCATTGGCTGTGGGATATGTGGCACAGTGACACTTAGGCTCTTTATGGCTGCCTTCATAAAGCCAGTGCCACTTAGATTTGTGTGTATGTGAAGGGTTTGAGATTCAAAATTGGTTGAAATATTTCATATCTATCCTTAGAATACAGTTTATGAATATTACCTGTAGGTCATCGGCAGAAGTAATTTTCACCTTAAATTTCCATGTATTATCCCTGAAGCAAAATAACACACATTTTCTTGTTAACTAAATATAGGTCTTCTCACCACACAAAGGCACTAATTTGATGTAACACACCATGACCACCAATCTAGCCATGTGTGTGGTTTATTTATATAATCTGACCTCTTGTCATCATTGGCATCTATTTTATTTGGGGAATAATTCATTGGGGTCAGCTGAGGAGAAGACAGAAAAAGAAAGCCATTCTAACCATGTATACTGCTGAGAACTGTCTTACTCGAGATCACCCATGCCTTGTGGCTGTGGTTCAGGCAGATGACAGAGGAGGGTAGAGGCATGGGCACTTGTGGTACAAGAGTAGACATTTGTTCTATTGAAAAATTGTTCTAGGTGAGACACGAGAAGAATGCATCAAGTATTATTAACTGTAGATATAATTTGTTGAACAGCTATTCAAAGCACATATTATGCCTAGGATAGCACCTGCACACCTTGGTGGACTTATCTTGTAACAGAACACCGAGAAAGCTGCTATTTCCTCTGTATAAATCAGGCGACAAAGTTTCAAAGGTCTGTGAAAATTAGGATGAGCAATTCGTTTGGTGAACAAATGTAAAAATTCAGATTCTGGGAAATTGTTTAACTGTTTTAATCAGGTTGGGTTAGAACAATCAAAAGAATTTAAAATATTAGTGTGTGTGTGTGTGTGTGTGTGTGTGTGTATGTGTCTGTCTGTCTATTTGCTTGCTTGCATGTCTGTATGTGTGCATGCATGAGCATGCACTACAGGATACTTAGGGAGGTCAGAGGACAAGTTTTGGAAGTCAGTTTTCTCTTTCCACCATGTGGGTCACAGGGATTGCAGTTGGGTTCATTAGGCTTGATGTGTGTCACCTGCTGAGATATCGCACTGGCCCACTAAAATGTTTAAGATTTTTTTTTTTAGAATTTTTAAAATGTTATTTAATGTGTGTGAGCATTTTACCTGTATGTATGGCTGCACCACATGTACGTGTGGTGCCTATAGAGGTCAAAAGAAGGCAATGGACTCCCTGGAACTGGAGTTACAGATGACCCTGAGCTGCCATGTGAGTGCTGGGAATTGAATCCAAGTCCTTGAGCAAGTGCTCATAACCTCTGAGCCATCTCTCCAACCATGGCCCCACCTTTCTTAAGTGGAATTTTTTTAAAGATTTATTTATTTATTGTGTATACAACATTCAGCTTCCATGTATGCCCACACACTAGAAGAGGGCGCCAAATCTCATTACAGATGATTGTGAGCCACCATGTGGTTGCTGGGAATTGAACTCTTGACCTTTGGAAGAGCAGCCAGTGCTCTTAACCACCGAGCCATCTCTCCAGCCCCCTTAAGGGGAAATTTTATAGCTACTTAGAATGGAGTTTGCTAAATTTACTAACTGACATTATATAAGTGTCGAAATCTGGAATTTCAGAGAACGTTTATATTCTTTGATGACAGTAGAATAATTCTTTGCTGGTGGTGGGTGTTTTTGTTTGTGAGCACTGTACTTAAGATTTTGATTGCTTGATTGGGAAGTTTTCCTTAAGGTTATTTTGAATTAAATTATGGAATAAACTGGATTTACTCATAAAACATCAACAAAACTTAATACTATAAATTATTTATTATGGTTTTTTTAAGCAGGACAAGGAACCATAAATGAATTCCTGTGAATAAGCCCACAGTGGAAAGAATTAACTGTTGCCTAAAACAGCGCTGAAGTAGAGCAACAAAAATTGTGACAGCAACCATTATTTTCCTACTAGTAAATTGAGGTCTGAGTTCCCTGGGAATAAAAGAGAATATACTATTTAAAATAGGTAAATTTATTGTGGAAAAATTCAAAGTTAAATTGAGGAAAAAAGGAAAAATTTGCCTGTAACCAGCCATTATTGGACTATGAACAATGTAAACTAGAATTTGTGCAATATAAGACCAACATGCTATAATCAATTGTCTTCGCATATATTAGCAATAAATAAGTAAGCCTGACATTATGGAAAATTCTATTTATACTAAAATATTTGAAGAAATTTAACAAGGGGAGTGTAAAATTTTTGCATAAAAATGTAGAGATCATTGAAAACAGTAAAGAAGATCCAAGTAAATGGAAAGGTGGAACATGTTCATGGATGAAAAGCAATGTGTCGATGAAGTAGCATTTGTAAGTTGATCAACAGATCCAAGGCAATTAATCCCTATATGATTCCCAGCCAGATTTCTTACAGAGATGTACAAGTTATATGGAAACAGGAAATCAATAATACTCTAAGTCGTCTGGCACCCTGGAGAGAGAGCTCGTACTTTTTTTTCAAAATTTGCTACACAGTTACAATAAATGAGATAATGCGAAAGTTAGATCAGGATAGACAGACAGTGGAACTCCATCACGTTTAGCATCAGTTGGTTTTCAGCAGGTGTCAAGACAATTCCTCAGAAGAACCATCTGTTCAGTAAGACATGCCAAGATAGCTGGATCCCTGTTCTGAGATTTCCCACTTGTCCCCCTTTTCTTTGATTTGGTCCGTTGTCCTTTTCCTTCTGTGCTCTGTGCCCTGCTCCAGTTGAGTCGATGCCTGATAGTCTCTTGACACCGTGGGTTCTTGTATTAGTTGACCTCCCTGTACTGTGTTTCAGGCCTTTTTGCCAGGGCCTGGAGAGAGGGAAGACTTTTCAGCTTCAGTTTCTTTGCTCATATTGCCCAGCCAGTTCTCATTGTGAGTTCTGTTGGCTGGTGTGGGATTGTCTGGTTTCTGGACCTGTCAGACAGCTGTTATTTTCATTGACTTCTTTTTTTTTTTTTTCAATGATGCCGAGACTGTGCATGTCAGGTATGTGTGTTGTACAATTTGTTTTTAGATTCCAGAGAAATTTTTTTAAACCTAATTTTGTTGTGGCTATTGTTTGTGGGTTTTTATTTTGATTACAGTTGTTTGTTTTCTTGTGTAGGTTTGGGGAGACCCAGGATTTAGGTTTCCATCCTTGCTTCCATTCTTTGGACAACTGGAGATGAGGTTTAGGAGGAGCTGATGGTAGCAAAGACTAGCACAACGTCATTGAGAAAAACTGTATATTTTACTTCTCCTTTGAAATCCATCACCCGGCTCAGGTCTTGGGATTAGCAAGCACCCAAGTATGCCAGCTAAGTCTGCCAGGAGATGAGTGGCTGCAGGGATGAGGTATGCTTGAACTCATAGATTGCTGCGTGGTCACCATAGAGACGGTTTTGTTCTCTTGTGCGGATCCGAAACACCCCTGGAATCTTCATCTGTAACTCACCATTCTGCTTTCTGCTCCTAGGTGTCTCAAGAACTTCTGGCAATGACATGCAGCCACCATGTTGGGGTTCTGAGTTGTCCATTGCGCATGTACCAGACTGAACGTATTATGTCCTTATTTGACCTTATTTGCTGAGCCTGTGTTCCAAATACCTGAAGCTTCACAATTTCCTTTTAATTTCCTGCCGTAAACCGTGCTTGTGGGTAAATAAATCTTCTGCAGTCTCTAGTCATGCCAGACTTTCTGCTCTAGTGGGGGGAGAGGAAGGGAAACCGCCTGGGTGTTGCCGAGCTCTTTTTGTCTCACCGCTTTTGTTTATTTTACCCTCATAAAACCCATGAATGTTAGTAAATAGCGCTACAGACCTGTCACAAGATATACTTCCCAAAGCTCTGTACTGGAGAACCACTTCCCCTTTGCCCTGGGCCAGCCAATGAGCGTGCTAAATCCATTTTGTTCCTCATCTTCTCATCAAATCTCCCGCAGTTTTATTTCCTTTGTTCTCTGGGTTTCACCTTATTTTCTTGGAGAAAATTTTCTGGAGGAACTGATGAGGGATGAAGGCCTGAAATGGACCGTCTGTCAAGAGGATTGCTGCTGCTGTGACAAAATCCAGGAATACTTCAGTTTCAAGTGAAGTTGAGTGGGAAACTCCATAGCCTTGCTACCTTTCAAATCCAAGAGATGCCCAGTGTTCTTGGCCCTGAGTCACGGGAGCAATTCATGAGTTTACAGTGGAACTGTGCCTGGGCTTCTGAATGTGTGTGCAAACGTTCACAGTACTTTTCTACCCAGGAGACTTGGATATATTGCTTAGCAGATTCCCTTGAGGTAGAGGTGGTTGCAGTCAGCATGTTTAAACGAGAGACAGGAATCCCTCACAGTTGGAGGTATTAGACACTGCAGCTGTTCAAAGGGCCTGAGGAACCTTGCTACTGTTTGTCCTGAACTTCTTTCTTAAATAATGTGGCGGTGGGAAGGAGATGTGTGAAGAATGTAGCTGGTTACAGTTCACTTCAGTTGCAGAGGAAAACACACACACACACACACACACACACACACACACACACGGCACAGACTTGAAAAAGGTGAAAGAAAAATGAGACTCTTATTTAGCCTGTCATGCTTGAGACACTAAAATGTCTTCTATTTTGGTATAATCATGAGAATGGTGGCATACAAACATACACACATGAACGTATACCATAGCTAATTCAGTTTTAAATTAATGAACTTCCAGCATAAATCTTGAGAATATATGTATGATATTTTACAAATAAAAGATGATGCTGGTAAAATATGTCCAATATAAAATATAAAAAAGGAAACAACTCCACATGCTATTTCTTTTCTAATACGTGCTCTTCCTAGGGATTATATACCCATATATTATAATATATAGATTATACATTTTTTTTGTGAAAATGTGATCACTGTTTCTACCACAATGAACTGAAAACATTCTTAACATCTAATGGTTTTGTTTCCAGATTGATGGGATTTAGTAAGCATCCCTAACTGCATTAGACAAAGGATGGCTTATGTATGAGAAAGATGTCAGGGGCACCACAGCCATGCTACTGTGGCTGCCTTTCTCCACCCTTAGCCTCAATGGTATGCTGGTACCTAGAAGTCACTCTGCAGCTGTCAAACCAATGGCACAGATGCTGGAGACATGAGAAGGCCTGACAGCTGATGGACAAGTGTGACCATCCCATGCCTGAGCATGGCTGGAAAGACAGCAGGCAGACAGATGTCTATTATCGAAATATTTAGGGAGTGATTTATACAAATCTAGAGAAGAAAATAATTATCTTATTATCCTCCATAACTTATCATGATTCCAGCTAATACTTTTTATACTTCTCTTTTAATGCCTTCTATTAAATGTCTGATCAAAGATGGCATATTACCTCCATAGCCTTCCTCCCCAAACTACCATGCCATTTGAATTATATGAGAAGTGAATACCCCAGTTAAGGAATGTTCCACAGAATGCCTGGTGAGTAATTCTTAGACCTTCCATGGTCAGAGATAAGGAAAGTGTGAGACACTCTCCCAGCAGAGGGATCTTAAAGAGACACAGCAACAAGTATGCTGTATCCTGGATGGACTATTTAGGAAAAACCTAAGGTAGCTATATAAAAACATGTGCTTTGTTAATAATAATATGTCAATATGAGTTAATTGTGCCACACAAAAGGAGGGTGTTGAAGTAGGGGGAAAAAGCTAGATTTTTAAGGAAACGTTTTATACTATCATCCAATCTTTTCTGGAAATCTAAAACTATTTTTAAAATGAAACAAAGTGGCTTCATAAGTTGTGTTGCTACTGCGTGTGGTTTTCTATTTTGACTACTATTACTATGACTTTCCTTTATACAGGAAAACCCTAAAAACATTTAAAATTGATTTATTGGGACAATACGAGTGGAACCTATAACAACCATTTTGTTTAGGACTAACGATGCACTTGAAGCTGGAGAGATGGTTCAGCAGTTAAGAGAGCCCGTTGTTCTTCTGGGCACCCACATTAGGTGCTTTACAGTCACTTGTAACTCCAGCTCCAGGGAGATCCATTGAATTCTGGGTTGCATGCATGCATGCGCTAACATACACACACACACACACACACACATACACACACACACACACAGAATGGGGGAATTAACAAAAAACAAACCTCTTTTTCCCTCAAAAGATTTTATTTTTTAAAAAATAATTTTAATGTTTATTGCAAATAGATTTTTTATACATTATATCCTGTGGCATAAATTCCAACTGATTTTAATAATAAAACCCTGATATGGTTTTAATATGGGTATAAATGCCAAAAGATCAGAGAAGCAGAGCAGCCAGCCAGTAGTTCTTACCGCTCCTGAATCCTCAGGCTGAATGGGACATCTGTCTCTATGAAACCTCAGACTGAATGCCCTGTGTTTTTGTCTTCTCCCACTTTATATTTCTCTCTCCACCCAGACATATGACTTCCTGTCTCCACCCCCTAGTGCTGAGGTTAAAGGTGTGAGCCACCACTGCCAAGCTGGTTCTGTTTTAGACTATTTCAATCTCTTGTAGCTCAGAGTGAACTCACAGAGATCAGTCTGCCTCTGTCTTCCGAGTGCTGGGATTAAAGTTGTGTCCCACCATTGCCTGGCCTGTGGCTAACTAGTGTGGCTAGCTTTGCACTCGGAGCTTCAGGCAAGCTTTATTTGTTAAAGCACAAACAAAATATCACCACATTGTCCTGATCGTGATTTCCTTCCTCTAACTTCTCCCGGATCCTTCCTCTAACTTCTCCCGGATCCTCCGACCTCCCCACCCATCCAAATTCACAGCCTTTCTTTCTCTCTCTCTCATTCAAAACCAGGCAACTAAAGACAAACCAACCAACCAGAACACAACAAAAGGAACAAAGAAATAAAGAGCTAAAAGAAAGTCCAAGAAACATACAGAGACAGAGACACACACACTCAAACACTGAGAAATCCCATAAAAGCCCAAGATTGGAAATCATAATATATTAGTTGTTTGTAAGCTTTTCCATTAGTGGCTTTGAAAACAGAATGATAGTTATGTTAATCTTTCCTCCCCTAGCCCAAAACATTTTTCTTAAAAATTGGATGAGCAGATAGCTCTAAAAACACAGTAGGGGGCCTGTAGAGAAGAGCAAGCTAGTGCAGATTTCAGAAAGCTGACAGAACGGACGTCGGTATTCTCCTCATAAATAATTATGTTTACCCATGTTTAAGCATGTGCAAGTCTCTTAAAGATCACATAGCACCCCATTGTATGTAAAATTTTATGCTTTTTGTAACCATTAAAAGACAAATGTAACTAGAGAAGGAAGTTTAGTTAAAAAAAATGAAATGAATGATCTTGTGAAATTTAAGACCTGGTAGAAGATGAGGAATTTATAAATTCCTTGGCCCTGAGTGCACCTGTACCTGGTCAGGTATGGGATCCATCACCCTCCGTGGGGGAGAGGCTGTCCTGTCTCCTGGCTTGGTTTATTTTGGAACAGGCCCTGAGAGACGGTCCTCAGGCAGAGGGCTGTGTGTTCTTTCCCCATGACTGCAGATGCCAGATCACGTGCTGTGATCTTGAACTGTGGGGTTCATTAACCAGGACCTGATGTCTGTCAGGCTTCTCAGCTTCCTGCGTGACAGGGGAGAGGATATTCTCACATCTGGGGTGTGTGTGTGTGCGCACACTTCTCTCTACTGGTGCCGAGAAAGTAAATAATTTTAGATATAACACATCTCCTTTACTTTATATTCCTTTCTTTCACCTTTAAAAAATTTTTTTGGTGTAATATTTTAAGTTTATTTGTTGAGGATTTCATACATGTACACAAAGTTTTCAATTATATTCATTACCCATTTTCTTTCTCCAACACCTCTCAGATCTCTGCCCCCTTCCATCTTCATGTCTTATTTCGTTTTGTTTTTTATGAAGTTCAATTTGTCCAATTAGCACTACCCACATTGCATTAGTGTAAGGCCATCTGCTGGAAAATGATCAGCCTACCAAGAATAACCCCCATCAAGAGAACCGACTCTTCCTCCTCCAGCTGCCATCAACATCAACCACTCCTCAGCTTGAGGTGGGGGATGATGAGTCCCTCCTTCAGCCATTTTGGAATGCCCCTTGGCTTGCTTTCCTCCAGGCAACCATGGCTCCTGTGAGTCCATGAGCCCCTGCACCCTCTCATGTCCAGAAGACACCATGTTGTCCCAGACCTCTTTAGATCTTTGCTTCTTATATATATTTTAAAGAAGTTACTATAACATAGTTGGTCTCCTTGTGGATTTTTCCAACATTCTTAATGTCCTGGCAAGTGTTTTGTCAGTTTGACACATGCCAGAGTCACTTGGGAATATGCAAATTCAATGAGAAAAGGCCTTCACCAGATTGGCCTGTGGTGCAAGCTTTTGACATTGGAGGGGCTCAGCCCACTGGGCTGCTGGCCCTGAGTTGTGTAAGAAAGCAGGCTGAGTAAGCAATGGGGAACAAGCCCTTAAGCAGCCTTCTTACATGACCTGTGTTTCAGTTCCTGCCTTTATGTTTCTGCCCTGAGTTCCTGCTCTTGTTTCCTTCCATGGTAGACTGTGATGTGGAAGCGGAAGCCAAATAAACCCTTTCTTCCCACCTTGCTTTTGATCATGGTCTTTTTTTTCATAGCCATAGAAACTCTAACTCAAACACTTAGTGCTAGTTAGGTATCCCAACCCCTACATTCTCCTCTTTGGTAGCTTGAATTAAAATACACACGAAAGTGCATGTATCTACAAAGTGTGAAAGAATGCAAGGAAGTTAAAATGCTTTTAAAAGTAAAATTGTGTGTTCCAAATAAAATGTGTGGAGTGAGTCAGGCAGAACACTGTTTAGATGAGAAGTGGGATCAGAATGCTCAAATTTATTTGTTCTTAATATTTTTTATTTATTCCTTGAAATTTCATAATTGTATATTGGGTCATTTTCACCTCCCTCTCCTCTCTCAATTTTCCGAGAACCCTTCCCCGTTTCCTACTCCCTCCCAACTTCATGCCCTATTTTTATCTATTTGTTTTTTAAATCACCCATTGAGTCTGATTTGTGCTGACCATATACTTATGGGTATGACAGTACCCACTGAAGTGTGGTTGACCTACTAGGGCTCTACCCCTAAGGAAAACTGGCTCCCCCTCCCTGCGGTAGAAGCCATCATTTGTCTGTTAGCCTCAGTTAGGGGCTAGGACTCATGAGCCCCCGCCCCATTGAGAATGTTGACTAGGTTGATCTTAGTCAGGGTTCTTGGAGGTGACCACATCTGCTGTGGGTTTACGAGTGCAGTGGTCTTGCCATGCCCAGGAGATGCTCTTTCACTCTGGTTCTTTATTCTTCTTGTTCTCTGATGACCCCTGAGCCTTGGCGTGTGTGCACGTGTGTGTGTGTGTGTCTGTGTGCGTGTGTCTATGTGTTTGTGCGTGCATGAGTGTGTACATGTGCATGTGCA
>NW_004949100.1:8335189-8357969 GCF_000317375.1 Microtus ochrogaster | reverse complement strand
TGTGCATGTGCGTGTGTGTGTGTTTAGGACAGGTGTCCCACTTGTGGCCAGGTCACCTTTGTTTTATCTTTTTCTCTGAAGCTGTTATCTGAGAATGGAAGTATTTATTATACTATTAAAATGTATTTTATCTTATCAGTTCTTTATTGGAAGTGCAGGGAAGTCTACTACTTCCCTAATAAACAGGATACTTCTGATTATTACTTTGAAATTTTTCTAAAAGGCTCAGGACAGGAGAGGCTGAAGGCCTATTCCTAACTGAGGGTGTAGTCTGCTTGCAGTTTGTCACGAGCTCTAAATCACTGAGACCTCTTGTTGTAGATGAATGGCTATGGTAGATGTCATCTTAACCTGTAGTGCATTCTCTTTTAATGTGAAATGTATTTTAAAGGTGAATGCCAGTAAAATAATTTCACCCTCTTTCTTTCCACCATGTAAGTCAGAATGAGTAGAAAATAGGTGCTGTTTTTGTCTTTGACCTTGGGGCACCCTTGGCACAGGATTACTCCAAAGTAGGCAGAACTTGGGCAAATAACCTTAGATTAGACAGAGGAAGTAGCTCACAATCCTAGTGTTTGAGATGTTTGTGAGAAGAATGTTTATTTGCAGTATCCTTTTGAACACTGTGTTTATGAAGTGAGACCTTAATTCAGCCTCCTTGCATTTGGCAAATATTATAATCTCCAGGACTTCAGAAGAGTCTTTGTGGAGTCCATTGTTGTTCCCCAATAATTTTTAGTTCTATAGATACATAAAACACTATGTTCCTTTATTCTCTAGTAGCTGAAATTACAACCCAAAGCCTCAGACCAGAAATGTCTTCATTTTATGGAATGTGAGCCTGCTGCTGTCTGAAAATCTGCATTTTTAGATAATCATTGCTAAAAAGAGATTTATTGTCAAGAGAGAATTGCACTTTGGAGGGAAGAATAGAATATTGCATTTTGTGTCTAAGTCTTAGTAGGAAAGAATTAATTGTGCAGTTTTAAGTGAAGGTAAATTAATGTTTTTTGTTGTATTTTAATTTGCTTTCAGCTATTAAAAACAAAACAACAAAAAATAATACACCCCCAAACAAAACAACAACAACCAAACAACAAAACTGTGCCTGATACCAAGATCATTTAGTTTTAGGACTGAGAGAACTGTTCAAATAGTCCTTCGGGAGTGGGGAGGGGTGCGGGGTGGAGGGGGAGCCTCTGCCTTCAAACAGCCTGTGCAGACTCACGACTGCTGTTGTCATTTCCTTTCTCTATTGCAGGAGCAGGTCCTGGTGGCAGGGAATCAAGGAACTATAGAAAACACTGTGACTTTTGAGAAAGAAGGGGGAGCTTCAGGACAGATAAGAGAGCTGATCCTTCAGATGAGCTCTCAAGTCCACTGAGGGTGCAGCCAAGCCATGCAGAAGATGATCTTTGTTTCTGACTTCCTTCTTCTGGTGATTTTGAGAATGACAGTCATACCGAAGGCGGACAGGGGAGCACCTAGGTACAGATTTTTGTTAGTAAGTACTTGGTTACAGTGAATTATGCCAGCTCTCAGGTTTAATTTTGGCAGTGTGCATACACGTAGAGTCCAGAAACCATCTTTTAGTTTTTCCTGTTAGACCTCAGGTTGTTTTCTTTTTTGGTTCATTGCTCCTGGAAAACAGTCATGAAACTGGAAAAGTGGAAGTTCTATGAAGCAGGCTGGAGAGAGAGACAGAGACAGAGAGAGAGAGAGAGACAGAGGGGAAAAGAAAGAGAGGAAGAGAGAGAGACAGAGAGGAAGAGGGAGAGACAGAGAGAGACACACACAGAGAGACAGAGAGAGACAGAGAGGAGAAGAGAGAGAGGAAGAGAGAGATAGAGAGGAAGAGAGAGAGATATAGAGAGACACAGACACACACACACACACAGACACACACACACACACACAGAGAGAGAGAGAGAGAGAGAGAGAGAGAGAGAGAGAGAGAGAGAGAGAGACTGACTCTTTAGTCCTGGATGTCCTGGAGCTCTCTGAAGACCAGAAGACCAGGCTATCCTTGAACTCACAAAGACCTGTCTGCCTCTGCCTCCTGAGTGCTGGGATTAAAGGCTTGTGCCACCATACCCAGCTCAATGTTAGTTTTCAAGGGTGTGTATAACCATAGCCTAACCCACCAACAATCGCTAAGCAGCCAGTGGCAGTTCTTTATTTGTCCATTGTTCTGTAGTCTGTGTGGTTCCTCTCCACTGGACTTCACGCTGCATCTAGTGCGGGTGGGATTTTTCAGGGTGGTAGCTGTCTTTTTCTGATTCTCATTTGAGATGGCAGTGTCAGGAAGGAACTGGCTGGATCTCTTACTTTGACCTGTCTCTAGGACTGGCTTGAGCTGCTTTCCAAGATGCTGGTCTCATAGTAGTTTCTTATTTTTACTTTTTCATGCCTTTTCCTAGAGTTTAAAAGCCAAAACTGAAAGCTTTCTTAGAACGGGATTGGGACAGTCTCTAAATGCTTATTGGTTAAAGTTGTCCCAGGATCAGAACAGACTCATGATACTAGGCAGCAGCTTCCATCACAGAATCTGTGGGCTCGTATTTAACCCACCACAGCCTGCCTTCTGGTCATGAATATTCACATTCCTTTACAGGCAAAATATACTCACTCTGCATGTGCCTGGCAGTCTGCTCCCATTACTGCAAGAGGCTCAGACACAAATATCAGAAATCTACCCATTAAGTCATATTAGGTGCAAAGAAAGTAGGCTGCCTGTGGCTCCTCACACACACAAACCCGAGATGCGAATGGACAAGCAATGCATTCTCTCATCCCCTTACATAGGGACCAGATCAGCAGGCTAGACTCCCTGTTCAAAATGATCTGCAGGAGTGGTTTATGGGGTCACGTGACAAGAAAGGGTCCACAGCAAGTGTTAAAGTCAGCTGACTCCTGCTTTTAGGCAGACAGGAGAATATCCTCTTGTAGGATCCAGTTTTCATTGGGGTTGGTTTTCTGGGCTTCTTGGCTCTATCTTCCATATCGCCCCTTATTCCCAATAAGAAAACCGGGTACTGGTATTTGATCTTTTCATTCTGCCGCCAGCCAACAGAGGATCTGGGACTGGGGGGTTCAGAGCCCTCTTCTTGTCTCGTTTTATTTTAGTCAAAGTGTGTACGGCTCCGGACATTCTCATGAGCTTCTCGTAAATTCAGTTAAAATCTATTTGACAGAAGTCACGTTGGAAGTAACATTGACTTAGATCACTTCTTATTTCAGACTTACCCCGCCCCCCGGGCTTTTTCTCTTTTCCCTGGTAGAGCTTTATTTTAGTCTTTGTCTATAACAGCGTTTAATTGCACTGAGGGAGACTGCAGATGGAAAGCGGGTTTCCTTGTGAATGCATGGAGTCCTGACTGGTGATGTTTTCTCTCATTCATCTGAAAACCCAGCGGTTCCTCCTTAGCTCATCTTGCATCTCCTAATTTCCTCAGAAGTTCTCAGAAGGTGACAGTGGCTATTTGAGCTTTCTGCCTACAAGGCTTAACTCAGTCTTCAAGTTTGTGAGACACCTTCGTCATGTGCTCAGGGACACTGTCTTGCCCAAGACTATGTACCTTGCTCCCTAGGGCTCTGGAGCAGTTTCCCAGCCCTTTGGGCTCTCTCTCCTCCAGGCCACACCCACCTCCATACAGTGACCATTCCCAAAGCTAAGGCCACAAGCTCTTGGCTTCTTCTTTGGCAGCACCTTATTCCAGATCCTGAATTTTCTATTGCGTTTTTTTTTTTTTTTTTTTTGCCTGAGAAATTCCATACAACTTGGGGTTTGAAAACCAGAACAGTATTTGTTTATTTAACCATTTTGTAATCCGAGTTCCTTCGCAGTGAGAAGGGCTCATGTCTGTACCACATGGCATCTGCTGGGACTGGATTGTCAGAGTGACTTTGTTAGGGCTACAGTCTCAGCTGCACACATGAAACATCCGGGCACTGGCCAGGTATGTCTGTCTGTCTCCTCGAGGCTTCTTCTGGGACCAGCTCAGACTCCTTACCAGTGTGTCTAGGTGGGCTTTTCACATAGCTGATGGTTATTTTAAAGTTTATTTTGTTTTTAATTCAAATATAATTCTATCATCTTCCTCTCTCTAATCTATCCCATGTCCTGCCCCTTGGTCCCTTTCAAATTTATGAGCTCATTTTCTTTAATTATTTTTGTTAGATAAGCATACACATGTATAGGAATAAATATACTTATAATATATATCATATATAAAATATAATATTATATATAAAACATATAAATGCAATCTGCCATATCTGTTTAGTGTTTTTTGAATGTGCATGTTTTTAGGACAGACCACTTGGTACTGGATAACCAATCAGAGGGCCCATCCTGGGGAAGATGACTCCTCCATCATCTCTCGGTACTCATTAATTGCCTATGCTCTTCCTTTAGGGATGGGGCCCCATAAATTATTTTGACATGCCAGTCGATGTTTTCATTTTTCATGTTTTTTTTTTAAGTGAAAAGGAAGCCACTAGGCATTCTTAGTGTCTGAACTGGGAGATTCCAAAATGTTCCTTCCGTTAGCTAAATCTTTTGGGCAAAGTGGCCACTGGGCATGCTTTGGATTCTAGGGAAAGTAAATAGCTATCAATAAGAGAACTAGGAGAATTATTGTTTCCTCTAATCCATTGTACAAGGGCAAATCCTCAGGGTTTGTGTGGGTTCCTCCCCTTCTTCTTTTTCTTTTGAGCCAGGGACAGAACCCAGAACCTATTCATGAAGTCCCCAGATTTTTCTGCCTTAGACAAACCTTAGTAGATTTTGATGTTACTCACTTCGACTTTAATTTCTGGGAGAGGTCGTCACTCACTCATGCATGCATTGCAAAGAAAACAACTTAGAACAACAGCAGTAACAAGACAAAACCCAAAATGATAGCAGAAAGTGTGTGTGTGTGTGTGCATGTGCATTTGTGTGTGTGGACTGACTTCACAATCTCTTCCCCAGATTGTTCATCTTTTGCTTGATTGTTCATCCTTTACCTCTTCCATCAGCTTTGGATGAGTCTCTTAGTCTCCAGCTGTTTGATCACTGTTCCTTTACATATTTTCTTCTTTTCCCACTTTCTGGTTCCTGATATCTGCTCTTGTTTTTTCTGTTGGAGGTTGATCATTCAGTAATAGGCTTTTGCTGTAGTGGATGAAACCTGGCTAGTTTTATGTCAACTTGTTACAAACTCTTTGGAGGGGAGGGAGCCTCAGCTCAGAAAATTCCTCCCTTATAAGAAGGGTCTGCTGGTAAACCTGTAGGGCATTTCCTTTAATTTAGTGATTGACGGAGGTGGGGGGGCACAGCCAGCTGAGCAAGCCATAGGGATCAAGCCCATAAGCAACACTTCTCCAAGGCCTCCGTATCAGTTTCTGCCTCCAGGTTTTTGCTCTGTTTGAGTTCCTGTCTTGACTTTCTTTGATGATGAACAGTGATGTGAAAGTTTATAAACCCAATAAACCCTTTCTTTCCCAACTTGCTTTTGGTCGTAGTGTTTCATGACAGTAATAGCAACTACAGTTAGGACAAAATGAGAGGAGATTGCTATGTCAGACTTGATCATTTGTTCTGGGGAAGATTGTGGAAGGACTTGGAAATTTAGGCTAAAAAAGCCATCCAGAGTTCAGGGAGATGTTCTGTAGGAGCTTGGAAGATAAGAATGTTGAGAGCAATGTGGACGATGGAAGCCTGGCTTATAAACTTTTGGAGAGAAACCTAAAAAGCTCCTTCAGGGCCGTTTATTATTGTGAATTAAGATTCTGTTGTTCTGGTCAGCTGTGTCTGAGAGTCTACCATGAGTAACAAAAACCCAGCACCAATGAAATGAAACCTTTGTTACTGGGGCAATTGATGCTGGTCAGCTGGAACTCAGAAATTAGCTGTGGTTAAGAGACCAGCAGCATTAAGATTGTCTTAGTCAGTATTCTCTTGCCGTGAAGAGACACAATGACCACAGCAACTCTTATAATAGAACACGTTTAATTAGGGATGGTTAACAGTTCAGAGGTTTAGTCCCTCATCATCAGGGTGGGAAGCATGGTGACAAGACATGGAGCTTAGAGGTAGCTGAGAACTCTACATCTGAGTCAGCAGGCAATGAAAAGAGAGAGTGACACTGGGGCTGTCTCACCCTTACGAAACCTCAAAGACAACCCCCCTTACTCCAGCAAAGCCAAACCTTCAATAATGCCTCTCCTTATGAGTCTATGGGGGCCATTTTCATTTAAACCACCCTAAAGGGGGAAATCTGGGAAGTGTTTCCTTGGCCAGTGCACAGAAGCTGTGTACAGTGACAGGCCTGGTTGTAGCTAGAAACTGGCAGCTGAACTCGGTAGTGTAAGAGTCACCCGGGTGGTACTGGTTTTGAAGGCATGAAGGAGTCATGGAGAGCTGCTGAGACTTGACACAGTGACAGGCCAGGAGAGGCCATTGGTGATGGTGCAGTCTCACTGGCAATTGGAGGCCCAGATCAGGTAGAGAATTTGAGGCTAGGCACCATGAAAAGAGCCTAAGAGAGGCTATTGGTTAAAGTACAGCCTGGTTGTGCAGAAGACCCCAGCATCTTGGAGATGCTAGTACCATGGTGGCTACCAAGAACAGCAGGTGCAGTGGAGTGGAGCAAGCAAGCTGTGTGTGCAGCAGAGGGCAGAGCCAGAGGAGTGACCCAAGCCCCTTGGAGGAGGCTTGAAGACCAGAAGTAAACCCCAGACTTTGGAGATTTAGTTATTTACACTGCTAGAGCTTGGCTCTTCTTTGTTCTGGTTGTGACCATGCCCTGATTCTTCCCTGATGAAATCACAAAATATCTATCTCATCTTTGATTTCACAGATGCCCACAGTTTGAGGGTGCTTAAACTTAAAAAAAAATGAGGCTTGGGTGTTTCATGGAGACTTTGAATTTTAAGAGACTGGATATTTTTAAAGAGACAACTTGTGAAGTGCTTGAATGTATGAGATACAGACTTCAAAAGTTTGTAAAATGTTCTATAATCTGATGTTTTTATTAATGTTTGATCTTGAGGATGAACAAGAAGGGAAAGGTTGTGGCTTAATGTGATGTGCTTTTGTGTCAAGCTGACCAGGGGTCAGCTGTGCTTCCTAGTTCTATGTGAGTTTAACACAAGCTAGAATCATTGTGGAGGAAGGAGCCTCAAGTGACAGAATGCTTCCAGAAGACCGGACTACAGCCATATCTCTTGGGTTTTATAAGAAAGCGGGTTGAGAAAGCCATGGGAATAAGCCAATAAAGCAGCACTCCTCCTTGGTCTCTGCATCATCTCCTGCCTCCAGGTTCCTGCCCTGTTTGGGTTCCTGTCCTGACTTCCTTTGAAGAACAATGATGGGGAAGTACCCTTTCCTCCCAAGCTTGTTTATGGTCAAAGCAGTTCATTGCAGCAATAGTAACCCTAAGCACAGGTTGTGTATTTACTAAAGAGTGAGAGCCATGATTAGGTTTCTTTCTTTCTTTCTTTCTTTCTTTCTTTCTTTCTTTCTTTCTTTCTTTCTTTCTTTCTTTCTTTCTTTCTTCTTTCCTTTTTTATTTTCTTCATTTCATTCTTTTTTTCTTTCTTGGAGTCCACATTACCCATTCTTTTCTGACTTTCCCATTTTAATCAGACCTTTAAACTCTTCTAGCATCTCTAATACTGAGCTTATGAAAACCACTTATATTCTAGCTGCTCCTTCGCTAGTCTGTGTGGCTCCCCTGACTCAGTGAAACTTAAGCTGGAGTCTGTGATGCAGTCCTTAGAGTGGTTCATTTTTTTCTGGCTTCCTGTTTCTGATTTTTCTCTTCTGTTTCATCCCATCAATTTCCAAACACTTTCTCAAGATGCATTCTTGAGTGACCTTCAAGTTCCTCCCTGAATGGAAAATATTTTGTGATGAGATATTTTTTAATATTGTAAGAAAAAAATCTAAATGCTCTGACCATTGTCTTCTAAGATTACCTTGTAAGATCATATAATCTCAAGTCTTTGTAATTTTCCCAAAATGTACATTATATTACATTATCTTTTTCATTATTCCTGTTAGTTTTAGAAGTTTTAGAAATTACAATCAAACATTACTTGCTGTTTTTTTTTTTAAACTGATAGCCATAGTTGTTTTCATCTGTGTGAAATTTTCTTCAATGACTCTACAGGAAAATACTTGTCATGAAGCAAACAGACCCTTTTCAGAGGAGCCCATATAAACCCTCAGAGTTCCCCCACTTGTTAGTACTTAGGATTCAGATTCCATCTGGTTATTCAGGCCTGGATTGCTTGAAGAGGAAGGGCCTTCTGTGAGTGAATCTGGGCTTTGATTGTTCAGACAGGGTTTGGGGGAGGTTGCTGCCTTGGGGCAGACAGCATTTCAGACCAGTTCTGCCAGCCTTTGTACAGCGGCTGATTCAGTAAAGGTTGAGATGTCAACTCCAATATGAGCATTCATAGTTGGAAGAAAAACATTACTTTAGCGTAAAGAATGGGACCATCTGGGAGGTCATCATGTGTCTTTTTTTCTACCTCCTGTGGAAGTGTGAGGTTTACAGCATGTGGTTTTTAATGAGAGTCTGAGTTAAACTTTCGCCCTTAATGAAAATTATAACCAGGCAAAAGAAACCCGTGGAAAATAGTGATTGAAATCAGGCACCATGCTATTAATAGCAGCATATGAGATAAATGAAGGACTCAGCAGGGAGTCCCTGATCAACAAGTTGCAAGAATAGCCTGGTCCCATATATAAACAGCACAACCGATTAAGACTGAGGGAACACACATATTGAGTGCTATGGAGCCAAGGAACATACCAGGGTGTCATTTGTTTTCACTAGCAGACTATGAGCTTTGCAAGCTGTTTGTGGGTTAGCTATTTCTAGTAACTCCTTGAGCAATACAAAGAATTTTTATAAATAGCTCCTGATCCTACACAGAGGTTTTAAATTCTAGAGTTAGAGGAGTGGATTGCATATTACGACCCCAGCATGTCACCATTCATTTCCAGAAAGACTTTATGGGAGGAGCATTGTAGTTTGAACTCAGCCTTGGCCTCATTTGTTGCTGTTTAGACCGACAGCTGCATGGTGAGCAGTGGGTGAAGAGGAAGTGATAGCGGATGAAGGGCCTCTCATGTCTGTCCCTGTCTGGTGCTGCGATGGTGACCAGCGTATTTCAGGGATGTCCTGCTTCTGTCCTCAGACATACAAGATTACGTTAGTGTTTAAAGGACATTCTACTTAGAGGATAAACTGTGAAATATTCACTTTATTTCACACACTTCTTGCAAATACATTTCTATATGCGGTGCCTATGCTCTGAATGTCAGGGGGTACTTTTTTTATTTTATTTTATTTTATTTTTTTTTGTTTTTTGGTTTTTCGAGACAGGGTTTCTCTGTAGCTTTGGAGCCTGTCCTGGAACTCCCTTGGTAGACCAGGCTGGCCTTGAACTCACAGAGATCCGCCTGCCTCTGCCTCCCGAGTGCTGGGATTACAGGCGTGCGCCACCACTGCCTGGCTCAGGGGGTACTTTTGTATTCAGTTGGCAGCTTCTAGATTAGATGCTTTCCCTCTGTCAGAGCTGGTGAGTCTTTTGTTTTCCTCCCCTAATATATTCTGCCCCAGACACTAGCAAGGGTTTGTATATGGTAGTAACTCAGTAGGTGTTTGTTGAATGAAATTACTTAGGTGTTGTTCTGTTCCTGTGTCTCTGTCCCTTGGCATCTGCTGTACTGGGGACACAGTACTGGAGACTTCAGTGCTCAGGATCATGGCCAAGAACACATTTAATTCATGGCTTACAACAATGAACAAACACAGCAAAACAGTTGGCTGTATGCTTCTAATTTATAAAACACTGGCTGACAAATCTGACCTCTACTGTAAATGATTCCTTGTGCTATTTTAATAAAAGATATGTTTTCTGGCATTCATCTGGCAGAGAGTGATTTTTGCTAAGTATTTTTTATTTGAATTTTCTGTCATTGTGTGTGTGCATGTGTGTGTGTGTGTGTGTGTGTGTGTATGTCTGCGCCCGTGCATGCTCATACACGCACAGTACGTGTATATGTGTTTATGTGTGTGTATAGCTGAACTGTTGTCACAGAAGCTTCTTATTTTCATGGATAACAATTAATGTAGAGACTCAGGACTGTTCAGAGTGGGAGAGTAAGAAGCTGCTCATCTGCACACGGGACAGCTATATGAACCCGTTCTCCACCAAGGCTCAGGGAGCAATGTGAAGCCAGGGGAAGGAATAACGTAGGGGTCAGAGGATGGGAAAGAATGCTGGGAAATAGTATTGCCATCGCACGTATGAATTGACAGCAGCTGTCCTTGTCTGCATAAGATCAGGTTAAAAATTGGACGTGGAGTGGGGAGGGGCTCCCAAGTCCTCAGCCTGAGCTAGCTGAAGAGCTGTCAATAGTTGTTGGCTGCGGGGTGGGGGGAGGGTCCTGGTGGTTGTCTAGGCCTAGACCTGTGTATATGCTGTCAGCACTCATTGCATCCAGCTGGATGTGTGTGTGTGTGTGTGTGTGTGTGTGTGTGTGTGCGTGTGTGTAGTGTGTGAGGTTGGGAGGGAACGATGTTTGGAAGGGGCTGCGGCAAGTTGGAGGGAAGAAACGGATTTAATCAAGACGTGTTGTCTAGATATATGAATTTTTTCAGAGAACAAACTTGCAAATATATCAGGGGCATCTGAGAAACTAATTCAATACATAGTTCAAATTGCCATTGTTTTCCCTCTGAATGTCAGTGCCGTTCTGGCCTCATGGTTTTCCGCAGTGTTATTTCTGTTTTAGCATTTGTAAGGGTTATGGCAAGGTAGGAAACCTGTGGAATTTAAACTGTGGTCCGGCCAGACTTATGTAAATAAACAAGGAAGTGAAATGGTTATATGAATTTAGCGTAATTTCAGGAGGTCTGAGATGATGGTAGATTTAAACTGAAAACTTCAGAGTTTGGGGATGGGTTCTGTGTTTGCTAGTTTTGTGACCTTTGCTTTCCCGGTTTAATTATATTTGCTCTTTTTCTTCATAAGGTAATTGTGGCAGTTAACTTAAAACTAGCTGAAAGGCACCTTTTAAGCCATTAAGCTGCACATGTAAGCTTATAATTATGAGGTCTTCTTATGTAATCCCTGCTTCAAAGTCACCCATGTAGACAACCTGGGAAACCATATTGCTGGGACAGTCTGGCCCCTATCAACTTTTCCTTTTGGAAGCAAACATCTGTGTTGCCCATGATTTTTATTTATGCCACTTAACGCATAAAACAAAACAAAACAAATCAAAAAAACCTTTACCCAGGAATGTGGAACTTACAAATTTCCCAGGGGGGGTAACCCCAAACTTCTGTGTTGTTATGCTGGAAAGCCTCTTCCTTGTAGATCTGGCCTGTGCATAGCAAGCCAAGTGGCTGTTAGTCTGTAGTGTGTTATCTAGTGGGTTCTATGAAGGGAAGGAGAGCTATTCACTACCACCAATGAATTGTTTAGAACGTAGCCTGGCAGGCCATATGGCCTAGGTAGTTTTGTTATATAAATATGAACTATGGAATTATGAATTGTTTTTATAGAATGGTGGTTCCATGTTAACTTTCCACAGCCATGCACAAAGGTCAAAGGGAGACCAGGAGAGCCTCGCTGCTGTCCAAGAGATGACCTTTTCCTGCGCGGTTACAGAACGTGGCAGCAGAAGAAAGGAAAGCACAAAACCAAGTTCAGCAGGGAGGTCAAAAAGAGGCTCTCTGAGGATGCGTGTATCTTAATTTAAATTAAAGCAATTTCACATTGCCAAGGGCTGAAGCTATCTTGGGGGCTCCAACCCTTTGATCTTAAATAGTGGCAACTGTACTCCAGGACACCAAGAGAAAAAAACCAGAAGGAGAAAAAAAAGGGACATCAGTTCCTTAGACACATTTCTCAGAGAGAGAGAGAGAGACAGAGAGAGAGAGAGAGAGAGAGAGAGAGAGAAAAGAAGCTCATAGGAAAGAAAAGGCTAGAGATCCTGAGGAAGATGGAAGAGTGGATGTTTGGGTTTGGGGTGGTTGTGAAAGAGAGGTAGACAGGTCTTGGGAAAGATGAAAGGGTTTACTCTAGAGGTGGGAGGAACACTATCTCAGGCGTTAAAGGGGAGGAGGAGGAGGAAGAGGATGAGGAGAGAGCTGCAGGGAGGGGGATCCTGAAGAGAAGAAGAGTACCCAGGAGAATTCACAGAGTCTGTATCACGGGGAGGCTGCATGTGGTGGGTTACTGGTGAGAACTGGCGTTCTCTTCTATTTGTAGACCAGAGTGGTCAGGGAAGAAATGAACACGGAGGAGGTGCACCCGAGGGAGGACAGAAGAGGCAAAATGAACAGTGGTAATAAGCTGGACATAAAGTAAGAAGAGAGCCTTGTTGATTGGTATGGTAGTATGTAGAACACACTGTCACAATTCTCAAATCAAATCATTTGCATGTATCTTTGCTCTCTTAGGGCTCATATTTTTTTTTTTTATTGAGAAAAAATAATTTCCGCCTCCTCCCAGCCTCCCACTCCTCCCTCCCTCCCCCCACTTCTCTCCCCCTCCCTCTCAAGTCTGAAGAGCAGTCAGGGTTCCCTGCCCTGTGGAAAGTCCAAAGTCCTCCCCCCTCCATCCTGGTCTAGGAAGGTGAACATCCAAACTGGCTAGTTCCCCCACAAAGCCAGAACAAGAAGTAGGATCAAAACCCCGTGCCATTGTCCTTGGCTTCTCAGCAGCCCTCATTGTCCGCCATGTTCAGAGAGTCCGGTTTTATCCCCTGCTTTTTCAGTCACAGTCCAGCTGGCCTTGGTGAGCTCCCAATAGATCAGCCCCACTGTCTCCGTGGGTGGGTGCACCCCTCTTGGTCCTGACTTCCTTGCTCATCTTCTCCCTTCTTCTGTTCCTCATTGGGACTTTGGGAGCTCAGTCCAGTGTTCCAGTGTGGGTCTCTGTCTCTATCTCCATCCATCGCCAGATGAAGGTTCTATGGTGATATGCAAAATATTCATCAGTATTGCTATAGGATAGGATCATTTCAGGTTCCCTATACTCAGCTGCCCCAGGAACTAACTGGGGACCTTGCCTTAGGCACCTGGAAGCCCCTCTAGGTCCAAGTCTCTTCCCAACCCTAAGATGGCTCCCTTAATTAAGATATGTGCTTCCCTGCTCCCCTATCCAACCTTCCTGTATCCCAATCATCCCGTTGTTAGGGCTCCTATTTTATTGAGGGAAGACGGACATTCAAAATAGAAGTCGGAAAAATCTGTAGTAAATACGTGTGAGGAGGGGACATTTTCTCGGAACGGTGGGAGTAGGCGAGGGATGGGAAGGAGAGAGGAAGGATAAAAATGAAGGCGAGAGGGCTGTTTTAGGGAGTGTGATGACTTACGTGTTCAATGAGAAACACCAAGGTTGAATGAAGGCCGAAAGGAGATGAAAGTGAGGGACTGTGTGTTCTGGAGCTGAGGAGGAAGCCATGCTGACTTCTGCGTGGGAGGCACAGTAAAGAGGCCTGATGGATTAGCTAACTATGTGAGGACACAGTGCTAGGAACTGAGCTCGGGGACCACGGGTGGAAGCAGACAGTTTAGGTTCTTGTTAAGTCCCAAGGCTGGGGAGGATGACTAAAGTAGAGAGATGCCAGTAGGAAAGAGAGGAGCACCAATTGCTGAAGTCTAGAGAGCTGGGCTCTAAGAAATAAGGCATGGGCATTGAAAATGGAGAGCCGGAAACATGACTGAAAACTGTGATAGTGTGGCAGCCAAATGAAGAAAGGATTTCAAAGGCAGGAAGGGCTACCGCCCATCAGCGCCTTCTTTAGGCACAGTCAGTGACTGGCAACCACGCGTGGACCTAAGGAGCTTCCGTCATGGGCCTTTGCTGGGTGACTGGGACAGCGGCCTGATTGATGTGAGTTTCATAAAGAAATGGAGAAATGAGACAGTGAGCCCAGGTAAACAACCCTTTCAAGCAGTGTCCCTACTACCAGGACGAGAGAACTGGTCGAGGACAAGAGAGGGAAGGGACATGGAGAAAATTTTTTTCAGGATGGAAGCATCATCACGTAGATGTCTGTATTGACATTTGCATTGCTGATGGTCTAGCCATAGCTAGCAAGCGGAATCAACACAAGTGAGTAATCCCTGGTTTGGTTGTTGTATTTGTTACCTTCATGAATTCACAGGTTTGGGATGGTGACTAACACAGAAACTCAAAACCAGTCACAGTTCAGAGACTGTGACTGTTGCATATACAGCCACATATGGGGCATCTGTACCACACTCTCTCCCTCAGGCTAAGGGATCATTGCAGAAGAGAGGGTGGAAAGACTTTAGGAGCCAGAGTCCAGGGGGACTCGAGTGGTATCATCTGGACTTGATAGGACTGTTGGGCTCATGAACCCCAAAACACCTGTGCTTGCCTTTATGAGACCTACATGAGCTAATATTCTAGCATAGAATGGAGATCTGCGGACTACTGATGACTTTTCAGGGAGAGAGAGTGTCCGTTTTATTTAATGGTGTGACTTGACCATGAACAAGTAGACAGCCTTGCTCCTAGAAGTACGTGGCTCATACAAACTGAAGTCAATGTGTTATTAAATTGAAAAAAAAATAGAAAGAAAGGAAAGTTGGGTAGGTGGACAGGGAGGAGTGAAGAGGAGATGGAGGAGAATGTGACCAAAACACTGTATGGAATTCTCAAGGAATTAACAAAAGTATTTATTTTAGAAAATAATTCATTGGTTGCATGAGAGTTGTAGTTCTAGCACTTGGGAGGTGGAGGCAGAAGGATCATGTCCTGTCTAAATAAATAGATAAATAAATACGTATAAGCAAGGAAAATTAAAGCCAAATTCACTTAAGAATGTTTTGAAAAATTACCCAATTATAATTCAACCATTTTTATTAGACTATGTGATAAAATCAGTTATATACAGGAGACAGCCATTGTCTAGAGAAAAATCACTAAGTGTCGCTGTGTCAACTGAGTGGTAAGCGCTCACAGCTCTGCAAATGTAACCATGCCCTGATCTCAGAAGTCTGTCTTTGTCTTCCTCATGTGTCAAAAGTAACTTGCAGATCTGCTTCAAGTTCAGGACCTTGAGACAGGCTGATAATCCCGGGTCACCTGGGTGGGTACAACCTAACCATGTCACCCTGGGTCTTTACGAAGGAAGATGGAAGGCAGAAGTGGCTGAGCATGAAATGGGTGATGGACTCCACCTGATATTGCTAGCTTTGAAGGTAGCCCAAGGAAGCCATTCTCCATGGAAAACAGAGGCCCACTGGAGGCTAGGAATAGCTGTTGAGTGACAGCCAGAAAATGGGAACAGCAGTTTCTGAACAAATGGAAAGTATTTCTCGCTGGAGAGTTGAGTGAGGATTTCTATCACCAGCAACTGGGATGTCAGTTGGGAAAGATTTACACTGCACGCTGACCCACAGAGCTGCCAGGGGTCAGGAGAGCCTGCCCCTCTCCACCAGGCAGCAGCTGAAAGTTAACACAGTGAGAGGAGCAGCTACTGTTTCACGGAACATTTTTATTTCATGGAATGACTCAACAGCAAAAAGTCAGTGGCATTTTCTTGAGAATGAACAAAGTGGTCTCGCATTTGCAAGGAGAAGAACTGCCAGCATTTAGAATCTGGGAAGAGCTTGTGTTGTCACGAGGGGCTTGAAGGCTTGCCAGCACTAAAGCCTTGAATGGATTGGTGGTTAGATTAACAAGCATTACATTTTGACGTCTCAAAAAAAAAAAAAAAAACATGTCAAGATTTGTACAACCCAGTGAGCCCATATTTTCCAAAAAGCCAGGGTATATGTTTTGAAACTGCATATTGTTCATGATCTATTTGAAGAGATTAAAAAGAAAGTTTTTGTAAGCAGGAACGCCTCCATATGCAGAGATGCTGTGTCCACTAGGGAGCATGAGCACCAGTTAAGCCTCCAGATTAGAAGCTCTTTCAGGAGGCATCACGTGGTCATTAGAGAAGCTTCTTGGGCACAGCATCATGAGGCAATGAGATCAGCAAATGTTGACGTAGACAAATCAACCTGAGACTGGATCATTGGGATTGAGAGTCAGGGGAGGGGGTAGAGTGTCAGCTGGGGTGTAAGGGTAGGAATGAGGCGCTCATCCAGTAAAGAGTTAATAGGAACATGATGGTTTGGCTTAATCATTAACTCGACTGGATTTAAAATTGAACAGGCACACACCTCTGGTCATGCCTAAATGAGGCAGAGAGGCCTACCCTGAAAGCAGCGGGAAGAACCATTCTAGGAGCTGGGGCCCTGGGCTAAGCAAAAACAGGAAAGCAAGCTGAGTACCAGCTTTCTTTTCTCCTTGCTTCCTGACTGAGGATGCATAGGAAGAGACCTCAGCTTTTAAGAGAAAAATATAGGTGGAGTTTCACTGGGACCACCAGTCCTCCCGTAACCACACAGAGACTTCTTATGAATTATAAATGCTTGGTTGATAGCTTAGGCTTGTCCCACTAGCTCTTATAACTTATAACCCATATGGCCTATCTATGCTCTACCACATGGCGGTACCTTTTCTCAGCATGGCGTATTCATCTCCTGCCTCCTCTGCATCTGGCTGGTGACTCTGCCCCCTTGTTCATCTCAAGGGGCTGCCCCTGCTCTCTTTTTGTGTGCGAGCCCCACCTAAGCTTTATCTTAGGTCATTAAGCTTGTTATTACACCAATGAGAGAAACACATATGCAGTGTGCAAAAAGATTGTTCTACAGCAGCAGAAGATGTAAAAACTATGTTCCCAAGTATACTATACAAATTAGTACTCACAGAAACCAGAAGGAAAGGTTGAAAAAGATATCAAACGGGTTTTATACTAACAAAATACAGCCATAAAGTTATTTTGTTGTTAATTCATAACTGTAAATCTGCTACTGTTATGAATCATAATATAAATATCTGATATGTAGGATATTGGATACGCAACCTCTGTGAGAGGGTTGTTTGACCCCAAAAGGGGTCGAGGCCCACCGGTTGAAAAACACTAATCTAGGAAGTGAGCCTGAATCGGACTACCAAGATCAGTGAAGGCTGTGGACATTGGTGTAAGATCTAGCCCATTGTGAGTGCTTCCATTCCCTGCACTATACAGGACAGGTGAAGCCTAGGTGAGAGCAAGCAGACAGGAGTAGACAGCCTGCGAGCATTTGGTTCCCTGTGTTCCTGACTGTGGTTGTGTGGTGACCAGCTGTTACCGGTTCCTGCTGCTATGACTCCCCTGCATAATGGATTGTAACCTGGAACTGAGAGCTATGTAATCTAAGTAAAAAAAAAATCTCCTCTGTTAATTTTTTTTTCAGAATACTTTGTCATATTAACAGAAAACTAATGACCTGATCGTGAAGATGAGATGTGTAGGAAAGGGGGACTTACGAGGGTGGGGGATAAGAGCAGAGAGCGGTGAAAGTAATCAGAATGCACTGTATACATGGATAAAATGGCCAAAGAGAAAGTTTAATTAATAAAGAGCAGCTTTCTCAAGTTAAAGAAATAAACACGAAGACAAATATGGAAAGGCAATTGTGGGACTATTCTTCATTACTCAAAGAGAGCTGAGTGTTTCAGATGTTGCCAATAGCTACATCCACAGCCGTCACAGAGGGAAGCATTAGTCTGATGCTCTTCCTGCCCTTCCAGTAATTTCTACGTTGCTACAGGGGCAGCAAAAGGGCAATGGACAGTCACTTAGTGTAGGAGGAGGTTGCTTGTTTGTTCCCCGGCTGCTCAGCCCCAAAATAAACACACAGAAACTGTATTAATTAAATCACTGCTTGGCCTATTAGCTCTAGCTTCTTATTGGCTAACTCTTACATCTTAATTTAACCCATTTCTATTAAATTGTGTATTGCCATGTGGCTGTGGCTTACCAGCAAGGTTCCATCAGGCATCTGTCTCTGGCAGGGTTACATGGCATCTCTCTGACTCTACCTTCTTTCTCTCAGCATTCAGTTTAGTTTTCTTCGCCTACCTCTATTCTTCCTTGCCAGGCCCAAGACAGATTCTTTATTCATTAACCAATAAAAGCAACACATATACAGAAGGACTTCCCATACCAACTTAGTGTGTATGTCAACACACAATATGTTTCTGTGATGGTGTGGGCTCTCATGGTATCACAAAATAGTGAGCTTAATAGATAAATTGAAATAATAATTTAAATTTCACAACTGCTTTTTAGCATAGGAAATACAGATTCAGTTCATTCCAGGAAGCCAGATACAGGATGATCCTCCTATTTGTAGCCAGCAATTGTCTTGTCACAAGAATTTACTGCGCAGTAGAAAGTCACCTGTCATTGCCTATAGATTTCCATTTCAATAATGTGAGGTGTGCATTATATGCATAGCATGCACTATCTGTAACATAAATTTTCTGTCCAAATCTAGTGGGGATCCCATGCTTTTATTGTAAGACAGTAGGGTTTGCCATATCCTCCTCATTTGCTAAATAAATCTTTAAAATGGTAGCAGGAAAGAAAGCCTACACCAAAGTGAAGCAGCTATGTGTCAAAATAGATCACCATTTCTCTCCAAGAAATATACACTTTATCACAGCTGGAGTTATATAAAAGTAATAGTTATGACTATCTCCTTGCTTTTATAGACTTTATTCTTCAAACCTATAGAAAAATGACATGCAAATTGCTTTTCCATTCTCTACCAACCTCAAACTTGTTCCTAGAAGGAACTGTCCTACCAATTCCCTTGAATGTAAGTTTTAAAATGGCTCTAAAAGTCAATAGGAGCCAAAAGGCCCAACAAGAACATGAAGTTGGAATTTCTATTCAGTGCAACAATACTGTGCTATCCTACAGGCTACTCTACAAGTCTGTCCTCAAAGAGATGAGCAAAACAGATTGCCACTTACTCCAGTGTCACTCAAGCGGGATATCACTGATGAGTCAAGTTCAGGCACTGCACACAAAAGCTTGAAGTATAAAACTTTCTTGTCTTTCCTTTTCTTCTTCTCCTCTGTCTCTCTGTGTTTCTGTCCCAGCCTCTCTGTATCTCTGTCTCTCTCTGTGTCTCTGTTTCTCTTTGAGCCATGGTTTTATATAATCCCAGCTGGCTTGGAACCTGGGTGTAGACTCGGCCTCAGACTCACAGAGTTCCACTTGCTTTCCAAGAGCTAGGATTAAAGGCAAGCTCCACAATGCCCACCTAACATTTTAATGTTACAATTTATAAAACACACACACACACACACACACACACACACACACACACACACACACACACCAGGGCATGGGTTGGCTTAGTAATAGGCCTAATAGAGTTTTGTGGGAAACTCCATTGGGTAAAATGATACATGTAAGTAGTGTCCAATAGTATATTAAAGGCATAAAAATTATTATCCTAATTGCTGAGATCCATTGATTGCATTTTTTCTTTTAACATAAAACAACCTTGTGATATGAGAGCTTTCTACCATAAAAGTTCCAAAGCTATAAATAATAATTTTCAAAATATGAAAGAGTGGGACCTAATGCTGCAATCATGAATGATTGGTCGTCTCCACAACACAAGGAACTATTAAAGGGCTGAAGCATAGGAAGGCTGAGAATCACTGTTCTAGATGATTCTATATTGTGGAAAGTTGACATTTAAAAATGTGTTAACACAATGTCTTTTTGCTTTGTTTTGTGACCCACTGAGTTTAACCAGGATGGTGGGAGTGATGATGTCTCTGGGGTGATTCAGTGGAACCTGGTGGGGTGATCTGGGAAAATCTGAAGATAATGATTCTCCCTCTCCCAGAATACAGCACTACTCAGCAGTTCATCAGGGAGAGGCAGGATCCCATAATCCTAACTTGGGGATTTTTTTTTTCTGGTTTTTTGAGACAGGGTTTCTCTGTAGCTTTGGTGCCTGTCCTGGAACTAGCTCTTGTAGACCAGGCTGGCCTCGAACTCACAGAGATCCGCCTGCCTCTGCCTCCCAAGTGCTGGGATTAAAGGCCTGCGCCACCACCGTCCGGCTTTCGGGGATTTTTTTTAATGTACCCAGTCAAATCTACCTTTACTTATGCACATTTCTGGACCTTTGGCCTGATTTTTAGGTCATTCTGTGGCTTGGTCATCTATCTATCTATCACCTACTAAGACTATCACAGCTTTTCTTGTTGAAGAGCACTGGCTGATGCTTTATCTGTGCTGCATCATTGGCAATGATGACAGAAACACAAGTTGTTCCTGACGCCTCTTCTCCTTTCTTTGGAGATAGCATTTTAAACTTGGCACAATGCCATATAGAGCCAGGACAGTAATTCTTAGTTATACCTTTGGTAGAAGTCACTCTTGTTCCGGTCAATAAGCTGTAAGTATATTTATTGTGCACCATTTCCTTAAGAAACTTTGATTAACAGGATGTCTGTGGCATGTGTGCTGGCCTGTGGGTGCATGTGTATATATTTGTATGTATATGTGCATGTTTGTATATGTGTATATGTGTACATGTGTGTGCATGTGTGTGTGTCTAATGGAGTGATGTCTCTCTTTTTCTCCTTATTTTTCTCTTTGTGTCATGCAGTCTGGAGTACAGTTGACACTATTTAAGGTCAAGGAATTGCAGTCCCCAAGAGAGATAAGCAAAATAGAAAGAACCTGATTTTCTGCATTTAAGGACAATAAATAATATCAAATAGACCTAAGCCTTTAACTGCACTTTCAATAAGCAATATTAATTAAAAAATTATGATGTGTGTAGGCTCTCTCTTATTGTGTGTTTGTGTGTGTGTCTGTGTATGTCCTTGTGATTTTGCTTCTTCAGGGAGACGCAGATGAAGCCATCTGGTTGGTGTCTGCCTTTTATTACTGTCTTTATAGTTGAGGGATGAACTATAGATGAGTTGTAGATCATGGTTAGGCCAGTCTAGAAGATGGGGTCTGGGTGTTTGCAGGAGCATCCTCCTCCTTATGTGGGTGCTGGGTCTGAGCTCTGATCCTCATGATTGAAGGTGAAGCACTCTTAACTGCTGAGTCATCTTCCCACGCCCAATCCCATCCTCCTCAGCTGGGTTTTAAATGAGAGGAACACCAACTTTGTGTTGTATAATCAGTTACTGTATTTTGGTTTTAATCAAGATTGATAAATCCAGTCCTAATCATCAAATTCTACCTATCTATGGAATATTAATAGTTTCTTAACTGATATATTAATGTCTAGTCTCACAAACTGGTATTGTTAACTGCAACTCTTAGGCAAGAGTGGAAGCAATAATTTGACAGAATCTTGGAGTGGCCCAGGCTTGCTGGAGGCCGAGAGCTCATCAGCTACCCTTCCCAGGATATCGTTATCCTACACTCAAGGGACTTGACTCTCTAAGGACTTTCTCATTTCACTTCATCCTTTATTTCTCTTTTCTTCTCGGTTTCATTTTATGTTACTGCAGACTAACTTTCTCCAGGGAAAGCAGATGCACACCTATGGTACCCAGCTAACTTAACTGCTGGAGGCCTCAGGGGAGAAATAACTGCGCTGTCTTTGTCTATTATGATAACACTAGGGAACGTCGTAAACTGACCTGGCTGGGACTGCATGAGCACCCCAAACCTGTCACCAGAAAAACTTGCCTTATGCCCTGTGTGCCTACATTATGAGGCAGAGAGACTGGGGAGGGTGCAATGATTGGCAGTCTCCACGGAAGCATTTGTTCTAAATTATAGTGAATGCTGTTTAGACTCAAAGGCATATCTAACACAGCTAAATCATTCACAAATCATTTACAAACAAGTTCACACGTAAACAATAGAGCTCCTGGTTTGTCTTGAACGTGGCTTCTGACTTGAAGTTGCTTAGATACAGCTCTTGTTTGAGAATGCCGCTGATGCAGCTGAGTTCTGTCCGCGGCATCACACCATGCACATTACTTATTAGTGACCATTTCTTTTATCTCAAATCATGTTGACTGTAATGTTGACCTTGAAACACTGGCTTCATTAACCCTCAGGGTATTCATGTATTAGACTTACCTCCCCCCTGCCCCATGTGTGTGCATGCATGCATGCGTGCAGGTGCCTATAGAGGCCAGGGTTGACATCAGAATAGGCTAGCTGGCCAATGGGCTAGTGCCCATATGTCTCAGTTCTTCTAGTGCTGGGATAACAGGCAGACGCTCCCGTGCCTGCCTTTTGAGAGGGTACTGGGGATCAAGGACTTACCAATGTGTCATTTCCCCAGCCCAAGGCTACTCTATTCTTACAAAAATGTTAGTGTCGCAAATCTGTTTTAGTTTCTAAGAAGGAAGAAATGAACAGACTTAAAAATTCACTGACTCCATTGTACAGCGCCTGAAAAAAAAATCAGTGACAAATGTGTGGTACTCATGAAATTTCATAAGTAGAAATACCTTCTTGAGGTCTTTGATTATACTGTTATCAAACACGTCAGGAGGAGCAAGATTGAGTTCTGTTGAATGGGAGAGGCGACCCTGTTAGAGCACAGCACCCAAAGGTGGGTAGAGCCCCGTATTAGCTGGGTGAAGAACCCTCTTTTAGGTGTCTCCCCAGCAATGTGGTGACATTTCAGAGACCTCAGGGGTAGAGGCTTATTGCTTGTGACAGTGTGTATTACATTTACAAATTGGATTTTAAATTAGTGGCATACACATAGGAATGTTACGTCTCAGACACCTTGAAAGTTTCATCTCCTCCCTCCCTCCCTCCTCCCTTTCTCCCTCCCTCCTTTCCTTCCTTCCTCCCTCCCTCCCTTCCTCCCTCCCTCCCTCCCTCCCTCCCTTCCTC
>NW_004949100.1:8332813-8334778 GCF_000317375.1 Microtus ochrogaster | reverse complement strand
TTGAGTCACTCTTTAGGAGTGGAAGGGAGAGGTGGCCTTGCAAGTTTTAATGAACAGCGAGGGATACCTCAGGTCTGCCGATATGAGAGCTGGAGGTGTCTTTTCTGGTACGAGCACTCCCTACATGATTGATGGTAATTGTGCTCTCAGATCTGAACCTGTACTGATGGCCTGAAAGGCAGCCTTGCCGGAAGACGTCATACTGTTAAGTTTCATTTGCTGGAATAGTTGTATCAGAGACACTTCACTACGACTCCTGCTGTTTCCAGAGTGGGGGTAAATCTACTGTGAGGGCTGGAGACAGGGTCATATGGAACTCCAGTGCGCATAGTGACTGTAGGGAGACCAGCACCCTGCTGTCACTCATGGAACATGCCAGCGTGGGTCAGAGAGCAGGCATCTGGCTGCTGCCCTTTCTTCTGACCTATTTTTGGACGGAGGCAATTGTGTGTTTTCTTTTTATCTTTGGGTGATACGGCATCGTTTTATTTTAGCTTTTGTTTTTCTTCTTGGAAGAAGAGGGACACATGCACCTTTAGTGATTATTGATAATGTTGGAAAACAACTGAAATCTCTGGAAAAGATGACCAAGGATGTCATCTATTACTTTGTTTACAATGTGAAAGATCTGTTGTGCTGTTATTAATATCTGGAGCGATATGGAGCGCCAGGACAGAAATAGGTTTCTGAGAAATGTGTGGTGTTTTAGTTTCCTGATACTATTACAGCTCTATCTACTGATCTAGCGACGTGTGTGTTCAGGTCCTCTGGGCTCAGAGCTTGCCCCCTTGCCCCCATTCCATTGCACAACTATGCCTTGCTCAAAACCTGCTCTTTTCTTGAGTTCAGACATTTCATGGGTTGACGTTTATTAACTCTCCCCTTTTGACATTTTGTTTCGAAGGCTTCGTATTTTCATATATCTTGGTAAAAACCAAGAAAATATTTTTACTATTTTTATGACCTCCGTGAACATGTTTAATAGGTTCAAAGTCATTAAATCCTGGCCTTACAATACTTTTTTTCAAAAGTATTTCTAAGTTTATTAACTTGTTATTTTTATTGGCATACTTGCTTAAATATTCAAATGCTCAGTCATTTTACTTTCAAGTGGTTGATTTTATGAGTCTAAACTAAGAGCAGTGGTAATAATATTTTATAAACTATCTTTTTTCAGTATTATTATTTTGTAGTTATAGTACTTACACTAGTTCATGTGAGAAAGCTCCCCCTTGTGGTCATTACAGTAAGTGCAGGTAGTATTAAAACAGCATTAAGTACATATTCCTACTAAACATCAACTAATACAGGTCGATTGGCTGTGTTTTGTGTTGGTTGCAGGGATATGCAGCATTCAGAACCATTTAGTGCCATTAGAAACAACAGCAATTTTGAGTATTTTGTAGTGCCGTGCTCTTTGTTGCTACAACTAGAAAAAAAGATTAACTTTCTTGAGTACACATGTGTAAGTTTTACTTTCATGTTTCAGCGACTTAAGTTTTCGTTTGGCTTCTTAAAAAGTGCACCTGCGTAAGGAAAGTAGTAGAGAATTACTTCTCATAAGTGACACCCTGATAACCAGACCTTTTTTTAAAAAAATCTTTTTTGGTAAGATACAAAATGTTCTCTTCTTTTATCCTGTCTATGCAGACGTATTCCAAAATACATTTGTGATATTAATCTTCAGTCTTAACCCAACTGGGTTTGGAATCACCTAGGAGACACACCTCTGGGCCTGTCCGTGGGAGTGTTTCCAAGAGATTTAGCTGAGGAGGGAAGACCCACCCTGAGTGTGGGTGGTGCCATCCCATGGGCTGCAGTTCCAGAGCAAGGGAGAAAACAAGTCAGAGGAATCCATTTTGTCCTCCTTTTCGCTGACTGCCCTTGCAATGGGACCGGATACCTCACGTTTCTGTCTCCACGCCTTCCTTTCTATGACTGACGATAAACCTTCAAACTAGGAAC
>NW_004949100.1:8320481-8332713 GCF_000317375.1 Microtus ochrogaster | reverse complement strand
CCTTCCTTTCTATGACTGACGATAAACCTTCAAACTAGGAACCAAAATGCACTCTTCTTTAAGTTGTATTGGGTAGACAATTAGCCTTACTTAGCAACACTAAAGGTGAACGATGCAATGCTCCTTAGAATCGCTCCCAGCTGCAGCCTGTGCTGAGAATGTAGTTTATTTCCGTGACTTCATTTAACGGTGCAGATTCCCGTTTTCTATTTCCTGATTGCCAGGTTTCACCTAAGAGAGTTAAGCTCTCTGGTGAAATCTTCCTTTGAATCATAATTACCTCCATGAGACCCCAGAGAGCGTAGCCTTAAGATTCCAAGACAGCGTTGCCTCACAACGAGGCTTCCAATCACTTTGCATTGAATTTAACGCCCCCCCCCGTTTAATGTTCTGCTGGGTCTTCCTTCCTTCCCGCAGCTCTGCTTGAGAGCGTGCCTTCTGACGTGCAAAGGAAGGTAAAGGAGTGGAAGGAGGAAGCCTGCTGCTGCCACCCCGATATCTGCCCCCACCCGGGGCCTCCGCAGTTCCCTTTCCCCATGCATGGAACTGTTCGTTCCTGCTTCCTTTGCGTCCTCTCTTCCCCTTTGCGCCCTTGAGGACACTGTCCCTGCATTTCCGCCACCTTTACCCAGCCTACCAGGTTGCCCGTTACTATTAAGCATTGTCCACTGAACGGCATCTTAAAAATTACTTAGGATGTTTTCTTTAGATTTATTTTATTATTTTTATGTGTAATGTTGGTGTTTTGCCTGCATGTATTTGTGTGTACTAAGTGTGTGCCTGGTGCATGAAGAGGTCAAAAGGGAGCACCAGATTCCTGAACTGGAGCTGCAGATGGCTGGGAGCCACCATGTAGGTGGTTGGAATAGAACCTGGGTCCTTTCCAAGAGCAACAAGTAACAGTTGAGCCTGCTCTCCAGCCCCCATCATTGTTATCCATCTCTCCAGCCTTCATAGTTTTGCTTTTCCTGTTTCTGTGTCATTTCCACTCTCTACTCTGAGTGACGGAGAGATTTCAGCCTGCTGACACTGTTCCTGGATGTCTACATGCATCTCAAACTTTACAGCCTCAACCAAGCTCCCGATGCCTTCAGCTGCCCCTCCCAGCTCGGTGCACGGCAGCTCTGCTTCCCTAATTCCTCTGCCTTCCACACATGACGTTATCACGACCTCTCTGTCTCCTGTTCCCCACTTGTGCCCATCAATACCCACACTGTACCTTTAAAATTATACGGAGACGCTGGCTGCTGCTTGCCCCCCCTCCACCCCCTCCGGTGTGTGAGCCTTTGGTAGCTCATCCTGAGTCAGCATAGATGTCTGTTTTTCATGGAGTAGCCAAAGGGGTCCTTTGAAAAGTAGAACCTAGATCATGTCATTTCTCCACTAAAAATAGAAGCTGAAGTCCTCTCAAGACCTGTAGGATGTCAAGCTCTGTATCCCCACAATTACCTGGGTCACCTAAGTACATAGTCTCTACTCGTTTTCTCACTCCAACCGCACGGACTTCCTGCAGTTCTCTGGGCACATCAGGCCGGCGTGTGGCTCGGAGCCTTGGACTTGGTGTTCCTGACGCCGGGAATGTGCCTCCCCGAGACAGCTGTAGGAATAAAGTCTGTACTGGCCACGACGGTTGCCCCGTGATAGGGAGTTCTTTATCTAAAACTGTGGGGAGCCTGCACAGATTTCCTTCCAGCTCCTCCTCCTTCCTTGTGTTTGTCTTTTACTTCTTGAGACTTTGACTCTCCAAACGCCTCAAATATTCGCTCCCCTTGCACAGTACCTTTTCCTCCCCATCTCTCTCGCCTCTCCTATTTCTTGAAGGCCAGGATGGTTATGTCGTCACGGCTTCTTTCATTTCCTTATATAGCACAGAACAGAATTATACTTTAATAAAGCATTATGGGCTGTTTTACTGTCCCAACATATTCAGGCAGAGTCACACCCTTTATTCAAAGTTCCCAGCTTAGCTCTAAGCTAAGCTTTGTGATTGACACTTTCCAGATGGAAAACACAACAGATGCAAACCCTTCTGTAGGCAGCAGTAGGTACTGGAATGGGGCTGCGGCCAAGAGCGAAGTTTATGGTCTGTGCCTTCATACGATGCCACGTGATGACTTGCATCTCTTTCAAAACAATGGTTTGTTTGTGATGGAGAATTGGACAAATGACGTTTTCCTTCTAGTATTTTTTTTTTTTTTGCTGTGTCCTGTTATCCTTCCCCCTGTCATTGCACACCACTCTTTCTAATGGGATTCTACTTTTAATCGAATCCTGTAATTCCCCAATATTTCCTGCGAGTTACTCTTGTGTAACTCGCGCTTCTGCGGTCTGTGCTTCTGCAATTTGTGATGGTCCTAGGCTAAGAAGATACACCTGGAGTCGGAGAGCTGGCTCAGTAGTTAAGAGCTCTTGCAGTGAATCAGAGTTTGGGTCCCCAGGGCTTACATCAGGCAGTTCACAACCACATGTCACTCCATTGCTGAAGGCTCTGATGTCCCTTTCTGGCCTCGGTGGGGACACATCCACGTGCACATGCAAACACATGTAAGCAGAAGTAACCTAAAACATTAAACTTCCCATGGAAGGAATTCAATGCTCCGAGGGGCAAGACAGAATGGGGTAAAGAACTTGGCAAAGATCTTAAACACATCTGCCTCCACGCTAACTCGCCCTCAGGAAAACAGCGGTGAGAGAAAAGCTGGGGTGTTCCTAGGGTTTGGAGCAAAGTGGTTGAGGGTTGCTAAGAAATAAAGCAACCCTGGACTAAGAGGAAACCATCTTGGCTCAGAGCCCAGAGATCAAAACCAAAACTGCTCATAGGAGTCTGGTCCAAGTCAGAGCTACTGTGCTCTGCTTTCTTTGGCCTCGAACAGACTCTTTTAATCTCATTATCTTCTTTATTGCTTTAACTTTTGATGTTAAGGCATTTGTTTTGAAACAAGATGGAATAGACCAGAGACTTCTCGAGGAAGACTTTTTTAAAGTTACTCTATTACTCTAGTCTATTCTGTGTCTGCACCCACCCAGAATTCAACTTCATCTTACAAATAAAGTTTATCTTACAAAATATTGCAAAGTGCAACATCCACTTTGATGCAATAAGTTAGGGTTTTAAGCCAAATGCAAAGAATCTGAAGGAGTTGTGGGGAAGAGTTAGGAGTGAGGTTGTGTGTGATAGCATACGTTTGTAGTCACAGCTACTTGGGAGGCTGAGGGAAGTGGATTGCATGAGCTTCAGAATTCGCCATCAGCCTGAACTGAACGGGGAGATATCATCTTAAACTATGGCAATGAAGGTTTCAGACAGCCTCACCTCACACTGCAGCTTGAACTGGATGGGCTGACAAGGCAAAAGTGTCTGGAAAAGTAGCTAAGACTGTGTGCCTCTAATATAAATAAACTGCTTCCTGGGATGCTCACCTCCCATTATCCTCCATTGTTTGGTGATGATGATTTTGAAGAGCTCAATAGAAGTGATAACACTGAGTTACCAAACTACTCTTTCTTAAAATGCTCGACTTCACCTTGTGCCATTCTACTTCCAACATCTCACCATGCCTAGACAACCTATATTCTATCTATTTTAGAAGTGTGTCTGTGCATATTAGTGCTAGTGCCTACAGAGGTTAGAAGAGGGCATCAGAAAGGTGGCTGTGAGTCACCCTACGTGGGTGGTGGGAAATGAAATCCACTCTGAGCCAACTCTGTGTGAGCAAGCGTGCTCCTCACCCCTCAGCCGTCTCTCCTGCCCGTAGAATCTTGTTTTTTTTTCTTTCTTTTTTTTAATTTTTTTTAATTTATTTATTTATTAAATATTTCTGTTTCCTCCCCGCCACCGCCTCCCATTTCCCTCCCCTCCCCCAATCAAGTCCCCCTCCCTCCTCAGCCTGAAGAGCAATCAGGGTTCCCTGCCCTGTGGGAAGTCCAAGGAACCCCCACCTCCATCCATTTCTAGTAAGGTGAGCATCCAAACTGCCTAGGCTCCTATAAATCCAGTACGTGCAGTAGGATCAGACCCATTGCCATTGTTCTTGAGTTCTCAGTAGTCCTCATTGTCCGCTATGTTCAGCGAGTCCGGTTTTATCCCAGGCTTGAAGAACGTATGGAATATATACATATTAGAATCTTGTTTCTTAAGCAGAGTAGAAAGAACTAGCCTTCCTCCAAGGGTGTGCATTACTTAGAAGACAGGTGCCATGATATTTCTATGTGTGTGAGCTACTTTGAAGTGTTATTCCCAGTCGACAGCTCCTTCCATTTATTTGATATGTTCTGTAATATTTTTCCTCAACTTTTATATTTTTCCCCTTTTCAATATTTCTGGGCCCACTTGTAACTATTTGATGTGGGATTCCCCTCAGAATGCTATGAATATGTTTTATTACCATTGGTTAATAAAGAAGCTGCTTTGGCCAGTGATTTAGCACAGTAAAGCCAGATGGGAAATCCAAACAGAGATATATAGAAAGAGTAGGCAGAGTCAAAAGACACCAGCCAGCCACTGAGGGAACAAGCTATGTAGAAAATGAGGTAACACCATGACCACATGGCAATACATAGACTAATGAGATGGGTTAATTTAATATGTAAGAGCTAGCTAGAAATATGCCTGAGCCATTGACCAAGCCATCTTGTAATTAATATAGTGTCTGTTTGATTATTCGGGTCTGGGCAGCCAGGAAAGTCTCTGTTACAACTATTAGAAAAAGATCAATAATAAACCAATCAGCTAGGATCATACCAACTATAAACATGAACCTAATCGATCTTTTAGTGTTATTTTAGGGAGTGTACTCTTACCTTCCTGTTTGCATCCATTTAACAATACTTACAGAAGAGCATCAGGGCCCTGTTAGGAGAATGACCTCATACTATAGATTAATTTTCTCTTATCTGTACAATTAGTAAATCTTAGACACATGAGCAAAAGGAAGGGAAAACTCATCAACAATAAAGCATTTCTTCTTTTTTAAAAAGCCAAAGCTTTGGCGCCTTCATCTCCAGCAATCTGCGTGTTTTCCTGATTGCAGACTCAGGCAACACTTCATATTTGAAGCAATTATGGTTGGGAAGTCTTCTCATTGGCCACACAGTGATAACGTGGACTTAAACGGCAACACTAAAACTGCAGTTGGCTTGTTCAGAAAGAGAGAGGGACAGAGGGGGCAAGCTGGGGAGGCTCACGGTCTAGCACACTCCATACTGTCTTTGAAGATGTCAGTGACAGCTGGATTCCTGATCAAAGGTATCTTTCCTTATTGCTTTTTGCACTCCATGGTTTTATCTTAGGTTTTTTTTGAACTCCTTAGACAGTGATTTTAAACCTGTGGGTGGTGACCCCTTTGTCAAAACCCTATCTCCAAAAATGTTTACATTGCAGTTAATAATAGCAGCAAAATTACAGTTATGAAGTAGCAATGAGAATAAATTTATGGTTGGGGGTCACCCCAACTCGAAGAACTCTATTAAAGGGTCCCAGTGTTAGGATGGTTGAGAACCAGTTTTAGACGTGTGTGGTAGTGGTGGAATTGGTGTTCTCTTGAGTCAGACAAATTATAGTTTGACAGTACAAATATTTTTAATATGTTAAATAATAGTGTTTAATTGATGATAAATAGACCCCTGGCATCAAAGGAACTGGTATGCACTGCTTTAATGTCTGAATCTTGGTACTTGAATCTGTTGTTTTATTGAGTCCCTGGAGGTGTAGCAACAAAATGCCAGCTAAAGGTGGCACTGTGCTATTTATTATTTATTTATTAATTAATTATATATACAGTGTTCTGTCTGCATATATGCCTGCAGGCCAGAAGAGGGCACCAGATCTCATTACAGATGGTTGTGAGCCACTATGTGGTTGCTGGGAATTGAACTCAGGCCCTCTGGAAGAGCAGTCAGTGCTCTTAATCTCTGAGCCATCTCTCCAGTTCCTGCACTGTGCTGTTTCTAAGTGGTACAAGACACTTGAAGAAGCTTCCTTAGTTTTATTGTCTGTTAAATTGATAAATGGATGTTTCCAACAATGTAGGCCTTTTCTGACTTAATGTTAAAGTGATACATATTATCTTTTTTTCCTTTCTACATTGACACCCTCTAGGAACAGATTCACAGATTTTTGGCTCTCTAAGGGAACTCTTTTTGAGCATCTGTCACTTTTCATTCTTGAGACAACTCTGGTTTGCAGAGGCAAAAAACCACTCTCCAGAGGGAACTGAGCAGAACATCAGCCAAGCTGGCTGTGGAATATAAACTTCCTAGTGTCTGGCTCGCTGGCGTCTTTTCCAGTTTTGTTTCGGTTAGAGAGTCAGTGTTGCCCAGAATAAAGACGGCGCCTTGAATTGACTCGAAGTCTGGATCAGGCTGTGTGGGCTGCAGGCAGCGCCTGAGCATGCAGATATTTGCTGCCAGAAAACAAAATCCTGGAATGCACAGCCAGAGTGTATATGGTGGGGCGCTCAGGAGCATTTGGGGGGGCACTGGAAATGCATCTGTACTTTCTAGTCTGGTGAGCAATGGGCAAAGGGAGAAGCTATGGTTCCCCATGTCTCCTGTGGAGCACACACACACACACATAGACACACACACAGAGACATGCACAGACACACACACAGAGAAGAATTCTTGTAAGACACAAATTACTGCAGCTTACATTTTCCTCAAATAAAAACTCATGTGTCACGGTACAGGAAAGAGATGGAGATGTCACATATACACAGAGGACCCAGTTATTCAGCCGTATTCATAACTGCACAGAGAGATCACGCCATTTAGTGCTGTGCTACAGAAGAAAACTCAATTCTACCAAAACAGGTCTGTGCCAGTGTTGGAGAAAGGCTTTATTCCTATTACAGTGTTTCTGGTGGATCCCATAAACAAATGCCAAAAAGGAGTGTGTGTATATATATGTGTGTGTGTATATATATGCATATGTGTGTATATGCGTGTGTGTATTTGTATATGCATATGTGTGTGTATGTATTGTATATATACATGTGTGTATGTGTGTGTATGTATGTGTGTGTGTATGTGTGTGTATATATGTGTATGTGTTTGTGTGTCTATTTGTGTTTCTATAATAACATTTCTCTACTGTGGATACCTTATTATCTTCACAGTAATGATAAGGGACAGTGTGTCCTCCATCATGCATGACAGGTGTGCAGGCAGGGGTGTATGATGCTCGGTTTGCTTCTCTGTGTCTTTCACATAGTGAGAGGCATAGACAGAGCTGGCTCTCCTCAGCTAGGTTCTGTGGTTAGCATCTGTGGCCTACGTCACTGCCGCTGCGGTGAGTCAGTCTGGAAGGAGATATTAAAGAGAATGGGAATCAGGTTTATGGTGTAAACATGTTAAATTACTGGAAGGTTAAATTACCCACTCAGTTTAGAATTCAGGATGACAGGTTCTGCTCATGTAAATAGAGCCATTTACTGAATTTATCTGAGGTGTTGGACCATCTCTGTGGCCACAGAAAGGAGCCCCAGCAGTTGTGGAAGTTCAGCCACTGGTTATGCTTCCCTGAAGAGATCTCCATTCTCCATACTGCAATAAAGAAATATCAGGTAAACAGTCCAGAGGACTTGGCAGAAAGTAACAAGGAGCTGGCTGCATTCAGTCTCACTTGTAGAATGTAACTCTGAAGCGGTACCAGAGTCATTTACATGGTAGCAATGAAATAAAATAAAAAAGAAGCTGAAAATGTTCCTGCAAGGAACTGGAGAGATAGCTCAGCAGTTAAGAACACTTGCTGTTCTTGTAGAGGACCCTGGTTCGATTCCCAGCACCTACTTGGTGCCTCACAACCAACTCTAGCTCCAGTTCCAAGGAATCTGATGCTCTCTTCTGGCCTTTATAAGCTTCAGTGATTTATGTAATATGTGCATGTACATGACACACATGCATATATACAACATATAAAATTATATATGTGTATATAAAATGCATACACATATAATATATATTATATGTAGGCCTTACATATACATCTGAAATTAAAGAGTTCCTACAGATAATATTTCTGATTTTGTACTGTAGATACTTGAGGTTTAGGGATCTTTGGGTTAGTAATCAGATGAAGTGTTTACTGGGACAGAATTGAGAAGGAGAGAAAGATCATTCTCATAAGGCTGCAGTCAACCTACTGAAATAAGTGTACCTTGCAGTAGGGTTGAATGTTAGCTCGCTCACTCTTTAACACTGCGGACTCCTTGTGTAGAGTAAGCAATGAACTCAGGCAAATACCAGGAGTCAGAGACTGTGAGTCACCTGCTAGCACAGACACCTGACTTCATCCTTGAAATGTGTGAGAAGTTCAGGGTGAGTCCCTGAAGAGATAGTCTAGGGACTTTGTCCTCCACAGAGAATCTTCATGTTTGCCTGCTGACGTTTGTATTGTTTGAAACCAGTGACTTCTCTGGCACTCGATCCCAAGTAGCCATGTGAAGGGTAAGGAATCCTGGTCTTGACACAGTTATTAGAAAACTTAAGGACAAGGCACACACATCAAAATACAGAGTATCTCTGAGTACAAGATGGTTGTTCCCTTTCCCTAAAATAATAGAAGGAATTTTTTGTGGGACTAATACATATATTGGCATCTACTATCATCCAGGAAGTATTCTAGGTGCTTAGAAAACTAGGGAAAATGGGAGAAAAATAGAGATAGATATCTCCATCCTCTGGAAACATAAATTTGGTCTCATGTAACCAATTCTACCCAATGTTGAATGCACTAGGCAGCAGGGAGCGCTAGAGCAAGAACACACCTGGGGGCGTGCTGGGTGTGTGTGTGTGTGTGTGTGTGCGCGCGCGCTGAGGTGGTGGACATCTGGCTCCGTCCACGAAGCTGTTTAACAGTTTCACAAAGTCCTGTGTCCTTTAATATCCCGGCATAAGGTGCTTGCGAATCGCCACTCCTGCATTTAGTCCTTCAGCGCCAGCTTCGGCAGTGGAGTCCCATCTCGGGTGGGTTTAGTTGGCTAAAGGCTGATGAGGGCACCTGGTTTCTATCTCACGTTGAAACTTCAGCTCATCCCAACAGAGTTGCACGGGAACGTTTAACCTATGGATTTTGTGTAGGCTCCATGATCTGAATAATCTCATGAAGTTTATGTCAGAGTACTGTACCCCTTTACTATCTCTGCCTCCTGTAGGCACCACGGTGCACTCTGTGTTCCTATCATTCGGGATGAAAATCTAGTCTGTGTACCTGACACAGAAACGGACTCGGGACAGGCCACTAAAAGGAGGACTTCAATTGTCTCCCCAGGTTCCAGATGTGATCAGTAGCATCAGGCAGTTGTCCAAGGCGGCCATGAAGGAGGATTCCAAACCCAGCAAAGACAATGAGGACGCCTTCTACAACTCTCAGAAGTTTGAAGTGCTCTACTGTGGGAGGGTGATCGTGACCCACAAGAAGGCACCTTCCAGTCTCATTGACGACTGCAAGGAGAAGTTCAGCCTGCACGAGCAGCAGCGGCTGGGGCTGCAGGGCAAGAAGCCTGGGGACCCTGGGGACGAGCTGGGTGTCTTTGAGGCTGAGTCTCCTGTGTCTCCAGATGACATCCTGCCTGAGAAGTCAGATGGTGCGGTCAACAGTCACCATGCCCTGCCCTCCCTGGCCAGCCAACCCACACTGGCCAGCTCTCGGGTTTGCTTCCCAGAGAGGATTTTGGAAGACTGTGGTTTTGATGAGCAGCAGGAGTTCCGATCGCGGTGCAGCAGCGTCACGGGCGTCATGCAGAAGAAGGTCCATGACAACAGCCAGAAACCACAGCCAAGGAGGAGGCATGCAAGTGCGCCCAGTCACGTGCAGCCCTCAGATTCGGAGAAGAACAGGACCATGCTCTTCCAGGTAGCCTGGCAGGGGGTTTTGGCCTGCAGCTTCTTAAGATGTTGAGCAGCCATAACTCCTCCCTGGTCAGTGGGTGCCTGAGTGTGTGCGGTGGGTGTGTGTTGCCCACGTGTGCCTGGGTGGAGGCCAGAGGTCAACCTTTGGGTACCATTCCTTAGGCATCATCTTTCTTGTTTTGTTTTGAGGCAGGGTCTCTTCTGGAGGTATGGAAGGTTGATTGGCTAGCAGAATTCCAGGGATTTTTGCTTTTCTCCCTAGCATGGGCTGTACTAGCACTGGGCTATGCTCTGCTTTATAAAAGCAAAACAAAACTGGGCTCTGGAAATTGAGGTCCTCTTGCTTGTATGTGAGGGACTAAGCTATCGTCCCTGTAGTCCTGGCCCTACCTGCTAGTCTTCTCTTTCTGCTCACCCCAGTAGCCACAGTAAACCCTTTTGGCCTTCAGATTTTCTCTCTCAGGAGCAGGAGGACCAGATGAAGTAACACAGATGAGTCATGGACCCCAAGGAATGCAAAACTTCTTATAGCAGCTATGAAGAGGCAGGCAATAGATATGAGGTGTCCGTCACCAGTGTCTGCCTTGGGTTGATTTCCAAATACACTCTTTAATAAAGCTACAGAATGTTAGCAATGCTTGTAAGGCGTGAATTTTGGAAAGCTAGTTTTGGCGAAGTAGATTTTGGCAGAGAGAGAGAGAGGGAGGGAGGGAGGGACGGAGAGAGAGAGAGATTCTGAAGATGTCATTCATGTAAACACTGATGTACTCTTCCCCCAGAAATGGAGGAACACGATTCACTAGGTCAATTGTTCAATAACTTGATACAGCTATATTAAATGTAAAAGATAATTCTGTGTATGTGTGAGACAGAGAGAGAGAGAGAGAGAGAGAGAAAGAGAGAGAGAGAGAGAGAGAGAGAGAGAGGGATGAGAGACAGGAGAGCAGGGTTTCTGGTGTGTGCGTTTGTACCCGGATCTGTGAAGAAGTCAGGTTTTAGCTTCTATCACTGTCTGCCTCGTTCCTTTAATGCAGGGCCTCTCCTTGAGTGTAGAATTCTCTTATCAAGTAGACAGGCAGACGGGAGCCTCTGCCATCCTCTTGTGTTAACCTCCCGCCGCCCCTGTAGTGCTGACGTTACAGTGTCTGTAAGACCAAGGCCAGCTTGTTAAGTGGCGTCTAGGACCTGAGCTCAAGTCCTCCTGCATGCACAGCCAGTGTTCTTAGCCACGAGCCATCTTTTTAGTTCCTTTATGAGATGTTTTTACTTTTAAAAATAGTTTCAAAATTTACAGGGTTATGGAAAATATCATTTCACTTAAAGAATTGAATATATGGTGTTGTTCCGGAGAAGGTTTGTAGTTAGTCTGTGGCTGATCTCCGGCTTGCATCCTTTGTTAGGTCATTGTCTTGTCCCGTCACCAACTGGGCTTGTAAGCAGGCAGGCTCTGGTCCTTTGTGTGGTGGTGATACGTGAAGTCGGCTTCTCCTCTTCTTTGGATTCCCAGATTTGTTCTCTGCTAGTTGTAGTTCTTTATGTTAAATTTTTTTGAATATCTATTTTCCAAAAATTTACCTGAGCCCGGTTCTGCGTGTATTATTTTATTGACTGTTTTGAAGAGCCTCTTATGATAATGCCAGTCAGCTGATGTAAGATTAGTGACTTGAGGAAAGATTGCATATTGGAAAGGTTTCTTTGGATGTATTGATTCTCTGTGTATGACTGTGTCGCCTGCACGCATGCATGTGTATCGCAGGTGGCATATTTCTGAAAAGGAAGTCATTTCTTAACTGCTACAAAGATTTGTATTCTTTGGCTTTCTACAGTTTGAGGGTTGCTTAATTTCCCGACAGAGGAACGGAATGACTTGCGAGGGCTGACTTTGGGTTGGGTGATATGGTAAAACACACGTGAAATAGGTTTGTCTGGGCCACATCATTTGCATCTCCATTGTTGCGTATTTCGTTACCCAGGAAGACTGAGGTCCTCAAGCGCTGAAGTGATTGATGCACTGTTTTTGGCTTTTCAAGGTCGGCCGTTTTGAGATCAACCTCATCAGTCCAGACACTAAATCGGTCGTGCTGGAGAAGAATTTCAAAGATATTTCCTCTTGTTCTCAGGTATGCCACCAGGTCATGGCACAGCATTTGAAGAAACCAATTGTCGTGCTCCACAGTTAGCCACAACAACAGCTGCGCTTCCTTAAATCACATATTATTATCTTATTTTATTTTTTTAATTTAATTTATCTATTTATTAAAGATTTCTGCCTCCTCCCCGCCACCGCCTCCCATTTCCCTCCCCCTTCCCCGATCAAGTCCCCCTCCAGACCCAAAAAGAGGAACATGGGATGTACTCACTCATATTTGGTTTCTAGCCATAA
>NW_004949100.1:8318608-8320352 GCF_000317375.1 Microtus ochrogaster | reverse complement strand
CATATAGGCATCCTCCTGAATATTAACCTTCATCAGGCGATGAAAGGAGACATATTATTATTTTAAACTTAAGTATTTTTTATTTCCCTCTTCTCCTCCTTCACCTCTTCTCTCTTCACCCCTCTCTCCCCCCGAGCAATGAACCTACGTCTTTTGTTACACATACTGGCCCGATAGTGGCTCCATCGCTGAGCCCAAATTTAAGAGAAATAATGTTTTAAAGAACATTTGTGCCTTACAATTAAAATGTGTTCATGTGCTTGACTATGTGGCAACAGAATCCTTCCCAGGACCTTGAGTGTCTGTCCCTCCATTTTCCCCTTGCTTTCCTCAGCCCTTTGTCTCAGTGATGTTTCCCCAAACCCTTCTGCTGGAGGAGGTTTTGTGGTAGTGGATTCTTTTGAAAATACCTCACAGCAAATGTTCCTCAGACTGGTGGGCTGTGGGTCTTGTGGGTGTCACCAAGATAAGTTTGTTCTTTATCCCACAGCAGGTAATAAAAGGAGAAGTAGTCTTCTTAGTTTCTGCTACCATATACGGTCAACTTTGAGGAGTATTTTTTTTTTTTAATTTTTACTCAAGAAGGAATGTATTTATGATTTAAAACATCAATAGAGGCAAATGTATATAATATTAGTCACAGACTACTGTAGTGTTTTAGAATATCTACCCCAAAGTTTGAGCTGCCTGAACAGACTCTAAACATGAGAAGAAAATATATACCTGCCAGAAAAGAAGGTGTACTTAAGTCAAAAATGTGGAAAAATTACATATTTAAAGACATCTCTGTGGGATTGAAAATAATCTTTTGTTACTGGCCGGGTGACTTAAAGTGCATTCAGGAATATATTTTTTGCAGGGTCCCTACAACATCTTGATGTTGAAAAATCAGGTTAGAGGGTCAGCTCAGCCATTAAAGACAAAGGGTCACACGTTTACAGGAGAAAGTCATTTCTACCGTAGGGTCTTCTCTTTGAACTTTGGAGTTAGTGTTGCTCTTGGTATGACATTCAGACTTTCTTTTGATGACAACGATTTCTTTGTATGTTTTATTAGTCATTTGCTTTAGCTAATGTGCTTTTATTTCTAACACCTTGTTTTTGTATTATTCCTGTAATAGGGATTTTTGAGTGATAAATATTTTCTACTCCACCAACGTAGAGAGCAGTAGCATTTGAATCTAGGACGGTTATATTACAAACTTCAAAATTCCTATTTAAGGAACACAGGAATTTAGTGGGAATATGATTCTAACCCTCAAAATATTGAACTCTTTTTGTAGTTAGTTGTCCATTTCTTGGGAGGTTCCTGCAAGGTCACAAACCTTGCAGGGATTTTTGACTAATTGACTTATGGTATGAGCATGTGTCTTTTGGTGGGACGTTAGAATCTCATGTATTGAAAAGGAGCCCTTAGGTATTGAGTACACAGGACCAATGCGAATGAGCAAAAGTGATATGTAACCCAAGTTTAGCTCATGACATACTCGGCACTAAGGTCGTACCTCCTGGCCCCACTTTCCTAAGCTGCCCAATATGCATTGATTATCCAATGAATGTAAGCACACACAAAGACAAACTTGTGGGCATGGAAGCTCAACTTTGATTTCCTTTGCCTTTTTCCTTTTATGGAAGTTGGGCTCGGCGTTATATTATAGTTCAGGAAACAATCACACAGCAGCAAGAGGGAGCCTGGTGGGAAGACTTCCAGCCACAGCAGGCTCATCCACTTCTCCTCACTCCCA
>NW_004949100.1:8309112-8318322 GCF_000317375.1 Microtus ochrogaster | reverse complement strand
CCCTGTGAGGTCCCCGACTTAGTACTAAGGCATAAGTACAAGTATAAAAGCTCTTTCACCAGAGTTGTGCGCATGGAGCTAATTTTACCAGACTTGACAGCCTCACTCCTCTTTGCTTCCCCCACCCTTACGTAAAAACCAGCAGAGTTCATTTATTTTTCCCATGTCCTTTGGATAGATTGAATATTTTATAGCAAGGAAGAACGGGGTTCACTACCGATGAAACACTCTTGAAGACATCATAGCTGTTTCTCAGTTCTAGCTCCCACACCTTCCCCAGAGTAGCTGTCTTTATGCTCTTTGGTACTGAATAAAAGAAATAAAGCCAGAGACAGCAATTGGCTGCTCAGTACAGTATCTCATACCTCAGTCAGTAGCTGAGGCAGCGCAGAAGTGCAGATCTGACCCCAAAGACTTTTCTCATTTGCATTTAGGAGATGACGGGCACACTTCATATTTTCCGTCAACCTAGTTTTCAAATTGCTGTGTTGCTACTGAAACACAATACAGATTACTTACTGGTGTGTGTGCATTCAGACTCAGCTTTTACATTTAAAAATTATTTTGAAAATGTATTTATTATCTATCTATCTATCTATCTATCTATCTATCTATCTATCTATCTATCTATCATCTATCTTGTTTTGTTTTTTTCGAGACACGGTTTTCTGGTTCTCTTGGAACTCATTTTGAAGAGCAGGCTGGCCTCAGACTCCCTGAGATCCATCTGTCTCTGCCTCCCAAGTGCTGGGATCAAAGGCATGCACCACCACCGCCCGGCTGAAAGCGTATTTATTTATTATTAGTGTGTGTATGTGTGCATGCTATAGTACTTGTGTAGAGATCAGAGGCTAACTGTGGAGTTGCTTCTCTCCTTCCACCTTTGTGCAGGCTCCGGGGATTGAACTCTGCATCAACTTTCCAGGCTCAAGCATCAAGTGCATTTACTGCTGAGCCATCTCATCACCCCCAGACTGAATTATTTTAAATATAAATTTTATTTCACTTATTTTTTTATTTTAAATTTATTTATTTTGCATTCAGACCATGGTTTCCCCTCTCCTGTCCCTCCCCTACCCTCCCATTCACCCCCTCTTCCATTTCTATTCAGAAAAACACATGCCTTCAATGGATATCACAAAACATGACCTTATCAAGTTGCAGAAAAACTAAGCTCCTCATCTTGTGTTAAGGCTGAGCAAGGCAACCCAGTATGAGGAATAGAGTCTCAAAAACCAGCAAAAGAGTTAGATTCAGCCCCTGCTCCCACTGTTAGGAGTCCCACAGAAGATCAAGCCACACAACTGCTAGCCTGAATTTTTAATTAGAATAAATACAGCTGAAATCATTTAACTTGGGTACAGAAAGTACAAAGGTTTGTGACTGTGGATAATTGGCACTTGCAGCAAGCACGTGAAGAAGAATATCAATCTTTCTTTTTGTGGTTCTTTGAATATCTATAAATTGACATATTCAAGCAATTTCCATACAAACTTTATAGAACCATACAGTATTTAATTTGAGGGTTGTCTCTTGTATTTTCTTCTGAGATTCTTATCTTCATATAGACTAGGAAAGGTTTTATGTTGAATCACTGGCTACCATGCTAAGACAATAAATTGAAAATTCATTACAGGCAAACATCATGTCTTCATTTTAAGAAATAATGGACCTTAGTAGCAATGTTTTTTCTTTTGCTTTGGTTTTTGTTTTTAATAAAAATCAACGGGTCTGCGTGGAGGTCTCTCTTTATCTCTTGCATCAACAGGGCATCCGTCAGCATTATGTCTTATGTAAAATGACATTATGTCTTTGGTCACATTGCCATGAAGGAGAAGTCTGGGAAGTTAGGCAAGTGTAGAAATTATGTCAGTCTCTATCAGGGAACACCCCAGAAGCACTGCTTGTATTGTGTTTTCCCCTTCATCTAGGGAATAAAGCACGTTGATCACTTTGGCTTCATCTGTCGGGAGTCTCCAGAGCCGGGGCTGAGCCAATACATCTGTTATGTGTTCCAGTGTGCCAACGAATCTCTGGTAAGTGGGGCTGTTGCTGCCCGCTGCTTCTGCGAGTGGAAGAAGTGGACGAGACTGTCTTTGCGGTCTCATCTGCTGGGAACTCAGTTCTCTGTGTGGAAAGAAGATGGCATTTAGAGATGTTTACACCCTTGAAGGATGAGCAGAAGTTGAGAGCCACAGACAGATCATCACTTTTAAGAGTATATGCCCTTGACTTTAACAGGCTTTACTATATTACCATGGTTATTATTTTTTTTTAAATTGGAAGAATAACGACAGAGACAAACCGTTATATTTCCTGTTGCTTATAGATGGTGACAAAGACCACTGACCTCTTGTTCATTGTTATGGTGTCAAAAATTAGATAATACTTCCATCAGGAGAAGAACTGTCCTCCCCCATTTTTTTTTAATTACCCTGTCTTATTTTTTCAAAGCACATCATTTATTTTGTTTCTTTGGAATTTGCAAGTTACTGTTTGCCAAGAAATATGTTGACATTTTTTTCTCTCCAAAGATTTTTTTCCTGTCCTTCCACACACGCAGGCTTCTCATCCATCGTCACACGAACGTTCAGATGTGTGCATCACCATTATTAGAGATGCATTTGCGGAAAATACTGATTTTTATAATTTTATTACATGTGTGCATGTTTGTGTGTGCAAGGTGGCTGCATTTATCTATATGTGTGCCCGTGTACGTGTGTGCCTATGTGAACGGAGGGCAGCTGACAGTCTTGGGTGTCATCTCCAGGAACGATGTCTGTCTACTTAGTGCTCACCATCTATGCTAGATTCGCTGGCCAGGGAGCCCCAGGGACCTTCCTGTCATTGTCCCCAGCATGGGGATTGTAAACACATGCTACCACAGCCACCATTTTAACATGGGTTCTGCGAGATAAGCACTTTATCAAATGAACCCGTTCCCAGCCCAGCACCATTGGTTTTTGAACTCATAAGCCTGCTGTCAGCATTTCTCCATATAGCATTATCCCAGGCCACTCTGTGCATGCTTCCTGGGGCTTGTTACGTTTAACTCTGCCCTCCACATGCCTGATGGGGACACTGAACTCCCAAAGGCCTGGGCGTGAACTGGCACAATGACACTTTCTGATCCCGCTCCTCTGGGTTTCCAGTTTTTTCCCCCTCTAGGGCATATGAAATGCCTGTGGTTAGTGAGTTCTTATTCTAGAAACTTCCATTTGAGCTTCATTTTCCTTTTAGATCATTCATGTTGTTTAATAACTATCTACATGTACCTCTCCAGGTGTTTCTTCTTAGCTGACTAGGTTCCGTTTAGGAACCAGGGCTGAACTTTGAGGGTGTTGTCCTTAGATGATCATGGTGGGTAGCTGGTCTCTGCCCTCACACAACATGCTCATAGATGTTCACAGTTAGGCCAACTCTTTTTCTTGCTGTCCTTCACGTTTAGATGACAGGATTGTCACCTTGCTCATAAGGGCAGAGGCTATCTATTACGGTCCAGGGACAATCAGATGTGCTCATTAATATCTCTTGTCCAGGAGGAAGAACTCAATAAAACCCACTTATTTGGGGTCTTGTTTACAGGTTTTTATTTCATTTTAGGGTTTACTTGGTTTTTGTTTGCTTTAGAAACTGTTAATGATGATAAAAGATGTGGGATGCCGGGCCTTTCCACTTCCATTTCCTGGCCAGTGCTGGAGACCACACTGGCTGTGTGCCCTCCGGTTCCACGAGGCACTAACTGGCTGAGCTTGGCCCTCGTTATTTTAAAGACTAGTTAATATCTACGATGATATCTTTCAAAGCTGCCTCTGTTCAGAGTTTATCAATCAGCTTCTTAATTGCATTATGTGGCACCAGAACTGAAAGTTAAGAGAGAAATATAATGTGCACTTCCTGTGTCGTAGAGGGTAGCTCAGCTCAAGCCCTGACAAACAGAAGAGAAGGAAGTAGCCGAGTCAGTAATACCTGTCCTGGCAGCTTGACGAGGGCTGTGGCTTGGCAGCTGTAGAAGACAGAATGTTCCAAGACCGCACTTGCTGACTTGTCTCCTCTGAGCACCGGCTACACAGTTTCCACGTTCTTCTGCTTCTTTGTACCAACTGTAGTGAAGTGGAGAACTGTGCAGTTCTAAGATGTGTTCTTCCTACTGGGCTACACACACATTTACCTACTGCCCTCCACATTCTCCCTTCTTTGCCCCTAGAGAAGCAGCTAATACTGTTTCACAAATGCTTGCCAATTGATTTCCAGAATGTAAAAAAAAAAAAAAAGCTACAGTGTCTAAGCAACCATCCTAAACTCCACACACACATTGAAAGTAGTCGATGACAATATAATTAAAAGTAAAAAAACAAACAAACAACTATGCTGTTCCTGATCTAGAGTTTATATGAACTTAAGAGTTAGTGAGATAATAAGAGTAATATTGTTAATGAAATATTGGCATATTGACAGGAGAATAAGGTTCATATTCTAGAGGTTATCTTTCTCTCATATCTGATGTGAACAGTACTTGTAAAAATAGATTCTTGATATGTAAGAAACAAGCAATGTGTGGAGAATGGGCAAAGGGACAGATTCCAGTCTGAGGGTTGCACTGCAAAAGGTAAGGAAGGGAGACGTATTTTCAATAAATGGAAATAATTTATAAAAGTTTTTTATTTGAAAAAAATACAAGTGTTGCTTTCATTTGGTCTCAGGAGGGATGGAACAGGACTGGGCATATAAACAGTGGTGTGAGCATTCAGACATAGGATAAGCATGATTCATAGGCTTCCACCTAACTCATTTGGGGATCTCCACTATGGGGCTGGTTAGGCTCTTAAGCTGAGCATTTCCTTTTATCAGCAGTTGTTAAGATGCCAGTGTTCACTGGATATCTTGAAAAACTGAAGGTGTTTTCTAGCAAAGGAAGAGTAGATGGTTCTTCAGTTATTTTTTAATCTAAAAGTTAATATAATCCTTAAGCTTGATATATGATAGCTATATTCATATCTCTTATCCTATTAATGTGAATCAACTTTCTTTGTCTGATCTCATGCTGTTTTATGAGACAGGAACTGTGCTGGGGTGACAGCCAAGAATACTTGCATTTCATTTGTGTGCTTGACACTTCTTTCTGTTCCTCTGCTTTTGCCCTTTTGACATGACCCGTGATGCTTTTTCTTGTATTCTTCATGCTCCAGTTTGAACTTCTAAAGTACACTAACCTTGTGGCAGAATTTACGTCATCTGAAAAAGTGGTGGGTTTTAGAAAAAATACAATATTTTGTAGGACAGATGGAATTTTCATAGTATTTGTGGTAAGGAAAGGTCACATTTCAGACACCCTTGCAATGGCCCCTTGTTTCATCTAGAAAAAGAGCAGAAAACACAAACATCTAATATTTACAAAGGGCTAATTTTTATTAATTTCCTTTTAAAAAACTTGTTAGTTTTTTTTTTAAATCCCAATCCACATTCCCACTCCCTCCCCTCCTCCCATTGCCTCCACACACCCTCCCACCTCACCCCCTCTAATCCTCAGAGAGGGTAAGGCACTTTGCTTTGTAGAAGGTTCAAGGCCCTCCCTACCACATCTAGGCTGAGCAAGGTATACATCCAAAGAGAATAGGATCCCAAAAAGCCAGTACATGCAGTAGAGATAAATACCGGTGCCACTGCCAATGTCCCCTCAGTCTGCCCCAGCCTTGCAACTGTCAACTACAACCATCTGAACACACAACTGAAAACACAAACATCCAATATTTCCAAAGGGCTAATTTTTATTAATTTCCAAAGGCAAAAAGCATGCATATGCATACTATGTAAGGTATTTATATAAGTTATATATTTAATGTACAAATTATATATATGTATATATATTCACACATACACAAGCACACATACTACATATTATACTACCAAATTTATTGTTAGCCCCGTCAATGTCTGACATAAATGAGAAATAAGAAATAGAATAGAGGAGTATTATACATAAATACTTACATTTTCTTTAAATGCTAAAGTAAGTAAGTAAAATGTAAAGATAATAAATACTTCTAGTTCTAAAAATGAAAACTCTTTCTTTTCATGGTAGTATAAAGTAGCATTTTATGAAAAATTGATTTTTATTTGTGGAGTGCTTTGAAATTATTTCTGTACTTTTCTAAGGCTGGTCATACAACGTAATGTAGCAATGTCGGCTGCTTGCTTAGGGTTTTGAGGTCTCCTTTCAGTTTCATGAGGCTTCAAATGCAGAAGTGGATCACTATTCTTTCAAAACAACTTCTTTTAAAGCCAGGCTGGAGGAGAAGAAGGACCAAGAAGTGGAAGCAGGCTGCTCTAAGCATCACAGGTGACTCTGCTCACCAGACCTGACTGAGGCGAGGCTGTTAGGATCCAATATCTCTGCCATGAGGGTTTTCGAATGTTGCCAGAGTCCTACAGAGTGTGGGAACGGCTCCCCTTCCACGAGTAGACTTGTCTCAGAAAAGACACTGTGGCCTGAAGACGATGAGGAGCTACTTGGTTTCAGAGGAACCTCGGGGATTCTAGATAGTTGATGCAAATGCTAGGCCAAAGCAAGAGCAAGGAGGAAGCAGGCTGGACATCCTGGGTGACAGCCAGCTCTTGAACATTTATTTAGACGTCACAACTTAGAATCACAAATCATAAGTAGAATGGCAATTAGTCAGACAGTGTAGAAACACGGCTAACAGTAGGCATAGATTTCCCCACTGGTATTTTACTTGAGATCACTTCCCTTCAGAACTGACCCAGACACGACGTTGTTTGCTTTTACACTAACAGCTGCCTAGAAGAAAAGGATCCCTATTAAGACAACCGAACGCTGACTCGACTTTGTTGCTCCCAAAATGTATCCAAGGAAACTTCCAAAGACATGCTTATCTGATAACTCATTCAATTAAGCAAAGATTTGATTTACTAATTAAACTGTCTGTGATAGCGCAGCTGCCCGTGGGACTTGAAAATAGCATCCGAGTAACAGATCCGTATTATACGCCACAGACTGCAATCATCTTTGCGTCCAGCTTTTAATTATATGGCTGAAAGATCTGACTTCAAGACGGCTGTTTGCTCTCTGCCAACTCTGCTAGTCATCAGAATTCTATTATTTATTATTTAGTCAGCCATCGATAAAAGGCTCACATTGCTGATATTTTTTTTATGTCTCCATGAAAGCCAACTTTTATAGACCCGAGTTTTGTTTCTTCTTGTAGGTGGATGAGGTCATGCTAACTTTGAAGCAAGCTTTCAGCACGGCCGCTGCACTGCAGAGCGCCAAGACCCAGATCAAGCTGTGCGAGGCCTGCCCTATGCACTCTTTGCATAAGCTCTGTGAGAGGATTGAAGGTACCATGGAGTGTGGCCTTGGCGTGAGGAGAGTTTGCTTTGGCATGTTGACATGTTGAAGTCCCCACCGTCATTGAATGGTTCTTTGTTTCACTGTGAGCAAGAACCGCAAAGGCATTTCTCTGGCCCGGTCAAACCCGACTGAGCTATCAGCGGCTTCTGCACGCTTGACTTTCTCTCTGTCTCGCTCCCTTTTCTTCTGAAGGCAAATTCACACGAAGGGCTTACATTTCCCACAGCTCTTAAGACCAGTTATGTATGTGCACAGTGGGAATGAGCAAACATTTGCTGAATGATGAGAGAGGCAAACACACCTCAGACTGTTCAATTCTTCCTTTTCTTTCCTCTCTCACTTGGGGATGTATTCTGAAAGTTGAGCACTGTAGTGAAACTTGCTTGGTTTTTCAGGGTCCTTGGAAAAGCTGAGATAATGGAGGTGGTATCATGAAGCAAGTTTTCTTCTTCTTCTTTTTAATCTGTGCTGAGATGCAATGTCATAACACTTGTCGAGTTAGTGTCTGCTGTGGACCAGGCAGCATGTGCTGGGGAAACAGAAATGCTTGCCACATACGGTGCCCCCAGAGACTTTTCCCTCTGGAGGAGGAGACAGGAGTGTAAGCAGAGAAATGCAGCTCAGGATGATAGGTGCTGTAACGGAGAGAAACAGGGCAAACTCCACAGTAAGGCCGAGCTGTAGACCCTAGTCGTGATTTCTATCCCATAGGCTCCAAATAAGCACGTGCCAAACTGTAGATTTTTTGAATATCCACATAACTACAATTATCTAAAGCTATTTTTAAGATAATACTCAAGTTTTAAAGTTTTAAGGGTGATTTTATGGAATAGTTGTTACTTTAAAACGTACGGAACATTTACGAAATGGAACGTGTGTGTGTGTGTGTGTATGTATCTATGTGTGTAGTTTGTGTGTGCCTGTGTGTGTGTAGTTTGTGTTTGCCTGTGTGTGTGTGTGTAGTTTGTGTATGCCTATGTGTGCCTGTGTGTGTGTATGTGTATAGTTTGTGTGTGCCAGTGTGTTTGTGTGTGTGTGGGTAGTTTGTGTGATGTGGGAGTGTCTTCTATCTATCTGTTGCTTTCATTGCTTAATTAATAAAGAAAACTGCTTGGCCTGATAGGGCAGAATTTAGATGGGTGGAGTAGACAGAACAGAATGCTGGGAAGAAGGCAATGAGGCAGACGCCTCAGGCAGGCTCTATAGCTCTCCTCTCCAAGATGGACGTAGGTTAAGATCCTTCCTGGTAAGCCACCACCTCCTGGTACTACACAGATTATTAGAAATGGGTTAATCAAGATGTGAGAATTAGCCAATAAGAGGCTAGAACTAATGGTCTAGGCAGTTTTTAAAAGAATACAGTTTCTGTGTAATTATTTCGGGGCATAAGCTAGCCAGACGGCCGGGTGGCAGAAACGCAGCCCGCAACTCCTTCTACATTTGTGTATTTCTATGTGTGTGCCTGTGTGTAGTTTGTGTATGCCTGTGAGTGTGTATGTAGTTTGTGTATGCCTGTGATGTGTGCCAGTATGTGTGTGTGTGTATAGTTTGTGTATTCCTGTGTGTGTGCCCGTGTGTGCTGTGCATGCCTGTGTGTGTGTGTAGTTTGTGTATTCCTGTGTGTGTGTATGTAGTTTGTGTATGCCTGTGAGTGTGTATGTAGTTTGTGTATGCCTATGTGTGCCAGTATGTGTGTGTGTGTGTGTGTATAGTTTGTGTATTCCTGTGTGTGTGCCCGTGTGTGCTGTGCATGCCTGTGTGTGTGTGTAGTTTGTGTATGCCTGTGAGTGTGTATGTAGTTTGTGTATGCCTATGTGTGCCAGTATGTGTGTGTGTGT
>NW_004949100.1:8296234-8308227 GCF_000317375.1 Microtus ochrogaster | reverse complement strand
TTTTTGACAGGCTTCCTATGTTTTCTTGGCTGTCCTGGAACTCACCATGAAAACCAGAATGGCCTCTAACTCACAGAGATCGTCCTGCCTCTGCGTCCTGAGTTCTGAGACTAATAGCATGTACCACCATGCCCAGCGATATCTTAAGATGAATGAAAAACTAATTTATTGACCAGCAGAGACAGCATATCTGTTAAAGGACAAGTTGAAGAATCTTTGATCTTTTGGTTTTGCAGAATGGCTATAGAGTTTTCTGAATCTTTGTGCCCATCGTTTATGTCCTCCGTAGCACACCGCAATGATCAGAACGGGAAGTTCTCACCCATCAGTATTAACTAGCATCCAAATGAAACATTCATTGATCTTCACCAGTCTTTTGGGTTTTGTTGTGTTTTCCTTTTTGTAAATCTAGGGTCCAATTCGGGTCCCACAGTATATAGTATATAAAGTTGATGTTCTGCTTCGGCACAGCCTGCATGTAGCCTTTCATGGGTTTCTCCTTTAATCACCCAGGGATGTGAATCGATATCATAACACATCACCTGAGAGCCTCTCTCGCTCTAAATCAGAGAGACTCTTAAGGAGCCCTTGCTAGTACATCAGAAGCCACGGTTGTGAGTGCTTCCTACCACTGAAATAGGTTTCAGCATGCCCTATGTGACTCTCCACAGACTCTTGTATGCTTCAGCGAGAAAGGTGGGGCTGAAAAGTTACTGTCCTTGTCCCTGTTCATGGAGTGAATCACAACAGGTGCAGTTGTAACCAGGCCTATGCAAGCCAGCTGTGCCCTAATCCTGGTAGTCGCGAACCAAATTCTACTTTTTTTTTGGAAATGATTTTGAAGGGCTTCTTTATCATGCTGTCTGCGGAGATCCAGGTAGTTTTCAAAAATTAAATAAAATGTAGAGACTGGGAAAGTGGCTAAGTGGTTAAAGTGCTTTCTGTGCAAGCATGGGTACATAGGTTTGCATCCCCAGCACCCTTCTAAGGTGTAGACATGGTGGCATGAGCCTGCAGCCCATTGCTATGGAAGGGGGCAGAGACGGTTGTGCCCTGGGGGTCAGATGGGAAACACAGTCGAGCTGAAACTGTAATGGCATTTCAAAATAAGGTGGAAGGAAGAGAGAAAATATGTCTAAGAGCAACCTCTGGCTTCCCCAGCACATGCACAGGTAAACAACCCTTGCCCGCAAGACACACACGTGGCTAAAATGTGATCAAATCTATGTTTCAGTGAGCTTTCATTTTGCACTTTTCTTAGAAATCCAGTTAGAAATCTTGACAGTATGCTTTGTTTGATGATAGTGTTTGTATTCCAACTCTGTTATACCAAATTGAGTCATAAGAAAGGACTTTTAGTCAACTGCTTTGCTGGTTCACTGTAAGTAACAATCATGGATGCATGGAAAAATCAAGATTACAGTTTAATGTTATAGAATGTATTTACTACAGTCTGAGAATAATAATACTATTTTTAGTTTTTAAATTCTATTTATTTGTTATGTGCGGGTGTGTGTGTGGGTCCACCTGTGCCGTAGCACATACGTGAAGGTCAGATGACAACTTGGAGGAGTGGCTTCTCCCTTTCTGACAGCAAGCACCTCTACCCTCTGATTCATCTTGCTCAATATCAAATTATTTTTAAAAATTGTTAAAAAGTTTTTTGTATATTATATGTAGCTAAATATCTTCTTTGTAATCCACATATAGTGACAATACGTAACACGGCAGCTATCCACACAGTGGGAACCTGCTTTTTCAGAATGGATGGTCGCTTGATCATTGTCACTGTGAATTAAACTTTTCTTTAAAAAACTTAAAAGTGGAAGCATCCTTATGGAAATTTCTCTAAAGACTTAATATAAATTATGTTTTAAAATGTAGAGTATTAGCTGGAATTGATGGCTTAGCACACCTGGAAAGGGACACTGCAAAGAACTGAACATTTAGAAAGGTGAACTGCACAGCACTGAACATCTGGAAAGGTGCACTGCACAACACTGCATGCCTGGAAAGGTGCATCACATGGCATTGCACATCTGGAAAGATGTGCCACACAGCACTGCACATCTGGAAAGATGTGCCACACAGGAATGAGGGTACTGGGGTGAGGAGATCTTGAGGCTATGGTAGGCTACAAAATTAGCCTTCTCGACAACAACAGCAGCAACAGCAGCAGCAGCAACAACAACCAAAAATTTGGAAAGATTTATAAATATCACAATACAGAGAAGTAAAATATTTTCCAAAAAATAATTGCCCCAAATGAAGCTTTATTCTTTCAGAATGTGAGTCCCCAAGAGGGGATTACCCCTGTTTTAGTCGTTCTGTACTTCAGTGTTATTATTGCTGGCTTATATTTATGATCTGAAGTTAGAAGCTTAGCAGTTTAGTAAAGGCTAGCTTTTGACTTTTTTTTTTAACTTTCTTAGCACAGGCTCTGGGCTGGTGTTCGTTCCCTTGTGAGTTCTCATCCTGGTTGGTTCATGAGTTTAGCGAATGAAAATTGTCTGTGCTTAGTAGTGTTAGAACCTTTGTAGATGTTCTCTGTCCATGTCTGCTGTGGGATCTGATGGTTTAGGAGGAGTGGCTTGACATCAGATTCCATGTTCCAGGGGCCTCTTCTTGGAAAGACTGAAGTTAGGAGCCAGCTGGTGGAGGGTGAAGTGCAATGGCCGATGGACACTTAGGTCTCTGCAGCCAGCCTCCACCTCACTCTTCCCTCGCCTTTCCTTTTAGGTCTCTACCCACCGCGAGCCAAGCTGGTCATCCAGAGGCATCTCTCTTCACTGACCGATAACGAGCAAGCCGACATCTTTGAACGTGTTCAGGTAACGCTCTTCACAGTTCCTGTATAGAAACACAAGGAACAACATCGGGTCCTATCACTGAATTTTCATTTCTATTCCATTGCCTCTAAGATGCCCATGCCCTGGGTTAGCAGAATGGGAAAGCTAGATTTACATTTATCCTCTGGACGTATAAATCCAACTGAGCCTATGACAAGAGAGCGGGGTTGTTCTGCCCTACTATGCTCTTGCTTCCTCTGCTCAACAGAAAATGAAGCCCATCAGTGACCAGGAAGAGAACGAACTTGTGATCCTGCACCTGCGCCAGCTCTGTGAAGCCAAGCAGAAGACCCACGTGCACATCGGGGAAGGGCCAGCGGTGAGATCGGCTTGCTCCTGTCTTACGTCTGTCTCTGTTTTCATGTAGTTCAAACATCACCAAGACATGGAAGAAATTCCTTTCCTCTGTGCTCTCCTCTCTTGTAGGGTGAAAGTCTATCACACTTCCAAAATTTTGACGTTTATTGAATTTGTGAGAAATTTTAGCAGTCGTTGGCACACTGAGATAAAAATAATTTTTTAAAATATAAAATAATTTAATATTTTGGGTAGGAATAACCCTAACCCCTAAAATTCGTGATGTATGTTCATGATGTGCATGCAATGTACCTACTTTAAAAATTACATTAATCTATTTTCTTTTACATATTCCTATGCCTGTTTTATCTGAATGGTGACAAGGACAATAGTTTTCTATATGCACACCTGTTTCCCTGTGAACTGAGGAACGGCATGTCCGTACCTATAGCTTTGAACTTACTCTCAGCTACACAGTGATTCAAAACAAACAATCAAAAAGCTGCCTCTACAAAAGCATTGAAGAGGTTTTTGCATCTGTACATTGTTTTGATGCTGAGACACTTGACATGTAGCTGAGGCTGCCCCTAAAAACACTGAATCCCCCTGCTTCAGCTCCTCCAGGGGCAGAATTGCATCACCACGCCTTGCTTTGCAGCCGAATCCACTGCTTCCATCTCTAATACATTTTCTTCACTTTGAGCGCGCAGCAGTGGGTTAGGTCAGAGGAGGGCTTGCAGCAGTCAATCTCTTTTCCTACAAACCTCGGGGAATCTAACTCAGGTGGTCAGGCATGCAGCTGAGCCAGTTCATACTCCCCTCCAAAACTGCTCGGGATGATTAGGTGTGGCCCTTCAGGGCCTCTTGTATGGTTCTGAAGCCAGCAGCCTTTAGAGATGACTGTTTCAGTCTCTGATTTCCCTGACCTTTGCCTGTTATTTTGTTTTTTGTTTTTTGTTTTTTGTTTTTTTTTTTTAACATACCTGGGAGATAGATTCCCCTAAGACACCAGATTTTCACAGATGTCTCTTCTTGGCATTTACACCAACATTTTCCACATTTGCCTAGTGCCTGAGGGCCCATTCAGGGTTTCCCCTAGCTTCACTTGCTCATGGCGCCAGAGAACCGGAATTGGATTAAATACAAAAAGGACCTAACAGTGGATACCTCATTGAATCATGTTTTTGGTGAAGCTTTTCTAATCTGAAAAGTACAGGACAACATACAAATGAAAATTGAGGCTTTAAAATAAAAGGTTTATTTATTTTGTGTGTGGTTATTTTGCCTGCATGTATTTCTGTCTGTCCATGTGTGTGCATGGGGGCTAGTAGGGCCCTGGATCCGCTAGAACTGGAGTTATAGAAGGTTGTGGGTGCTGGAAACTGAAGTTGGGCCCTCTGCTAAAGCAGCCAGTTCCCTTAATGACTGAGCCACTCTCCAGCCTTGGAAACTGGAGCTTAGCAGAAGCATTGTTGAACTGCGCTTGACAGCTCTGCTCTTTGAAAACTTAATTGTCCCCTGTAATTGGTACTCAAAACAGACACCTAAGAAAGGAATGGTTGTAGCCAGCTGAAAAGCAGCATAAAAATCGACATCCTGAGTTTAATTTTTGGTAAATGAAGTGGGAATATGTGAGTGAAATGGAAAGGCATGGAGAAAAGGTTTTGTTTCTGTCTTTTTTTATTACTTACAATAGTAAATTCCTTTCCTTATACTCTTTGCAAGACACAGTGTGGAACGTAAATTATTACTTCTTAATTGAGCTACTGAAGGTTGCTCGTGTTTTTTTAACAACTTACTCCTAAGCCTTCATTTAAAGCCTCATTGAACCCCGAGTGTGTCTGCACTATAACTTTGCTGTTCATTATTTTTTCTAGGTTGTTCCAAATAATACCATCCCAGAAAATTCAACAGGTGGTGGGAGGTTCAAGCTTGACATTCTGAAAAACAAAGCAAAGAGATCCTTAACTTCTTCTTTGGAAAATATCTTCTCTAGGGTAAGATTGGGCTGGGCTATCTTAGGTAAACATGTCTGTTTCTTGCTTCATTCATGATTGTCTCACTGAAGGTTTCCCAGTGGTGGTGGTGGTGGTGGTGGTGGTGGGCAATATAACTTTAATTTCATTAATTCTGCAGTAAGATAATCTTGTCATCCCTGCACTTGAGAGGCAGAGGCAAGATTGGAGTTGGTGACCAGCCTGGGCTATATAGCTATACTATCTTTTTAAAAAAATATCATAAATAAATTTCCTTCTAAAGGTCTAGGTTTGTTCTCTGGCCTCTGATATCTGAAATGAAACCACAGAGATTCTAAGTAGAGGCACGTCTATATAGAATCTAAGTAGAGGCATGCCTGTTAAGAATCTAAGAGGCACATATGTTTAGAATGGGGGAGGTCCAATCCTGATGAGCAGTTCTATAAGAACTTTCAACATTTCTCGATCTCATAATGTTTTTTAAAATGCTTTCCTTTCCTTTATCCACTATGAGAGGCTGATATAAAATGTTAAGACAGTATAAAGTAATAGAAATAATTTTTATCTTATTTAGTAAATAAGTATTCACTTAAATTTAAATGTATTTCATTTAAATTAGCAAAATGTTTCCCCTTGCACTTTGGTTTCTTCTTTCTGAATCATAAGGTCTGTGGGCTGGGTGCCATGTTCAGGATATGAGTGTTACCTGCATGGGAGGCAGCTGCCAGGAGAGGAGGGTACCTGTCTGGTCTGGGGAGCCTGAGTATTGAAGGAAAAAATCATTATTTTTTTTCTGCAAAAAGAAGTCTGATTGTGTATGTGTAAATGGATATTGTGTGTTCATTTCTCAACTACTCAGGACCAAATAATCACACAAGAACTATAATAATTAAAACACTGTTTGGCCTATTAGCTCAGGCTTCTTACTAACTAACTCTTACATCTTAAATTAACCCATTTATTTTAATCTATTTATCGCCACGAGGCTGTGGCTTACTGCTAAGTTTCCAGAGCATCTGTCTCCTTCGGCGGCTACATGGTATCTCCTTGACTCCATCTAGTCTCTCTATATATCTCTGTTTGGATTTCCCACCTGGCTTTACTCTGCTAAGCCATTGGCTGAAACAGCTTCTTTATTAACCAAAGGTAATAAAACATATTCACAGAATACAGAAGGGATCCCACAGCACTTCCCCTTTTCTGTCTAAATAAAAAGGAAGGTTTTAACTTTAACATAATAAAATTACATATACAAAACAGTTATCAAGCAGGAATTATAATATTTAGTTTATTTACATTTGGCAAATTAAGGAAAATACTCTATTACCTGTTCTATCTTTGTGAGTCTAAAGTTTTATATATAATTTATCCTTCAATATAACTAGGGCAAACTATAATTGTAACTCTCTATTCTTCAATTCTTCAAAGACCCCAGAAGGATATCATATTACCTAAGTAAACAGGAAGTGCATTGTGAGCAACCTCCAAAACTTTAGAATTGGCAGAGACTTATTGCTGCCATTGACTGAAACAGCTTCTTTATTAACCAATGGTAATAAATCATATTCATGCCGTTCAGAGGGGAATCCCACATCAGGTGTGTGAGGCAGAGGGGAGGAGCAAGCATTCACAGAGAGAGGTGCCTTTTGTGGGAGGTAGAGTCTGAGAAGGGTGCTGATTCCAGTAGGACTGTAGTAGCCTCAGTGGGGTGAAGAGTGTGTTAGACCACATTCAGGGGAATGGACCCAGTCAGGGGATGATCACATCTATAAATATACTAACGTTCGTGACATCCAGGAAAGAAGGGAATTGCAAAGAGGAAAATGGAGGAATCCAGAAGGAACTGTATTTTGTTGGATTTAATGTAGACTTATCAGCATGAAATTGTCTCTGTGTGTGTGTGTGCAAATGAATATACATGTTATATATAGCCCCTGGCTTTGTTCATCAATAGAACCTGGGGTCCACACTTGACAACAAGCCTGGGAGAGTGACATTTAGTTTCTAGAGTTGGGTTTATACACGGCAAATAGTGTTGGGCCACATACATGGCTATCATGGGTTTCATGTTGTCTATAACCTACAAGTGGGACATAACTGCTATTCAAGAAACTTCTCAGACTTCTGTTGTGGGAGGCCGCTTGTTCATTTCCTAGCTGCCCAGACCCTAAATAATTACTCAGAAACTATGTTATTTAAATCACTGCTTGGCCAATCATTTAAGTGTATTGTTAGCTAGTACTTACAACTAGTATTGACCCATTTCCATTGTTTTATATTTTACCGCTAGGCTCAGGGCCTGCTGACAAGGTTTCAGCTGGCAGCTTGTATCTTTTTCCTCTGGCGGTTACATGGCATTTCCTGACTCCATCTTTTTTTTTCTCCCAGCATTCAGTTTAGTTTTCCTCGCCTATCTCTGTTCTGCCTGGCTAAAGGCCCAAATAAGTTTCTTTATTAATCAATGGTAATAACAACATACAGAGGGGAATCCCACATCAGACTTCCCTCATTTTCTGGATCTTGACACTCCTGAATTTAGATGGCTTGCTGTTTTGCATGCTTTCCCTCAGCTTGTGTTTGCTGACACATTCCCTCATTGGACTCAGGCATGGCCTCTGTGGCTGTTTCATCCCAGAAGTGGCGCTATGTTCATCATGGAAGATGACCAGGACTCCAGACTATTCCTTTGTTCACATTGATCAGAACCTAGACTACCTGTTACTATGAGGGGACTATGGTTTATCTTACTCATGGTGGAATGTAACCTCTCTTTAGGAGAGAATAGGAGGGGAATCTTAATGAGGTCATGTGCCACTGTGGAAGCATGACTTAAACAGCATAAACCTTGGTGCTCTTGCCCTGTAATGGAGTGAGTGCATGGTAGAAAGACACTGAGCAGAGTTCTCCACAGTGAACATGCCTGATAGCTGAGAAGAACCAAAACGGCCCATTATAAACTCACAGTTGGTTTGCTTATCAATGATCTCGTTTTCTATATCCCACCCGCTGGAATATAGCAATCCTTTACTTTCACTAAGAACCTTCAGAATAAGTAGTGAAGTGGACTGAACCCCTCTGCCAGCCTCCTTGGTCATGATTATAAGCTAGCAATTTTTCAGAAGCAGTATCTTCTTAACATTGTAAGTTAGCGTTGTGAAAGTGCCACACTGTAGATCTGAGGTGGATGGGTATTCAGTGTAGGCTGGAACCTGTTGTTTACAACAAAAGCTAAAGGGCTGGCCTATCTCTCCATTTAGACCTTGGTGCTCTGAACAGTGCCTGGCAGGTTGACTTTTCAGTGTCTCTTCTGCATGCCTTGAATTGTTGCAATGGCTCTAAGCAAGGACACAGCCCATCTATTTTGGGTCTCAGGGAATATGGTAGCTTTTGTGTCCTGGAGAGATGCCAAATGCTATAAATGTTGTGGCCTAACTAGGTCTTGGGTGCTTCGACTGTGACAGAAGGCTGGCGATCCCATCTGTCTGGTGCAAGTGAGACAGATCTAGAGGAGTTTGTGTTCCACCACTTACTGTCTTCCTCCTTTGGGTTGTATAGTAGGAAGTTCTCTCCAGCCTGCGTTTAGGGAATAATTGCTTTCCGGAGTGAGATGCAATTGTTTATGAGATGACATCCATGTTGAAATTACTTAGAAGCTCAGCTCGTTGACACTAAAAAGTAGGCCTAAGGAAAATGACTGGCATATGAGTTACCAAACGACATTCAGTAAAACCTAGAAAGCTGTGAATTGAAGACAAACCTTGTGTCTTGTTTATTGCTGCTTCCTGAGTTTCCTGTATCCTCACTAGTGTAGAGGGTGGTTTATTCTGAATATAGTCCTTCTCTTCCTCTCCTTAGAGTAATGTCTATTACTCTAAGGAAGTGGGAGAATTAACGCCTGTGGTAGAGTTTAGTTCTAAAGTAAGTTTCCTTTATTTTACACAAAAACAAGCACACAGTCATGGATAGAACACCACAATGAGCAAAATACAATACATGACTTAAATTGTTTTGCTCCTGAAAATGTTTTAGTGCTGTGTGACTGCTTTCTCTAGTGTGACTGTCAACTGTTGAGACACTGGGCAGGTTGGCATAGAAGCTGCAGTTAAAAGTAGCAGATGTCAGTCAGCTTTTCTGATTGTCGCTCAGCTGCACATTGACGCAACAATTTATTAGCTGTAAATATGTTTCATTACTAGAGGTTTGCTTGCTGTAATGCAGAACTGAAGGCCTTAAGGAACCCCAGTGAGGTGCTAGGTATTTTGGAAAATGTGTTTTAGTTGTAATTCCACCTTTCTTCCGTAAAGCCTGACCACAGGAGGGCAGCACTGAGAAGGGACTTGGAGACTCACTTTTTTTCCCTTGTAATTCTGTTATATATATATTGTAATACTGTTATTTTTATTATTTTTAATAATACTGGTTCTTTGTGAATTTCATATCATTCTACACAATCCTACCCATCGACCCATCCCTCTATATCTGCCCTTTCCCCTTGCAACCAATCTTCCAAAAGAAAAAAAAAATCTCACTGTGGAAGCCGTGGTATGTCTTGGTGGGTCACACAGTCTACCGTTTTGCCCAAACAGCTTTACTTGTGAATATTCATTTCAATGAGTCAATGAATTTTGAGGCTCCTGGCTTCTGCTACAGTAACAGTACTGGAACCTCACTGGGACGTCTCTCAGATATCCTGTTGTGCCCTGTGTCACAGAGATCTTGCAGCTTTGATTCTGCAGGACTGGCTCTTTCATGCTCTAGCAGCTCATGGATAGAGTACACGCTGGAGTTGGCCAACTCAAAGCTCTGGATCTGGGACTGGGGGGTAGCTGAGTTGGTCAGCTCATGTACCACCATGGCCAGCTCTCCCACTCTGCCCAGGTGAGGGGTGAGGCTAGCTCTCCTGACTGTGGTAGCTGGCAAAGGGTGGGACCTGCTCTCCTCGTGCCATGCCGTCAGGGTCAACTCTCTAGTACTGCCTCAGCAACGGGAGGGACCAGCAAAATGGCTCAGTCATTAAACACTAGGCTCACAACCAAAAGTATAAGAGGACTCACTTTTTTTGGGGGGGGGTGACCTGTTAGCTCAGAGGGGCCTAGAAGCAACGAGCTCACCTTTCTTTTTGGCCGGAGACCCATCAAGATAACGTCTCTTCATTCATCTCAAACCAAAACAGATAACAAAGTCCTTTCCTACTCCTTCCTGTGTATCTCTCTCTCTCATTTTTAATTGTTCTCCCTAAGTTCACATCACTGCCTGTGCTTTAGAAGCTGTGAAGTTAACTTGGCCACAATAATCTATCAGCATTATAGTCTCTGTGCGTGAGCTCAGTGGCCAACACTGTCTCACGGAATTACTAAGCTGTGTGAAATGCTTACGCCATCCGACTCATAGTCCGTGGACGTGACTTTTATTGTTGGTGTAGTTGTTAGTCTATAAGGGGCTTATGGAGATCTAACACTATAACCAATACACAGAACATGGATATGAATAACTTACAGACGAGACTGCGTGTGTTCAGGGTGGTCGCTCTTTTCTTAAGGAACAGTGGATCTGGGGAGAGGAAAGGGTGGGGGGTTGGGAGGAGGGTAGTGGGAGAAAACTGGAATGAGGGTGTATGGTGATGTATGGTATTCAGGAAAAATAAAGAAAAAGAAGTAAATAAATAAAATCTCTCTGAGACAGACAGACACACAGACACACACACACAAGAAAAAAAAGATGTTGCTGACTGGGACAAGTCTCATCAACTGGGAGCTTTGCTTCTGGTTACTCTGAGGTACAGTCTTTCTCAAAAGCATATTAAAAGTTTATCTTTTTTCCTTAAAAAAAAAGAGAATGGTTTACATTGTAAAACAAGACAGACTACAAGTCTAAAACAATCAACCAAGAGTAAGAAAGAGGTCTTAAAACTTTCAGTAATAGACAATAAAGCAAAACAACAATGGAAGGCTAGAAAAACATCTGGAAAGCTGAACAAAAAGACAGCTCAGTGGGAAAACTGAACAGTGTAAAAGCTGAAAGATTACTTTGGAAATCCAAATGCCAAGTGACAGAGCTGCCACAAGGAAAACATAGGTTTTCAAAGAAATAAGTAAAGAAAATACGTTAGAGCTAACAAGTATGGCTTTCTAGGTCTATTGGGCTTAGAAAATACATGTTCGAGCAACCAAGTAAACTTCATGCCAAGGCATTGTAAGACGTTTCTGAATACTGTTTGAAAAGGAAACAGCACCATGTATGCAGACGCCTTAGAGTCTGAAAGCCTTTAGACTGTTGGACAGAGGACACCGAGCGAGGCTGCAGAAAGATGAAGGAATGTTTCAAGACACCCAACCAAACTACCAATGAAACATAAGCATGGAATAGGGACATTTGCGGAAATGTAAATTAAAGTAAATTACATTCCAATCTCCACTTTCTCAGAAAGTACCTGATGAATGTGTGCCACCAAAATGAGGAAGTGAACCGAAAAAGAGGAAGATGTGATTCTAATGCCAGGGGGTGGACAAAGGAAAATTTTAGGTTGCTGGTAAAGCGGGGACCAGGAAGACCCTTAGATGGAGTCCAGATCAGGGCAGGAAGACAAGCATCTCGATGCTGAGTTCAAGGATGAAGACTGTAATTGGTGGATCATGTGATGTTTGAGCATACCATGATCTGTTGGAAAATTTTGTGATTACTGAGCAAAAGGTCATTGACCCTTTGAAAAAGAAAAAAGACAAGACACAAAATATAATCAGATGTAACCACAGAAACTGTGTAGCTTAGCTGCAGATAGTACTAACAAAGGCAGGATGGATATTCAAAGCAGAGAGCATCGATTTAACTGGGATAAATGTGTGTGTGTGTGTGTGTGTGTGTGTGTGTGTGT
>NW_004949100.1:8276767-8295816 GCF_000317375.1 Microtus ochrogaster | reverse complement strand
CAGACGGGCATAGTGCACCGCAGGAAGCATCAGTATAAATCCTTACAAGACTTGCTTTATGGGATGTGACGAGCTTCTCACTCACTCTTGTGTTTTCTTTCCTCTGCTTGGATTAGTTTCTTCATCTGCATTGTGACAGAATAGGTAGCCAACCACTATGTACTTTTACATTGTGTTGAGATGTCTACCAAGAACCAGTTGTCAACAGTGACATTGACCTACATCTAGTCTTACAAAGTTAAGTGACTTGTTGGCATTGGCAAGCGTTATAGATTAATGGATAAAGTAAAATTAATAAATTTCAGGAGGCTTTTTCCCCGTGCTGTTTTGTTTCACTGTGAAGGGGAACTCTGGTTTCTGTGCAGTTTCAGGTGGTACTCATTTCTGACTTGGACACAAGGCTTTCCTAGGTTGGCCTTGAACTCACTATGAAACTCATGCTGGTCTCAAACCTGGAACTTGCACTCCTCCTGCCTCAGCCCCCAAGTCTTGGGATTACATTATTCTGTTTTAACATATTTGTTATGTTCCATTATATGAATTGTGATGTCTATGATATATTGTATGGAAGGTATATATATATATATATATCTTGCTTGGTGTCTGTCCACCTTTGAATTTGACTGTGTGAGGTCTGAGTTCCTGGCACTCTCACTGATCTTGTAGATGAGTAACCTTTAAGACTTCAGAAACTTCAGCGTGCCACGTGGTCACCTAGCAGCTGAGTTAGAGACACTGGGGGTCTGGAGGAGTGGTACACACCACGTTCTTACGGCCATTAATACAGCTGGCAAGTTTGTGTGAACCAAGGGCATTAAGTTAATGCTCAGGTGGAGTGAAAACTTCAAATACCGTCTGCATTTCTCCTGTACCACTCAAGCTGTAGTCGTAATGATGCTTTCTACCTGCCCTCTGTAAACAGGGAGCTAACAGAATGAGAGGCAGGCTTGGCAGCGTGGACGGCTTCGAACGGTCCAGCAGTCTGGCTTCAGAGAAGGTACCTACTCATAACTCCCCAGCTCACCCAACACGGCTGCTTAGCCAAAGCCACGTGAAAACATGCATGCCTAATTATGTTGTGGTGAGATTTTTTTATGGCCTTTAAGAGATAAATACTTGATGTTCTGTTGTTTTAAATATGACTCTGGGTGTTACCAATTTCTTTTTCACCCAGCAAAGTTCCCTTCTGTGGGGACAGGTTGCATCTTTCATTGGCCAACTCTGCTCTGATGCTTTGCCCTGAGTATATATTACTGTAGCAACTGTGGATCTAATGCTAAACAAACTGAATCACCCAATTAGCTCCCCATACCAACACACACACACAGAGACACACACACACACACACACACACACTCAAGCAGGGATGTTACCTTCCCACACCCAACACACACAGACCACACACACAAAAGTAAGAATGTTATTACCCCCCCCACACACACCTAACACACACAGACCACATACACACACGCACAAACAGGGATGTAACCCTCCCCCATACCCAACATACACACACACACACACACACACACACACACACACACACACACACACACAGAGGCAGGGACATTACCCCACACACAACTTGTTTTTCTTTCTCCATGTCACTTCTTTTCCTCTTTTTCTGATTTTCTTCATTTCAGCTAGAACACCATCTTCTCTCTCTCACAGACAGCCCTAGTGAGGGTTTCCTGTTTCCTGTTTTCTGCAATATGCAACTTGGGGCACAATCAACCTTTGCTGTCCTAGTATGGAAACTTTAAAATATTTTTTTATTAAACTTTTGTTGCCCCCAGAATCCTAGTCCAGCTATGTGTCTTATCCGTAGCCTGGCTCAGCAAGCTGGATGGCTTAGTTACCATGACGCTCACTTAAGTAGCATACCTGACTGTGTTGAAAGATTTATGCTGTATCTTCATGGGGTGGGAGAGGCATTCCAGAGGGCTCCCTTTGTTCATTTCCTGTTTTTCATGTCTTTTAAAAGAAACTTACAGCAGGGATCATGCCACTGGGGAGAAAACATCCAGAATGGAGGAAGATAATTCACAGGCTTTAATTTACTTTTCCAAAAGCTTTGCTCCAAGCCCCAGGCACGAAGGCATTGTGATATTGTTTTGACATTACTGGAAACAGGCAGAATTGCAGGTCACAGAGGTTAGGGGCTCTCTGAGCAGAGGCTCTGCCCTTTTTTTGGTCGTGGTCATGGCCTCTTTTCATCCCTCTGGCAACAATGGGAAGAGTACAATAGCCCTAGCGGTTTTTTTTTTTTTTTTTTTTTTTTTTTTTTTACCTCAGCCCTCAGGGGAAGAGCACCTTTTATCAGACTCTCACTTTCCTGCCCTTTTCGGATGCTCTGTGACAGACACCTGCTTATCAGCAGTAGCGGGTTGTGGTGAAGCTGATTAGTCTGCACCAGGGTTGAGTAAAAAGAAAAACAAAAGAGTTTTGTCATGAGTCAGGAAGAGGGCTCCTTTGTTGCTGCTCTGCCCTGGGTAGCTGTGCGCCTGTCCTGAGCCTGGTAGGGGAAGACACCTCCCCGATTTGTGTTGTAGGACTTCTCACCAGGGGACTCACCTCCTGGGACACCACCAGCCTCCCCGCTGTCCTCTGCCTGGCACACCTTTCCTGAGGAGGATTCGGACTCTCCACAATTTCGAAGAAGGGCTCACACGTTCAGCCACCCACCTTCAAGTTCAAGGAGGAAGCTGAACTTGCAAGATGGGAGGGCTCATGGCCTAAGGTCCCCACTACTGAGGCAAAGTTCCAGCGAGCAATGCAGGTAGGTCCTGGCCTGTCTTCCACCACGGGACAGCATAGTCTAATGTCATTCTGTTTGGGTCACTTTGTAGTCAATGTGGGTTATGTTTAGGGTTCAGAGGAACAGAAAAGTAAGAGATGCATTATTTTTTCTCAGCGAGTTAAGGGAAGATGGGTGAGGTTAAGATACACCCTGATAAAGTTCTAAGACATTTTAAATAAAAATTTTAAATTATTTTGGTTCCAGAAAAACAGAGAGTAAACATGGCATACAATCATTTTGCCTGAAAATATACTGGCGCACATTAAAACACACTATGCACGGTGTTTTAAATGCTGGCTGTGAGGAAGTCGTCAGCATAAATCGTCAAACCCAGAGCCTCTCATCAGCCTCCAATAATATACCAGGTTGAGGAGTCAGCTAAGCTCCCTTCATGCAGGAGACAGCATTTGGCCGTATTTTACTACATAGCAAATTAAAGCTAAGTATGACAACTACCACACATTTTGTCTAAAACTGAATCTATGGTAAAGGCTATATAGTTGCAGGAGTTGTCCATTAGAATGTCCTTAAATAGTGTTAAAAAATAATGTAAGAAGATTACCCGTCAGGTAGGAAGGAGTAAAGGTAAAATGTGAAGCTGCTTACATTTAGCTCCGATTCGTGCCTGGCAGCTAATTTTGCTTCTCTTTCCTCCCTGCGTGTTTCAGGTAGGGTTGCCTATCGGTGTTTGTCAGAGACATAAATAAAGCCGACTGAAAGTAGACCATCCTGTGAAAAGGCCAGCCTTAATATGAAGCGTTACCAGATTGACTTTCATGTTTTTATCATGTTTTACTCTTGCCACACAGTTTCGTTGCCATCCTCTGATTGATTTGAAGTGTAAAAACCCAGTAGATTATAAAGCGCTCAGGTTACAAAAGTAAAGCAAATGAAAGTAGTTAATTACCTTGAGATCTTGTGTGTGCGTAGATTAAGTGTTCACAAGAAAACCAAGATTTTATGAATAATTACTTCACTTATTTTTACTCAAGACAATACATCTCTTCCCCCTGAAGACGGAACTATGGTCAGGAGTGAGAGGTGCCAATCATTTTAAACTGTAGATGATGTCTCTCTCTCTCAGCTCTTCCCTGAGGTTCTCATATGTTGTATGGTATACATTTTGATAATTTTTACCATCATCAGCATAAAGAGATGTCATTTATATTCTGTAAAAGCATTCTCCACTCAAATCTCCATTTATGAGAAAAGAAAAAGGCCATGTGAGAGGTTCAGGGCTTTGGATGAACAGTGCTTCAGGCCCACACAGGAAATAACACGAATCTAATGTTTGCTAAGCTGGAGATAGTACGTATGATGATTGACATCAAGCAGACAGTTTATTCATAAACATTCAGAAGGGATTTGTACCTTTAGTAGAGTTCATCTTTGTACTCTTCGTGACTAGTTTACCCTCTAGAACTTGTTTTCCTGCAACTGTTTGTGTTTTTCTACCCTGACCATAAGTTTCTCTTGCATGTAAACATGCTTTTTGTTCCCAAACTGTTAAGACATACATCTCGTGAAAGGAAGAAGTGTCAGCGTAGCCCTAAGTATAGGAAGGACTGCATGCTCCCGTCCTGAGATTCTGTGGAAGCTCCAGCTCACAGCATTCACACAAAGAGTGACTTAATAGCAAGAACCGATTTCTGTGCTTTTTCTTAGTAAATGAAGACTTTGCTAACATATACATTTTAAGACAAATTTGCTGTATTTTCTGTACTCAGCATTCTCCCGTCAGCCCGACGCATGTACAAGGAGAGTAATTCTTCCTCCAGCCTTCCAAGCCTTCACACTTCCTTCTCTGCCCCTTCCTTCACTGCCCCCTCTTTCCTGAAAAGCTTTTACCAGAATTCAGGTAGACTGTCCCCACAGTATGAAAATGAAATCAGGTGAGCTGGATGTGCTCTTTGCTAAGCGCCATTTTCTCCAGTGATACATTGAGAATGTTACTAAAACGTGCCCGGGGAATGTTTGGGTGATGTGTGCATCTGTGTGCTTGCTCTAATCTGTGCCTAATGTGTTGACTTTGATTCAAATTAATTTTATTAATAAAAATAATTAGAATTCATAGCTATAAAGCTTGTAGATAATGTGATTGTATCCTTTTGAATTGAGTTTTTAATCTAATAAATGCCTTTATTTGCTGCCATCCCAGAATCTGAGCTTTGTGTTGTTGGGAACAGGATCTGGTATCATTATGTAGTAAGAAGACCTTTCTTAGTCTTGCTTCTATTTTTTTAGTCTCTGGGTATGTTTCTTAGCACCCCAAAGCCACTGATTAATGCATCTTGCTAACAGGATAGGTGCAACATCTGTAAGTACATTAAGTATCTCCAAGGCATTTCTTTGATATTTTTGCAATGGCAGGTTTACACTTTTGAGTCTTACTGTATGCTGCTATGTGATGGGCTCAGGATAATGTCAGTAGGTACTCTCAGAACATGAGAAAAATCTGAGCCTTGTAGCTTTTCTTTCAGTTTTTGTCCTTGGTATAGGAAATTTACATAACTCTCATGACACCCCCTTTTCACAGAATTAGATTCAGTTAGCGTTGGAGAACTGTCTCTGTGTAAGTTGAGGTCATATTGGCTATGAAAATATTATTGGAGTGTTGTCAGTCTCTGGGGCAAGATGTGACTCTTCTAAAGGGCTTGCTGTTGACTCAACAGTGTGAATTTCCTTCCTGCTTTTGTTTCTATCTTGACTCATTCATTATTACTATTGTCTAGTATTCTGCTTAAGATAGCATAGTTTATCTGCTTGCCTGTTGATGGACCATGATGACCGTTTCTATACTGCTTGGCGATTGGCAATCCTTGTGGTCAAGCAGAGGAATCCATGCTATGAGCCTGTATGCGTGACGCCGAGACCTTCTCAAACACTCTTTTGCTTTATTTTCCTTTAGGTGTAAGTTCATCTGAAAGTTAGCATTCAAGTAGATAGACCTCCTTAGCTAGTTAAATTAGACGCAACCTAGAGTTATTTCTGAGCATCTTGTGTCCATATGTGCCCACCCTTTACACTGGATTAGCATGATAAGGATTGCGAAATTTTTCTTGTGAATTAGTGCAATGTGCTCAAACAGAATTTCCTTGCTGGTGACATAAGGCCAATGAAATAAAAGAGTTTTTAGGGAACACCGTGGGGAGAGTGTCTAAGGATGCTTCTCACAAAATAGTGAGTGTAGATGAACTGTGCAGTGAATTTAGAGAACCAAGTGTCTTCACCATCGCAGTATCTCTGACACTGTGCTTCGCCAGAAATGTGCCACTCAGCAAGTGCTTCACAGGCTTTAACTGCTGCATTAGTTGAAATAAACATACAGGGAAGTCGTGAGCTTCCTCCCTAAGTAGGAAACAGGCATCCCCCCAAATGACAGTTAGAGATAGTCATTAAGAAGTTGAAGTAACGGTTAGTAGTGACTGGATGTGGACCGTTACGGTTAGTAGTGACTGGATGTGGACCGTAGACCTTCTTTGAGCTTACCATGCATATGTAGAGTTTGCTGCCATTGTTTAATGTTTGTTCATTTGTCTTCAGGAATTCATGCTTATCTGTGTGTTTTATTTTTTGGTGGTCGCTTCCCACAGCCCTCCATACCTCATGCTAGTGGAAAGACACAGAAGTTACCATGAGTTTGGAGTTGGAAAATGTCACTATTTAGTAGCCTTGTTATTTGCAGTGTTGTTCTTGAGCATGTCTGAACTCCAGTTTGGGTAAAACAAAATCCCAAACGGTTTTAATTGAAGAGCACCCTAACCTTAAGCACACAGCACAGTGGAACACCAAGGAGACACCACCATTATGTCACCGTTCCTTCAATCCCAGGTTGAAAGATACCAGAAGCCTGTTGACAACCCTCATTCCCTGGGTCATTGCTACCTTCTGACCTCACAGAGCAGAGCTGAGTTTTGCTGGTTTTGGATGCTCTATAAATGGGATGATAGAACATCCTTTGTTTCTGTATCTGCCTTATTTTAATACAGATTCATTCCTCGTTTTATGCATGCTTCAGTATATTTAGCTTTATTGCTATGTAGTATTTTACATAAAATATCCCAGTCCATCTATGTTCTTATGAATGGAAGGTGATTATAGGATTTTCATTTCTTACAGTGCTACTGTGACCATTATTGTACACATTATCATTGTGCATACATATGCATCATTAATGGATATCTGCGCAGTGAAAGTATTGGATAAAATGTATATCATTATGTTTATTCAGCTAACTAGTCACTTGGACACAAATATGCTACCGACGATCTTTAAAAGAGTATATATTTTTCTACTGTGAAACTATCAAATTTATAAAAAAATTAAAAACTATTAGAGGATTCCCCTTAATCATTTATCTTGATTAATCAACTTTAAACACTTGTTGCATTTGCTGTATACATATCCATTTACAAAGCTCTCTCTATGCACAAATGCATATGTATATTCTTCAGCATAGGGTGTTGTGAGTAGATTGCCTCTATTACATCCTTTGCTCTTAGTACATCAGGGTGCCTTTCCCAGGAATGATGGCATTCAAGGGCGTGGTTTTAATTCAGTTGCTTCTGAACTCTACATCTTTCATATCACTTTTTATAGAGAGAACATCACGTACATGCAATTACTGTGATATCTTCAACTATTCATGATGATGAAGGAAAGAAGAATGTAATAGTACCAGTTATAATTTTCCCATCATTTGGGAACCTAATAGCTTTCTAATTGCAAAAATTTGTCTCTAAGTATTCATAGAACATAGCAGGTAATAACCTAACAACCATGTTACTTTTTAAAACAAGTCTGTTGTTCTGAATTATAAAAATCATGGTAGGCTACTAAGAAAATAGTTTGTTGGCTGATAGATTTATTTGCATAGAGTTGAAATTACAAAGGAAAAGGAATAAGTGTATTTTTATTATTAATATCTTAATTCAAATTAGTTTTTGAAAACAATAATTTTTGGTAGTTAAGTCGTAATTGTGCCTGATGATTCATGTTTTTAAAATGTATATTCCTCAAATATGATACTTCCTTTCCAGCCACAGGCTTCTTTGTTGGTGAGGAGTTGTTTCTTAAGTGTTAAGCTTATGTTTAAGAATTATTTATATTGATGTTTGTTGCTCAAAGTAAATGATTACTTTAAAAAGGGGATACTCATTACTTCTATCCTAATACAAATTTTAATAAGAAAGGATAAAATTTTATGATAAAGTATTTGTGGTATAGTTTTGATTTTATATTTCACTTGTATTCACTTTAAATAGAATTGTTTACCATGGTTCACTATTGAGTTAATTTGCCTGTGACATTTTAATGACTTATGGAAATGCATTTTATCCTAATATGGGGCAATTATCTCTCTGTGCTAATGACATTCTTGTTTTCCTGTTACTAGACAGGACACTGCTTCAGAATCAAGGTGATTAACACTCTGAACATTTCATTTAATAAATTTTCATATTTTCCCAGTGGATAGGTGCTTCGGTTAAAGATACACTTTTGGTTGTCTTTTGAATGCATGCTGTCCTTCTGCATTCTCTGAGGGCTGTGTAAATGAAACTGTGCCCCGTGGTGTAATCAGAGATCACAGAGAGCTATGTAAAATGTTATTGCAAGTTCAAGTCCTGTTTCTACTCTATTCTGTACTGAAATTCCTTTAATGCCGACGTCTCCAAGAAAACGCTAATTGGAATTTAAAGTTCCAACAGTATATTAGCTAGGTGCGAGATACAATGTGCAGATGAGAAGGTTTTTTTCTGATCCTAGGAAGACAGATGAACATCCTTCAGGAAGCCACCCAATGCAGTGGGATCTGGGGACAGACACAATAACTGCTGCCATATTGGCTTCTGTAAGACATGGCTAATGCCTTGCAGATGTCCCATTGGCTACAGTCAGGAAAGCACCAAGTTCCTGTTTATGGATGAGAATGGTTGTGGTGACACCTATTCGTGGAGGATCACTCACTTTCTCTGGAAAACATCCAGAACGATGCAGCCCAGTGTCACTGTGAGCAGCTGCTCTCTGCCTCTCCAGCATTCCACACCTGGTTCACACCAGTCTCATGATAACACACGCCCATCTCCTGGCCAAAATATAACACTTTGGTTTCTTTCTGGTTGCAATGAAAGTACTAAAGACTGCACTATGACGAGCTATTCGAGGAGAGAAACAGAAGCGTCTTCAGAGAATCATTTGTCCACAATGCTAAGTTAAAGAGACTCTGCTAAGAGTTGCCACTGATGGCAGTTTTTCTGGTAGTTGTATGTGTGATCATTTAAAGACTGGTTTCCCATTTCAGAAGTCTAACAGAGAAACAAGAGCATAGTTCAGTGGCAGAGCAGTAGCGTAGCATGTGCAAGGCTCCGAGTTTAAGATCTAGCATCGGAGAAAAGACAAAAAGGAAAAAAAATGTTGTAAGTCTAATATGTTTTGACTTGTGTCCTTTGGGTTTGTCTAGCCTACAGCTTTTCTTTAACATCGTATTAGACTGATTCTGGGAGAGGTTGTATATTTTATTAGGTATGGTTTTATTTATCTTATATTTCTGGGGGTATGAATAAACATATAACCTACCCAGAGATACTTTAAAGCCAATGTACAAAAGATTTTCCCACCATCTGCGTTCAGTGTGTAGAGTTCAGGGTACAGAACTCCTCATTTCCTGTGTTCTTTCTTCCTGTGTGTTGTTCCACTGACTAATCTCGCATGTTTGGTTCGCACTCAGATACCGTAGTGATTTCCGCTAGAGAGGTGGAATCTTAGTTCTGGTTAGTAGGTAAAGATTTTTCCATAGGATGACACAATGTTTGCCCAGCTGAAAGCCAGAACTTTCACCCCCTGGGAGTGCTGCTGAGGCTATTCTAAATTAGCGAGGGCTGGATTGTGTGGGAGAGAACTAGTTTCACCGGTTTGCTGTCCCGTGCAGGCTTCTCAAGACACTCGTAGCTGCTCTTGAATGAGTGGAGTTGCGTTATTTCGCTCAACTTGTAATGGGCTATCCTTTAGATAGAGATTTCGCCAGCAAGCAGTCACAGATTTAAACTTTAGGGTTGTGGTTTCTGTTGGCTGCTAGGAGGTGGAGGATGAACAGGGGACAGTTTGCTGCTCAGTGGAAGAGAATTTACCTTAGTGCAAAGGTGGAGCTCTCTTGCCTCAGGAGGGAAATGGTTATCAGCACACCTTCATTCCGTGTAGTACCCAGTGGACTGAGACTTAGTAAAGTAAGTGTTGTCTGAGGTTTTCTGTCCTGCCTGGTTTCTGTCCTCCCACCAGGTCCCATAGCTGTTTAGCCCCAAAGAAATCACGCAGAGGTCTATGTTAATGATAAACTGATTGGCCCATTAGCCCAGGCTCCTTATTAACTCTTACAACTTATATTAGCCCATTATTCTTATCTGTGTTAGCCACATGGCTCGCTACCTTCTTCAGTGAGGTAGTTTCACATCTTGATTTTCCCAGAGTCTGGACAGGACTGCAGAGGAATGGGCTTTTCTCTTCCCAGAATTCTCCTGTTCTCATTGCCCCGCCTCTACTTCCTGTCTGGTTGTCCCGCTTATACTTCCTGCTTGGCTACTAGCCAATTAGCATTTATTTAAAACCTAATTGACAGAATACACAAAGTAAGCAAGTGTGTAGTAAAATTCCTATGTTCACAGAAGCCCAACATTAACAGTAGCTGATATTCAGGACTCTACCTGCTTGCTCGAGGGTATAGCAAAACATCTTCAAGCATTAGCTATCACATTATAACCATAGGTTAATGAGTGCTGGGTGCAGAGTGCCTGGAGCTAGTTTCTCCTCCCAGGGGGTGATCCACACAGAAGGTCTGCCCCCCACCTAAATTTCTTACAATGATCACTAACTGTGGTTCTTGATGATTTGGTTCCTAGTACTAGAAGTATGTAAAGAATGCACCAACCTCCCAGTGCTTGCATGCCCTCCAAGCTGTACTTCCTTTCTAGTTATTCATTTTTAATTTCACGAATTCCTGATGGAGGAAGCCCTGGCACGGAATGCTTTTCCTGACCATGTCCTATGAAGTGCTTTACAACGCTCATGTTTACATTATCAGTCACGAAAGGAGATGGCCTGGAGCTATATGGAATATAAGGGGAATATGGATATATAGTGTCTGATTACTTTCCAAACACTTTCATATATACATGTATGGTCTACCATGTTAAGGTATTTTCGCTTCCTCCTTCTATTTAAATGAGCATATGCATTTTAAATTGCATTTATTGCAAAGCAAAGTAGTGAGACATTTACATAAATATGTCAGTTATGGTATTGGAAGTTATTTCTCTGTTGGAATAAATTTCTCAAAATAAATGTTGGACAGGAGCTATTGAAAGATTTCATGCTAACTGAAGACTGTTTTATTTCTTCCTCTGCTAAAAGAGCAAAGGATCATTTGGTCTCTGACAGTTCTGTTTGAAGACTCTAGAGCTTTGTAAGAACTGATTCGAAGGTCATCAACATTTTCACAGTCAGCCATAATGCCTTGAGGGTCTGGACTGTGGACAACTGGCTCTGAGTTCTGACTCCATCCCTCAATGTCACAGAAATAAGCAGGCTATTTAGCCATTTTCTAGTTAGTGTTGGAAATCATAAGACCCACCCTGTGTAGTTACTGTAAGGACGAAACCAACCAAGCCTGGAACTGTTCAGATCAGTGCATAGTGTGTGGTGTGTGGCCTCTGTCTTCCTCAATATCACCACTGCTGTAGTAAACATCACAAGCCGTTTAGTTTTTTTTTCTTTCTTTTTTTGTCTTTTTTTTTTAAATTTATTTATTTATTAAGGATTTCTGCCTCCTCCCCGCCACCGCCTCTTTTTGATGCTATGCTTGTTCTAACTCTTTAAATTTAAGGATGTTAAAATGAAAACCAATGTAGTTAAAGCAAAAAGACAAACAAGAGAAATTTTTTAAAAAAGACGTTATCCTTCACCTCCATCCTACAATTTATCTGCATCCCAAGTCAGGATGCGGGCATAACAGCGTCTAATGTTTCACTCAGTTTCAGTTCCTTAAGTGACCACTTTTACCATGCGAACTTCTGAACACACGCTGGCCAGGCAGCGAGCTGCTGTATCACACATGCACACTGTCTGGTTAAGCTTTTCCTTAGAAGCTGCCTTCCAGTTGCTTGTACAATGGCATGTATTTCCTCTCTTAGTAAGGGAAGCAGGGCAGTTTTCAGTTCATCTCAGTAACAGACTGCTTTCATACAGTGAGGCTTCGTCTATGAGTAAAGGGTCCGTATTCTACCATATACGCATTTCCTTCCCGTAGTATCAGTACACATTTTAACGGCTGAATTTTGGCAATTGAATTTCAGATATGGGAAATGTGTCATCTGACAGTTTATTTACTTTCTTTACACCACAAGGCTTGAAACAAGATGCTGGCAAGTTATTGAATGCACACTGGAGGGCTAATGCCAGGCTGCTTTTTATAACATAGACACTGTAAGGGCTGCATGTGACAGACAACAAGGCAATAAACGCCTGTCCCGTTCATCTTTGTTTTCATTATTTCCTAAACACTCAATACGTCTCTAGGCAAGGGTTTCAGGGTGATTTTTATTAAAATGTATTTTAATTCCTTCCTCAAAATAGAAATATTTCATAATCCTTCGGGTTGTTTTAGTCTTGTTGGTAGAACTACTTTAAAAAAAATAAAAAAAGTTAAATAGTGTTTGTTGAACATTTGCCTGCAAGACATGGCCTCAGGTGTTCTGTCCATACTCAGTATTTCACAGAGTATTCAAAACATAGATTACAAATTTGATGAGGGATGACACCTAATAGGAAAGAGAAAAAAAATTTTTTTTTCTTTCTGGGAATAGCTACCAGAACTTTGTGCCGGAAAGACATAAGATAGATTAGCAACATAGGGTTTGAAGGATCTAGATCTTTTATTCATCCCGAACATGTTAGATCATTCAATATTCTCTGTGTTCATTTTACTTAACCTTCTACATAAATTCACATAGTATTATATAAAACCCATATATTCGATGCCTAGTAGTAGGGTTCTTACCACTGACTGTTTACTACCAGAAGTTAGTAATAGGCCTACAAACTGAGTGGTTAGCAAGTAACTCCAGTAAGGTGGCATTATAGAAACAGTGCATAAGTATTCATCAGGACAGATGGAGAATATTCACCATCTGAATACAAAACGCAGAAGAGGAAATGCTTGAACTATGACATCCCCAAGCTGACATTAAGGTGAAGCATCCCAGTGTGGCAGGGAGTTTTGAACATTGGTCCACAGTGAGGTTATGACCTTATTCAGGATTCATGTTAAAGGAGATGGAGTAGACAAGATGCATGAATCAGCTATTTCCCTAAATAAGACCGCCTAACACTTGCCATATGCCAATTGGCTCATCCTTATGTTATTTGTAACCCTTCATTTAGTGAATCCAGAAGTAGTATTTGTGATCTGCTCTACCATGTGAACTGGGCATAGTGATACACACTTGTAACATTCAGGAGGCAGAAGTAGGAGGATCAGAAGTCCAAGAGCTACATTAAGAATTTGAGGCCAGTCTGGGCTGCACGAGAAGTAATCTCAAAAAAAAAAAAAACAACAAACAAATGAAACCAACCAACCAACCAAACAAACAAAAAAGACAGCCAAAATTAGGAGGTGAAGTGTGAAGAGAAAGAGGGGAAAATGGAGTGAGGGAAAACAGGAAGAAGAAGAAGAGGAGGAAGAAGAGGAGGAGGAGAAAGCAACAATAGCAGCAACTGCCTTTCGTGAAAACCATAAGCGCAGACAGACAGAGTAATCGTGAGGGAGAACAGAATGGACAGTACTGAAGTTCTCTCCTTTTGTTAACTAGTTCAACACCATTGAGTTCTTCTGAGGGTCGGAGAGCCAGTGGCTTTTTTCTAGTTGAGTACTGTTTCTGAGCTAAGATTAATTTTTGAGGGCATCACTGCCTGTAAATATTGCCATCTTTGTTAGAACAGATCAAAGACTACACAACTTCAAAAACTGAAATAGTCTTACCACCATCAGCAGCTGCCATCATTGCATGGTCTTCTAAGGGCAAACAGGGTTGGTCTCAAAAGGAGCACTGAGTCACATTGCCCTTCATCTGCATAGAGCCTAGCAAATGCAGAAGTGGCCTTTTCTTTACAAACAAAGTTCTTCTAACAGAACCTGATTTCTAAATGTGATCAGAGCACCAAGGTGCAGTGGTAGGACCTTCCTCCCACCCAAAGGTTAGGGATGTTAGGTCAGTTTGCTTAACTAAGTTGATAATATCTGTCCACTATTTCCCTGATGCGGAATCTCAGTGCACAATAGCATATTAAATCATCTTTAGTCACATTGCACACAAATCTAGCTAACTTTTTCTTTCTTTGAGATAAAGTCTCACTATGTAGCTCTAGCTGGCTTGGAACTCACAGAGATCCCCCTGCATCTGCCTCCCTAGTGCTAGTATCACCTGGTACAGGTATCACCACACCTGGCTGCTTAACTGTTTAAAATTATTTATATATAACTTAACAATAACCCTCAGGTTGACCCTTCTGTCTATATTCAGGTTGTTTTCTGTCATGATCTGGATATTTGGTAACTATCAATTTTAATAGTCACGTTAAGTTTTACGATCTTGTATAAACTAGAATGAGCTGTAAGCTAAGGTCTTTCTGAGCATGTACAGACTGCTCATATCAAATCAGTTTTGTTTCCCGGACAATCCACAGGTTCATTACTTAAGCATTACATCAAGCATACAGGTTCCTTCCCTGCATAAGGCCTGATGTTCCTCAAATTAGAACCAGGGCTGGCTGCCTTTTAAGGAAGGAGTAGAAACAGCAGACTTTCTGTGACTGGGATGTGGTCTGGATTGCAGTTTCCCCAAGATGTGGTGGCTGCCCCTCTTCCTGTTGCCTGTGCCTTGTGCTTGCCTGCGGCAGAATTTTGGAATGGCTTGTGCTCCTGCTTCTTTGTGAAGGGTGTATCTTCCTTACCAGTCACATTTCTGTTGGCATTCCACAGTGATGGAGAAGGGAGAAAAAGGACCTCATCCACCTGCAGCAACGAGTCCCTAAATGCTGGAGGAACGCCTGTCACTCCACGCAGAGTCTCCTGGAGGCAGCGTATTTTCCTTCGGGTCGCATCTCCTGTGAACAAGTCCCCATCAGCAATGCAGCAGAAAGGTCTGTGTGCAGTCAGGCACGAATTCTTCTTCCTCCTAAGTGTCCCAGTATGGGGAACAGGACAGGATGCTCGACACGTAGAAACTTAGGAGAATATGGGGCATCATAGCTTCCTGTGTGCCCTCTAGCAGGTTATGTTAAGTGATCATGATGATACATTGGACTACATACCCGATACATGCTTGAGTGGATGGATGGGGGAATGAGATTTCTGACTTGGATGCTACTCTATGAGACTAGGGAGCTACAATGATGACAAAGCCACCACAGAGTGGAAGGAAATCAAAGAGAAACTTGTGCCAGAGTCACACACAAAGCGGCCAAAAAGTCGAACAATAAATAAAAGGATAGATCACACTGGACACATGGTAGCTAGAAGGGAGCATGGGCAGCTTTCTGTGATGTATGAGACCTATTAATAACCAGAGCAAAGCCTAAACAAAATGACAGTAAACACAAGGTGTAACTGTAAAAAAGCGTGCTCTATTGTGTATACCTGAGAGACAGAAAAGGATGTGCTAGCGAATTTTAAGGAAAAGAAAATAAACCAATAGTGCAAAATAGAGATTTTAGTAAATTCCTTTCTAAAAATTCAGTGTAGGAAAGTGAATTACATGTAATAGTTGAATAATGCAATTGAACAAGCTTCCTGGAACACTGATAAATAATTTGCCACTGTAGAGAAAATGAATCCATTTTTAGCACAATAACACACATTAATTATGGATTTGGCCAAAGTATATAAATGTCTCACACAGCTGTGATCATATGTACTTCATTTTCTGATCTCCGTGGAAAAGAAAGAGAGAGGGAGAGGGGAGATGATGCTAATGCTATGTTAATACAAGAAATGAGAGATTAAGTGTCCTGAGCTGTCAAGGAGCTGGAAACAGTCCCCAGTAGACAGACAAAGGTGTAGCAATGGCCTAAGAGCAGAGATCAGTGAACTGACAAGCCAGAATCAGCTGGCATTGCTAAAGATAACATTGACTCTGCCTAGGATGGTCCAAGGGCTTCACAGAAAAAAATCAAGTATTTACAATCATCCTTGGGGGACACATATTTCAGGAAAGTTCTAGATTCATATTGAGAGATTGTTCAGGCCAGAGGATTGTGAGGGACTGAGCAAGAAGGGCATCCTGGATGGGAGATTGAGAACTGAGTTTGGAAAATCAACTTGGGGTGGCCCTGACAGATTTTACATGCTGTTCCCGGAGAGCCACAGCTGCTTATTATTATTATTATTATTATCATCACCATCATCATCGTCATCATTATCATTATCATCATCATTTTGGGATGTCAGAAATTATTGAAATGTCCTATATCTTGTTAATAGAAAAATATTTGGGATATGCAGAGAAGAGTGGGAGTAGTGGGAGAGAAATAGCTTGGGCAAGCCAGTAGAGGAGACTGGGCTGGGAGACAGTGGCCTTGGTACCTTGCTCAGCATGGAAAAGCCCGCATTGTTCAGCTGCGGTATCCTGTGGGACTCTATTGTAGACAGGGATTTCAGGATCCCACACCTACTCACATAGTCCTGTGTTGTACAGGCTGAGAACACACACAGATGAATTGCAGAAGTGTCAGCCCCCGGGGAAAGGCCAGTTTGATTTGCAGCCACTGGCTCGTGTGTCTTTCTGGGTAGAAAGAAGAAGTGGTGGCCTGACGCGTGTTCTTGTTTCACGGCGAGAGGGAAACCTGGAGGGGAATTCAGGCTGACATTATTTAAGTCACTAGTTCCACGCAATCCAGAGCTACTGGGAACGCGGTGTGTGAACACCTTTCTGTGTGGAAGCTGGAACTGAGCAGCGTGCCTTCTGCCGGGAAGCCTCCCAGTGTGGGGACCGCTGAGGGATGCCTCTCACTGTCTTCTTCTCTGCAGATGGACTGGACAGGGCTGAGCTGCTCCCATTATCCCCGCTCACTCCCACTATGGAGGAAGAGCCCCTCGTCATATTCTTGTCTGGTGATGAGGACACAGAAAAAGCTGAAGAAAAAAAGAAATCAAAGGAACTGAAGAGTCTGTGGAAAAAAGCTATACACCAGCAAATCCTGTTGCTTCGGATGGAGAAAGAAAACCAGAAACTGGAAGGTTAGCCATTCAAGCCGGGCTCACGGCTCCATACACACTCTTCCTTGGGTGGATACATTCTGTGTTTGAATGTCGACTGGCTATTTCTCTCTCTCTCTTTCTCCCCCCTCCCTCTCTACACTGTGGCTTGAGAAAGAATGGTTTATCCTATTTACCTTTTTATTTCATAGAGTTGAAAGAAAATAGCCTTTTTCGTGTAATGAAGAGTATAGATACACAGGATCCTTGTATTTACCAGAATAGAAATTTACTATTATTATACATTTCTTAAGAAAACCTTTGGAACATGAAAATAGAAAATCTTCTCTTTTTGAATGTGATTTGTCAACTCCCAGTATATATTCACTCATTCTGAGAGAAATACGCCTATTTCAAGCAAATTTGTTTGTGTTGTTTCCCCAGTTAAATATAACCAAATCAACACTTTTAAGTTTTATACATTTTCTATTTAAAGTAACTTTCAAATCAGTAAACTTATAATTCAGTATTCGTGAGAGCTGGTACACTGGCTGTGGCCCTTGACTGCTAAGTTTGTATATACTAAATGCTTTAAGTTATGTTTCTCAGCCTCTGGAAAAGATGATGTAATTTGTCTGAGTTCTAATAGCTCCACACACAAAGAGAGCTCAGATACTACCCAAATCCAAAACATACACAAATACCATTATTTTGGGCAAATCACTTCGCCTAAAGGTTTTTTTTTTTTTCACCTGTGAAATGAATGATTAGCTTAAGTGGGCCCTTGACTTCTCAGGTTTCTGGCAGATGAACAAATACTTGCTTCTGCTGCTTTGTCTTCCAAAGGATACTTTGAAAATGTAGGTGTTCACATTTCTGAGTTAATTTCCTGCCATAAGATCCCCTTTACTGTATGTCAATGCATTTCGGTTTTTTATTTTTTTTTTTAAAAATTGACACCACTTAATTAGTTTGTAGACGTAGTTTATTTTTATGATTATTTTTCTACCAGAATGAAAAGTACATAAGTTACTAAATGTCCTTAAGAAATAAGTCTTTTGTGTAACATTAAAACCTCCGTTAGCTGTTATTTCTGTGGCTTTCAGCAGTGGTATGACACACAGTATCTACCCTCTGGCGCTTCCAAAGAGTTTGGTAGGACTAGAATTCATATTTTTCAGGCATTGGTTTTATCTGGAACACAATGAACATAAAAAGAAGTTGGCAAAATGATGATTAATGTTCTTTTAAACAGTTAAAGGATGGATTGTATTTCGGTTGGGAGTATACTAAGGTAAAATCTTATATTAAATATCAAAGGATAGTTTTAGAATCTTCGGCTGTTTGGACGGACAATGGACTTGTAGGTTGTTTATCTCAGTCTTCTTTCTACAGACCCTTAAGTGGCTGGTGCGGGGACACTAGGAATTCACATGATGACACAGAAGTGGGATAAATTCCAGGACACAGGGCTGCCTATTGTACCTCCCAGGCTTTTTTTGTGTGTGGTTGTGTGTATACAGCAATATTTCCCAACTGTAAGTGTTAGTATGAAATAATGGCCTGCTTTAATATTGAATGATGACTTGTCCACACTGAGATTAGCTACACTGTATAATTTCACAGGTTAAGGACAGGGATGACAAGATGTTATTTTAGTATACTCTCAACTGAAACACAATCCATCCTTTAACCGTTCTGAAAAGGCTTTGTCAACCCCGTGTTTACTTTGTAGCTTAGCAAAAAGGATAAAATTCTGGTCCGATTGAGGTATCATTTCTCAACCTTTCCTTATAGGTAAACAGCTGATGGGAGATAGAAATCAATGTTCTTATCCTTTTGTACTCAGGGCCTGTGGCTAGCTTATAGCAGGCTCTTCAGAGTATTTGGGATGCACACTGACTGGGAAGAGTAAGGAAAGATAGCTAAGGAAATCCGATTAGTTCCCTGTGAGGCACACTGTTGGTAGTGATGTGTGTATAGAGTTGTATTTATTATTAGCATTGG
>NW_004949100.1:8255375-8276445 GCF_000317375.1 Microtus ochrogaster | reverse complement strand
TTTCAAAATCATCTCAGACTTCTCAGCATTGTGCCCAGCAAATACTGAGAAGCAAGATTGAACCATACTAGAAGGCCACCTAGTGGACTCCAGGTGGAATCGCTTTGTAATTGATCTGTCCTTTGGGTATGTCCAGACTTTTAAATAGGAATCTTTACCACCCTGTTTGAAGAATAGTCCATTTTAAGATCTTACTTTTTTGGGGGATGATTTCAACCGCATTAAGTAAAGAGTAACATTCCTCCTGCTACTGTTTTTGTGCTGTCGAGGACTTTGGATGCCTGACAAAGATTTGTGTTGCAGAAGGTAAGCTGGTGGGGTCCACAAGGAAGGAGGGAATGTCCACTCCCGTGTCTGTGTCTCTTTTCTCTTGCAGTCAGTTATCTGTCATAAAGACAGGCCGAGAGAGTGGGTGTTTTGTGGGCATTTCATTTAATGAGTCTAGGCTTGTGTTTTAGATCACCAAATCAGAGAAAATCCTGTATGATTGGAATGTGGAATGAGTGCTGGCTTTAATATAATGAATTTTCCTTTTTAAAGTTATTAGGAATAGAGGCCTGCATGCATAGCTCAGTGGTAGAGCATGTTCTTAGCCTGCACAAGGCCTTGTACTCAATCCCCAGCACCTCAAATAAGCAAAAGCTTATTAAAGATGAATATAGGAGCACAGAGCCTGGTGTTAAGGGGAATATGAACAGCATGTATGAATAGTAGCATAGTTTTCAGATTAAGGTTAATGCACGAGGTTTTGCCTCCCTATGTATGCATCCGGTATCAAATATTAATGCTTTAATGGGGTTTTAAAGTTTATTTTTTATGTCGATGTGTGTTTTGCCTGCACATGTTTCTGTATACTATGTGCACACCAGTGTCCTTGACGAGTTCCCTGGAAGAGCAGCCAGGGCTCTTGACCACCTCTCTAGCCTGCTTTAATGATGTTTAAGATGATATAAGTTGTTTCTCTAAGGGTTTTATATTGGCCCAGAGTTAAAATTTATAGCATAGATAACATGCATGTATTTGTGTGCATGCACACCTGTGTGCTTGTGTGCACACGTACTTGTCATAGTATGACTACGGAAGTCAACAGACAGCTTTTGAAAGCTGATTCTCTCTACCCTGTATGTGGTTCTCAGGGGTCAAATTCGGACTTGGTAGCAAATATCTTGAGCACACAGAGCCAGCTCTTCAGCCGCAGTTTGTATTATATGTTCAGCCAAATCGCAAAGTATTAAGACAATAAAGCGCCCTTAGTTATTACATGTATTTTCTCATGGGGATGACACAGCATTTGAAAATCTCCTATATTTTCCTCAAAAAATTTAAAATATTTTCCTTATTTTTATGTTTATGGGTTTTTTTTTTTTGCCTGCTTGTATGTCCAAACATCACCTGCAGGCAGTGTCCATGTAGGCTATAATAGGAGATTGACCTTTTGCAACTGGACTTACAGATGCTTGTTAGCTGGCATGTGGGTGCTAGGAATTGAACTTGGCTCCTTTTAACCGCTGAGCCATCATCTCTCTAGCCCCATTTTCTCAAACTTTTAAGTTCCCCTTCCCCAGAGGAAGGTTATCGGGTATAGATGGATAAGGCATCCGACATTTACAATGCTGTGTTTTAACAACAGACTGCTTTTGATTTATTGTTTTTCTTTCTTTATCTTTTTTCTTTTCAAGCAAGAAGAGATGAACTCCAGTCTAGAAAAGTGAAGCTGGACTATGAAGAAGTTGGTACCTGTCAGAAGGAAGTCTTAATAACATGGGACAAGAAGTTGTTGAATTGTCGAACTAAGATCAAATGCGACATGGAAGACATTCACACATCCCTTAAAGAAGGTATTCGCCATTTCCATAACCTGTCATGTATGGACAGCTGTGGGGATGCTTTTGTTGTGTGAAGTAGAAGCATGATATTGTCTTGTAACTTGTTTATAAAGAAAGGACAGTATAGTGCTTTGTGAATGCTTGGGTTTTCTTTTTCCACCTATACCCTGCTAATAGGATTGATGAGAAGTCAGTAATGATGTCCCCATAAAGGTTACTGACTTCATTATTACACCTTCATCGTTCCTGTAACTTTTCTGATGCTTGGTGTTCTTGTTTCCTGAAGACAAGATGCATGCTTTAAGAGAAATCTCTAATTGTTGCCATGGAATCACACAGACTCAGCAACGTGACTCAGCACTATTGTTTGATCAGGAATATTTATTCACATATAATAACGGCTATGGGCCAATCGTAGAAAATGTTTCAGAATGTGCTCCTGTTAGCACACGGGAGAGCATGAGCTCAGGGTGACGTATAGGAAGGAGAGCTGCAATTTTCACTGGGATGTGGCTCTTCTGCTGTGGCTTAATGGCTTTATTCCCAAACTCATGATCTGACTTTTGTATCTCTGGATTGCAGGGGTCCCCAAAAGTCGGCGAGGGGAAATTTGGCAGTTTCTAGCATTACAGTACCGCTTGAGACACAGATTGCCCAACAAACACCAGCCTCCAGACACCTCCTATAAGGAACTTCTGAAGCAGCTCACTGCGCAGCAGCATGCCATCCTTGTGGATCTGGGTATGTCTCTGACGTGGGTCATTGCCAACAAAAGATAAAGGCATCTTAGTGGTGGTTGGTTGGTTAACATTGATAAAGACTGTCTGGCATCTACTGAATTGCTGACCACTTTGTCTGAGGAAGTTGGTCTTATATTTTGATTAAAGAACCGTGAGTGGAATATTCACCCCCCCAAACTGACCCTCTGAAATGGGACTCATTATGAAGGCTATATTATAGAGTGCTCTCAGTTACTAAATTTTGAGCAACTGATGTGTGTTTCTGTGTGTGCATATGTGTGTGCATGTGCGTGTGCATTTGCGTGTATTCATCGTACTGGACATAAAGCCCAAGGCCTTGTGTATGCTAGTCAAGGGCTCCTCCACTGAGCTATCCCTCACCCAGGCAACACTGTCATAATCAGTGCTGATTTTGAAATAGCTTAAAAGGGTAAAGAAATATTTAACAGGGGTTTGAAGACCTTCAGACATTCCTGAATACCAACTTTTAGCAATCCCTGTAAGAAGTAATACCATAGTCATCCAAGTAGGGACTCAGCGATGGCTGGATAATAGCACATCAGAAAGCAAGCTGCCGTGTGGGTGGACAGGTGGGCTGATCATGCTCTTTACAAGGAGGACCCCAAAGAAGAGAAGGAATCTAGTAAGCCCTTAAGCTGTAGAAATAGTATCCCTATCAGATGGGAAACAGGTTAGTTGTGTTAATTCTGTGTGGATAGAATTGATCTTTTCCAACTTTCTGACGCTGGGATTCTGGATCCTTGTCTCTACCCCTGGCTTTGTGCAGGCCAGGCCAGCACTCTGCTAACTGGATACATCCCCAGCCCCCGGATAGTATGATTTTAAAAAATTTTTTCTTTAAAGCACATTATCATATATATTTTACTATTTTGAAGTATCTAAATATTTCATATTGGTGTTTAACTATTTAATCTATACTTTTAGAAACTGATAGAAATGAAGTGCTTAGATATGATATTTGAGTCCCTGGCAGTAAAGAAGGGATACCTTATATTTGGGAGTCAGTTTATATTAGGCATATAAAAAAACCCACTGGCTAAATACTAGTGTTTACCTCTGTTCCTTTCATTGACAACTTCTTTTTTTTCATGGCGGGGAGGACTCAACTCAATTAATAAACTTTGATTCCAATTGTATCAAAGTGGAAATGTTATAGAAAAACTGGACACTGGAGTGGTTGTCCTGGCTGTGGTTTTCAACAGACTGCTTTGCTCCTGAGTCTGTTCCTTTGTTAACTGAGAACTAGGCGTGGCCTTCCCTGTGGTCCCTCTCAGGCTATAGAACTGTGCTGGTAAATGGGTACTGAGAGGTAGGACAGGAGAGTTGCAGCCCCGCCCAGTCTAGATGTCCCCAGTCAACAGGGAAGCAGTGAGTGAGATTCCAGGGAAGGAGTGGCGGATAAGGGTGGAGGGAGGATCAAGTTCTAGCATGCACGGTATATTTATAAATTTTTCCTAGCAAAAGATTCAAGGAGAAATTAGATTGCTAATTTTAAAAACTGCTTATTTGCCTCTGCCAGAGGCCATCTGTGCTCTTCCCTCACTCTTGTGTGCTTCCTCTCGTGTCTCCTCCTTACTCTGCAGAAATAATCTTATCAGTTCCTGGAAAAAAACAGAAAAGGAAAACAGAAAGCACTTTTAAGCCCATGTGCTAAAATACACTTGAAAATCTTACAGTCTTGCAAATTCTAATTGACCCGAGTTATCATTTGACCAGGAAGTTCACAGAACATTTCATGTGCTGGCAGCTCAAGGAAAGTCCCAAACTAGTGCAAACAAACAACTTTGGCGCGGAGGGTGGGTGGGTCTGTGCAGTACCAAGCACCAGCTTTTGAGAAATACAGGGTTGGGTTTGTTTGCTTGTTGGTGCCTCCATGGTAATTTTCTATCCAGAGGTAAATTTTAGGGAGAAATTTACTTGAAATCACATAGAGCTTTTCCTGTCTTTATCCTCCTTCGACATGTGTGTGTATATGTACGTAACTATATATGCATACATTTTATTCATATGTTTTATATGTTTTTTAAACAGAGTTTACATGGTTTTTGGAAACAGATAGAATTATCTAAAAAATAAGAATTCATAAATTATAGAGTCTAAGTAAAGCAAAATAAAACAAAAAAATTCCCTCCAGTGTCATGTTACAAACACATGAAATAAAAAAGTAAATGTGGTTGTAGATGACCAAGATTTTGCCTTAAACAATGACACCTTATAGAATTTGATTTTAGGCGAGAATGGTCTTTACATGAATTTAGACTTTGTCTTGATTCAAACTCAAAATAAAGCTGAGTTCTCCTCTGTGGTACCTTTTAGATATATACCATCGAGGACAGATTTCTGTTGAACCGGTATTGCTTTTGTAGAAAGTCATGCTGCTTAGCATACATTTGCCTCTGTATCATGTGTGTGAACCATAGGACTTAGAGAGTGGTTAGTGGTTAGTGGGAAGGGTAGAGGGACACGGAAGAGAAGTGAGAGGAGGGAGTGCAGGGGAGGGGAGAGCCTCCTAGATGTACATTTCCAGCAATCTGGGGATAGCAGAGTGCTGGTTAATCCCAGAGGTCACCATGTTGGGCTTCCCCTCTGATTTCTAAGCGCGGTTCTTTTTCCCTCACAGGGAGGACATTTCCCACTCACCCGTACTTTTCAGTACAGCTTGGGGCGGGGCAGCTGTCCCTCTTTAACCTGCTGAAAGCCTACTCCTTGCTGGACAAAGAAGTGGGCTACTGTCAGGGAATCAGCTTTGTGGCCGGAGTCCTGCTTCTGCACATGAGCGAGGAGCAAGCCTTTGAAATGCTGAAGTTCCTTATGTACGACCTGGGCTTCCGCAAGCAGTATCGACCGGATATGATGTCACTTCAGGTGAGGCAGTTCGTCTTGATGAGTCAGGTGTGCAGGAGGCTTTCATCAGAAATCTCAGTTCCAGCCATTTCTGAATCACAGTTCAGAGAACTTGGACAAATATTTAGATATGTGTTCATCGTTGTTGTAGGGGAGGATTTGAGATTTTGGTAACACCCATGTACCTAGGAAAGCATACAGAAAGTGCTCACCAAGGTGAATAACTAGAGTAATCCAAATTCCCCTTGGAAGCTGTGCATAGACCGACATACTAGGTTGAATGGTGTTTTATTCCAAACACTTTACTTATACTTTACATCAGAGAGGAAATATTGATATCATTGTTAAAAATTAAATTAACTCTGGTTTTCAAAAAACAATTTCTTTGTTATTAGAGTTTCAGATCATAGAAACTGCATGCGAACAATGTTTTTGGTCCACAGGCAGAAAGATTTAGTTATAAATTTAAAATGCAATGTAGTTTTTTTCCATTAGAGAATTCCTAATAAAAATTTATCCCAGCATAAGCATAGGTAAGTTGGATTCATCTATTAATAATCACTATGATTCAGGAAACATCATAAAAGAGTCCCAAGTGGTAATCCCTAAACACATGTACATGTGAGCAACATTCAATGGACTCGGTGGGTTGTATATGTTTATATATGTTGTATATATGTATGTTACAATAATAATTATAGGAGAAGTCATGAATCCGTGTTGGAAGGAGAAGGGGGAGTGAGGGAGTGGTTGCAATGATGTTAACAGGGTCCTACGTCAGAAATTCTCAAGGAAAATCATAAAAACGATCTTTATAATTACTAGGAATATTCTTTCTAATTTTGGAAATGTAGATATTGTAACATCTTGCCTTTCAGCCTTCCTCCTACCTGTGACACTAGGGTTCTTATCATGATAGGAGCGCTGAACTCTGTGCTTCAGAAAGTGAAACGTGACACCTTGTCATTGTCTAGAACAGGATGCCAGTAAGGTTTGTTCCCCCAGGTTACAAAGATGCCACAGGCATCCAGTGAGCCTGGCTCTCCCTTGAGAGGCTGACTGATCTCTTGCTCCATCGCCGAGTGTGGACACTTAGGCTCTGCTTCAGTGTCCTGAACTGGGACCAAGGGCTGGTCTCTGCTGATGTCTGTGCTGGATGTACAAGCCTTCTGTCTGTTTCTGAAGTCTCGTGTGGCCTTTGACTCTCTTCTACTTCCTGCCCTTCTCATATTACTTCCTCCTGTTTTGTCTCTTCCATCTGGAGCTTGGCCATGTTAAATGTATTTTGAAATGGAAGGATGATTTTTTTTTTGTTTTTGTTTTGTTGTTGTTTTAGCAAACAGGACTTATCATAGGAACCTTGAATTTTCAAATCTGCCCAACTCTATTTCAGTAGAGGAAATATCCCTAGCCTCAAGTTTAGAACATAGGGCGAAGATTATAAGATCCTAGAAAGTAATGGAATGGCAAACCTTTGTTTCTTCATTATGGGCACAACTGAATTAAAACAGAATGTCTTTATCAGCATGCTTTCCTGGTATTTAGGTTTGTTTCTGAGCTTACCAAAATGCTCATTCTTCTGCTGATGAACACCCCACTCTGTCTGGATTCTAAGCCGGAGTCGGCCTGGGGGAAATGTATGATTTCCTTTTTGCCATGACTTAGTGAGATAGTAATCTCATTATAAAGCCTCTTTTTGGGTTTGCCTCCTGCCAAGCTGTTTATTTTATAACCATGACTTCCTGTGGCCCCGATTCCTTCCTTTTACAGTTTGTGGAAACTTAGTTTCCAAAATTTCCCTGGTAGATAAGGTTCAGGCAGAGTTTGCAGTGTTTATGTACAGCACTTTGTGATTTTGTTTTTTTCCAGGAGCTGTCTCGATTTTTACTTTATGCTCCTGGAACTGTTCTTGAATTTACAACATGATTGGTGTTAGCAAGCATTTTTATTAGTTTATGTCTTTTTACAAGATAAAAAGTTGACATTCAAGAGGAGATATTGAAAATTTGTTAGGAGAGCCAATACAATTCCTTTCTATTGGAAGAATGTTGTTCTTTTCAGGTAGATACGCCCTACCAAACACATAGCAGAAACCCTTGTGTTGTGTTGTGAAGAGTTTGTCCTGGCCGCCCTGCGCTAGTTTACACCTGAAATAATCACACAGAAATTGTATTCATTTAAACATTGCCTGGGCATTAGCTCTAGCCTCTTATTGGCTAACTCTCACATCTTGATTAACCCATTTTTATTAAATCTGTGTATCACCGCTTGACTGTGGCTTTCCAACAAGATTCTAACTACTACGTCCATCTCAGGCCAGAGATTTATGACGTCTGCCACTCTTCCCTTCTTCCCAAAATTTTGTTTCCCCCGCCCACCTAAAGGCTACCCTATCAAAAGACCAAGACAGTTTCCTTATTCAACCAATAAAAACAACACAAATACAAAAGGAACTCCTAACCTCCTACACCACCCTTGCTTAGGAGACTCAGTTGAATTTACTCTCATGAATTATGCTGTAAATGTAGTGAACTTGGATGTGAACATCGTCTTTAAAGTTAACAATAAAAATAAAGATGTGCTACTTTACTAAATGTGTGTGAGTTACTGAAAGTTGGTATGTTGGACACACATGCAGATTTCTGCAGGTTTTGTTTTTCTTCTCTATATGCACTGCAGATCCAGATGTACCAGCTGTCCAGACTCCTCCATGACTACCACCGAGAACTCTACAATCATCTCGAGGAGAACGAGATCAACCCCAGTCTTTATGCTGCGCCCTGGTTCCTCACACTCTTCGCCTCTCAGTTTCCCTTAGGATTTGTAGCCAGAGTTTTTGGTAAGAAATGTCTTTTTTCAGTAGGGACAGTATTTTCTGTCTCCCAGAGATCATTGTCAATGAAGTCCCCATAGGGCCAGGAGAGTCCAAAGTATTATTCAAATGCACTGAAAAAGAGTTGGGTTCCTGTGAGCTTTGAGCATATTTGTGTGGAAAACCTAGAAAACACAGTTTTCAAATCTGGATGAGGGACAAACTGTACCATTTTCTGGATTTTTATTCTTCTGGGTCTTTTCATTTTTCATCACCTCCTTTAAACTGGATTCAAGATACAGAGAAGGGAACACAACCGCTGTGTTATATTATGGGTGCTATTTCTAGTGGCATGTTCGAGTCTTTCTGTTGTTAACATGTAACATTTGTTCCTGTCTCATGGCTTTCATGGCAACTTTTACTGGCACTGAAGGAGCCGAGACAATCCCTGAGACTATGGCTAAGAGGAAAAATCTCTGAATATAGACAGGCACATTGTTGAGTAGCTGCCTTGCTCCAACCACAGTGTTGGCATTGGGAGAAAGGAGAGTCTAGCAAGGTTTGTGTGCTCTCTGGGGGCCTTTACATCTATTCACAGGTCTTAAATGGGCTCATCAAAGTACCATTTAGTAACCAAAGCATGAGGCTGAGTGTAACTGTGCACACCTGTAGTCTCAACACTTGGAGACGCTGAGGCAGAAGGGCTGTGAGTTGGAGCCTGTGTTAGCAACATAACAAATCCCCATAGGTCTTAGTTATGGCTTCCGTTGCTGCGATAAAACACCATGAGCAAAGGCAACATGGGAAGGAAAAGGTCTATTTCAGCTTATACTCACTGAGGGAAATCGAGGCAGGAAACCTGAGGCATGAGTAGATTCAGAGTCCATGAAGAAGTGCTGATTACTGGTTTGCTCCTCATGGCTTGCTTAGCCTGCTTTCTTCTAACACCCAGGACCACCAGCCCAGGGGTGGCACCATCCGCTGTGACCTGGGGCCTCTCACGTAAAGCATCAGCCAGGGGAAAATGCACTACAGATTTGTGTACAGGCAAACTTATAGAGGCATTTTCTCAGTTCTGGTTCCCTCTTCCCCAGTAGCTCGAGCTTGTGTCAAGTTGAAATTCAACAGGCCAGCACGGCTTCTATAAACAGGAAAGGAAAGGAGGACATCAGCAATTACTGTTCACTAGAAAATTATTCAGTGATGTCGGCTGGGACATCAGAAACCGAGAGTGGGGTTCCCACATTTGCTGGGTTCTACACATCTGTCTAGAGGCAGGGACAAAAAACTCAGTATTTATGTACCACTGTGCTAAATTGGAGCTTTGTGGTGTTTGGCCAAATGTTAAGTGGTATTTAACTTTAGGTCATTAACATATTTTTTTTTAAAGAATTAGTATAAAACTCAGGAAAAAAATCAGATTATAACAAATAGAAAAATGTTAGGAGAAGCTTGAGTGTTGAGCATGTATGTGTTTTATGTATACATACTCTGCATTTGTAATGCGAGCTCTAATGCCATCTTCTGACAAAACTGCAGCATCCCATCATACTTCATGAGCCTGGGTGTTTCTCGCTTGCAGCTTACACACCACTTTTTTCCAGTGACATTTTCTCTGGCGCTTTGGATTCTTATAATGGGTCTCTTAAAAACCCTTTTAGATGTGTTTGTGTCCACTGGAAAGGCTGTTCTGTCAGTTGCTTTGGACTCTTAATGTCAGAGTTCATGATCTTATGTCCCTTCCATAGCAGTCTGTTCCCTGTTAGAGACTGAGACTGAAGATGACAGCTGGCTGGCCTGCACAGGTCTTGTGTATGCTCAAGTTTTCTCTTTAATTTCCTCCTTGAATATTGATTTAACTACATATTAGCTGGCTCATTTGCATTTGGATTATGAATAGTTGAACAGTACTAGTTGAGTATATTGATTGGTTGTTACATCCTATTGTGATGAAAAGCCTATTAGTTGAATAAATTTGAAATTTGTCTAGGATCCATTAAACTACCATAAAACTGTAAACAATATATAGACAGATACATAATGTTTCTTTTGCTCCTTTAGCCATATCCAAGATCTTTAATAAGATGAATCGACAACATTCTATTTGTTTCAGTCATATTAACTTGTTTTTAAAAGTAAAAACTGAGTTTTGACCAGTTTTCTTCTACATTTTTTCTGGTTCTGGTGCCGTACTAAAACAAAAATATGTTCTCTTTGCAACAATAGATGTACAACTTTGATTGTGAAAATTTTCTTTCTTTTTCTAGATATTATTTTTCTTCAGGGAACTGAAGTTATATTTAAAGTTGCCCTCAGTTTACTGAGCAGCCAGGAGGCACTTATAATGGAGTGTGAAAACTTTGAAAATATTGTTGAATTTCTCAAAAACACATTACCCGATATGAATACCACTGAAATGGAAAAAATTATTACCCAGGTATGATGTAAATGATTCAATATGTACTAAATTCTTTCCTATAAAAATGCAGTTTGCCTAATATCTATTTTCTTTAAGGTCTCCTTTTGTTTGATTGGGCACATTTTGTTTAGAAATAAATTGATTATACAATTTCAACATTGTAACATTATTTATCTGCCCATGCACAGAAAATTTGCTATTGTGATACATAGTGGGTTTTCCAGGAATCTTTTCAATTTAAACAAATGCTGAGATCTTGGTCAGAACTTGAAGAGTCAAGATGACCAGAAAGTAAATCAAAGCTCACTAACTTTGCAGTATCACCAATTCTTTCAGAATTTGTAAGAAGGGTCAGGCCTGTGACTCTAGCTTCTTGGAAGGAGGACAGCGGAGAATCCCAAGTTTAAGCTTACTCTGGTGATTTACCTCAGTGATTGAGCATTAGTTTGTCCAAGATGCGCAAAGCCCAGGATATGATCCCTAACAGCGTAAAACATAACTCATATGCAGATTATGTGAATAGTAATCCGTAGTTTCTAATTATTAAAACCTTTAAGTTAACTAATATGGCTTTTGTTTACATTTTATTATTTGTCAATTCTTTGGAAATATATTTTCTGATTTGTTTTGAATCATGGCCATACTGTGGAGCTTAGGTTGGCTTTGACTTGATTTTCTCCTACTTCTGTCTCCCAAGTGCTGGGATTGTGGGTATGGACTGCCATGCTCTTCTGGTTGAAATAACCTGTATGATTATCAAGCAGTTAAATATCATTATTTTGGAAATTTGAAATCATATATGAAAATCATATATTTGAAAGAAAAAAAAATCCCAAAATAATGAAATTAATGTGACTTGCCTGACTTATGGGTTGCTTTCCCAATTAGAGTTGATTGACCAAGATTGCTGATCTGGAGAGAAGCTCACAAAAGCTACCAATAAATAAAGACATTTATTAAGACCTTTCTGCTCCATTAACACATACATTCAAATAGCCCTCTGTAGCTTTGCTTACTACTAAGCAGTGATTGTCTCTGACACAAATAATCATTGTTCAACAACAATTGTTAACCTGGTACTCTAAATTTCAGGAGACAGTTATTAAATTATAGTCATCTACCCTTGGACATTAGTTTATTCTTGTGACTTGGTCTTACTTTTAGGATGTTTCAAATGCATAGAAATACTCTGTGTGCTAAAAGTTAGATCTGTATCTCAACTGTTCTTGTATGGATAGCCAGGCCTATTTCTCCTTTTGGTGTATTTTAATGTTCCGAATAGTGCTGGGAAATAAATATGATATAAAGTCTACCATTATACATGACTTGTATGTTGATGTCAATACTGAAGACCAGACTAACTAACTCATGGTGCTTCAACAGGTTTTTGAGATGGATATTTCTAAACAGTTACATGCCTATGAGGTAGAATATCATGTGCTACAGGATGAGTTTCTGGAATCTTCTTATGCTTGTGAGGATACTGAATCTTTGGAGAAGTTGGAGAGAGCCAACAACCAATTGAAAAGACAGAACATGGACCTTCTAGAAAAACTCCAGGTACAGAAATAAAGATTGAAACAACTGTGAGCATGCAGCCCTGTTTGCATGGAGCTGCTCAGAATGATTGGGATATGTATGTGGGTTGAACCCCTGATGACCAGTGGCCTAGGTATCTCCTTAGCTTCGTGTGTATGGAGGTCTACAAATGTAATGAGCAGCTTATGTATCACTTGGGGTACACACACACACACACACACACACTAGCAGAATGGCAATTCAAAGCAGAATTTGGGTTCACCTTATTGAATATTATGTAAGTTAGATAAGTTCGAGGGAGGAAGAAGAAAACCTGAGGAATCAGGTATGTAGTTATGTGCACTTGGGCTGAGCTCTGAAGGATGAGCAGTGAGTGAGGAGGCCTTTGCGTTGCCCAGGGGAGGAGGTTGCTTCATTCAGAAGACTGGCAGAGGAAAGTGAACATAGTGTTATGTCAGGCCTCATGCTGGTGAGAGGAGCAGGTAGAGGATGGAGTACAGCAGATTTTCTTTGCTGTCTAAGGACAGTTTTAAGTGTCCCTCTTCAGAAGGAAGCCATTCCAAAGTACTTGAGTCTTGCATTTGAAAGAGCAATATAAACCAATGACGCTTTAGGGTGAAGTAAGTGAAACAGTTGTGAAAATCCAGCTCGGGATTTTTGTCTGTTATTTGTCTAGAGTAAAACAGAAAGGAAAAGAGGTGGAGCTGCTTCTCGGTAAATTAAAAGTGAACCCAGAACACAGACTTGCCACAACCTTTCTCTAGACAGTTCCAGAAGTCATTATCAAGTTTCTCAGTCAGTTGAAAGGAACAAAGTTCCAAGTCTGTCTGTGGAAGCCGGACCTCCTGACAGGTCCTTAGGCTGTGGAACACGCTGCTCTTAGAAGGGATTATGGGAGTTTTCATAACACCCAACTTTGTTCTTCTGGAAACAAAGGATTGTTACCAAAGAGAAGGACTGCCCAGAACCACTAACCACTTAGATTACCTCCTGAACTTCTCTTCACCAGTGTGCTCAAACTATGGTGCCTGATGTAGCAGGGGTAGGGGAGGTGCTTGCCAGCGTGAGCTCCATGTTGCCTAGACTGGTATCTCCTAAAACTATGAGATAAACAGAGTTACATAGCAACAACTGGTCAGGAATATCCTTGTTCTGCCTTCAGTCAAGAGGGACAGGGGACACCAGTGGGTGTGAGTGATGACCTAGCACCATGGGGTGAGGATATGATATTGCACGGCTGCTGTCATTAGTGAGATGAAAGAAATCATGTGAGCATAATGTGTGTACATATATATGCCTGGACATGTATGTCTGTTAAACATATATATGTATACATACATATCTACACACACACATTTAATATGTTGCTAAAGTTTGAATCTAGAATCTTTTGAATGTACTCAGAAATTACTCTATCACTGAGTTATATCTTCCGTTTCCAATACTTAGATTTTTGAGCACTCTAAAGAAAAAAACTCCATTTCAGAGAATATTTTTCTATACTAAAATATACTTAAAATACACTTTTCTCAGTGTGTTCAAATGATATTCTGTTAATTAATGTGATGTAATTTTCTCACAACAAATGTAAGGCATGGCTGTTACTATAATAAAGAGCCAGACCCCTCAAGTTTTTAATATGGAAGTTTTTTTTTCCTTTACAAACAGGTAGCCCACGCTAAAATCCAGGCCTTGGAATCCAACCTAGAAACTCTTTTGACCAGAGAGACCAAAATGAAGGCTTTAATCCGGACCTTGGAACAAGATAAGATGGCTTATCAAAAGACAGTGGAACAAATCCGGAAGCTGCTGTCAGCCGATGCGCTGGCCAACTGTGAATTGCTGCTGAGAGACCTAACTTACCCCAGTAATGACAAAGCCAAGACAGGAAATAAGCCATAGTTCCAGAGTGGCCTCGGCATAGAGCTTCCTTACAATACCTGGAAGGAGGCACCTGTGCACTGCTGGTCTAAGGTCGACCAGAAGTCTGGTGGGACACGTGCTACTGGTGCTGAGATCGTCAGTAGGTGATGTAGCTCTCCTCAGAGCACTCCACTCCAAAGCCATCACAGACATCCAGACTGTATCTTCCTCTGGTTGTTGTCAACTCTGTACATAAATATATATATATAACTGGATACAAAGATTCATGCTTTCCAATCAAACGGTAGATAATTCAGAGCAATTTTTTTTTCAGTCAAATTAATTCCACACCAAAAGGAAGTTCTAATGAGATTTCCCTTTGGACACAGGTGGAATCTTTGTTTTTCTAGTGAAACAAATCTAGAACATCTTTGTATATTGAAATATACTTGAAAAAAAATGAATGTATCTTCCCCCCCAAAGACGAGCATGTTTCACCTAGTGTTGTGGGCAGACACATTTCTGTAGCTTTATGTGTCTGTCTATGGAAAGGACATGACTAGCTGCTAGTCTTGTCCCCGTGAGTCTCTTACGACGGTAGGGCCCTTCTGGCCTGCCCCCTGTGTGACAACCAGCATGTCGAATCTTCACTTATCTTGAGTCTGGTTAGGCTTTGCTTGACACACACAGGAACAAAGCAGGACCTTGTGGCTGAGTCCACCCACCTCAAGGTGAAGAGGAATGTTGCTAATTTTCTAGCAGACTAGACCAGCATTGATATTCAAACTGAAAATATGAGGCCTCAAAAACACAATTAAGCTCCTAAATTGTCTATAGTAGCTCATTGCCATTTTATTTAGTTGACTTCAACAGGGGTAAATAGTTGCTTGGGGCTGTATTTACCAAGTGACAGGATTGGTTATTTTCTCACAAAATGATGGGAGCTTTCCATGGAGTTCTTGTGACCTTCAGTTGAGAATAGGGAAATGAAATTATGATTGATTTTCCAAAGATGATATACCATGCTGAATTGCTTTTTTTTTATGTTTTACTCAATAACAGAACAATGTATTAATCCTTTTCCCCTCTCATGTGAAAATTTAGAACTGTGAATGTTTAGGGAGGAACTGTGTAAAGCACACTGGAAGGGAAGAGAAATGTCTCCAGCCCAGTTAAAACCCGCACAATCCTGTATTTGGACTCCTGGCTTCTGCCACATACAGATAGCTTACTAGAGAATGTTTATGCATACGGGGCACGTTCCTTCTCCCATTCGGTTCCTGCAGCAGAGATGACTTTACAATAGTGCCTCAGAACACGAAGGCAGCGTTTTTGCCTTTCCAAACAGTGTTTATAGCCACTGCTTTTTGCAGCCCTTGTTCTTTTGCAGATAGGTTATTTGGGCATAATTTTCCCCAGAGAGAGTTTATTGTATGCCAGATGAAATTATATTCTAGAGCTCAAAAGTCAAGATGTAAAAGATTTCAGAAGACATTGGTCAGTAGATAGATACCAAGTAAACACCCTTCTAGGCTGCTCCCCTCTTAAATGTCCTAAGTCTTGGGATCAGGATGTTCTTGGATCCAGGAGGTTTCCTCCCCAAACAACCAAGTCTTATTACTTAGGAGAGTTGATATAGCTTCTAGATTCTATGGAGTGGTCATTCTAGAGTCTCCATTCTATTGAAAGCCATTAGCTGATCAGTTGCTTGAATCTTCTGAAAATACTTTCATGTATATCATTGTCTATTCTCCTACAAGGATGAAGGGTAGCACAGTCTTACTTTCTGATGATAGAAATTGCCTTACGGGTGTGATGTAAAGGTGGTGGTGGAGAATGAAATATTTTCTTTATGTTTCTCAGTTAAAAGTAAACTATGTTTTGGATGTTAAAAGTTAGCAATTAAGGCAATGTGGATATAGTGTTTTCTTGTGAAAATGACTTTCTCATTTATGGTTTAAAAAATGTTACACCGGTTCTGATTTATCAGTTTACATCTCCATTAAGTTCATGTAATGTCTAGTTCATTTTCAATAAATATGTTGCTGCCATTTCCAGAACCTTACTGTTATTATTATTATTATTGTTATTATTATTATTATTATTGCCTGGGGGTGACTCAAGCTCTTCCTTAGAGACTTGAAGTCAAAACTTGCCTGGGTTGGATTGATGCTACCTAAACGTGAAAATGCTGAACATTCTCATGAAAGGAATCTAGGACAACAAATATAATTTAAGACAAGAATGAATATAGTTGCCAATTTCCAACTTCTTTCACAATGAAGCCTTTACTAGTGGGAAAGGAGAGGGAGGCTGAGCTGTCAGGCTTGACTTTTTCCTCCTCTCTTTCCTCCTTCTGTCCTTTTCTTCCTGTCTCCTTACCTCTTTTTAGTTCCAGTTTTGTGGATGGAAGCTAAGACTTCATGCATGCTGGTACTACATAGACTATTACTAAGATGTCATGCATGCTAGTACTTCATCACTGAACTGTGTCTTTAACCCTACCTCTTATATTGTTTAGGTCCTCTTGTAAGATGGAAAGAGATTATAAAATTGCAGAGTTTTTCTATTAGGTTTACTTCCAAATAATTAAGAATCAAAGCACTTATTGATAGATATAATATGAGCATACTTTACATAATATTTTTGGAAGGTTGAAGGGGAAAGGAGAGGCAGAGAGGGGAGCAGAGAAAAGCATATAGCTCAATAAAATCAATAAAAAAGGAAAAAAAGACTTGCCAGTATTTTATTGAATATTTTTGCATCAATGTACATGAATGAGATTAATCTGCAATTCTCTTTCTTAGTACCATCTATGTGTGCCTTGGGTGTCAGGGTAATTGTAGCCTCATAAAAAGAGTTTGGCAATGTTCCTTCTGTTTCTATTGTGTGGAACAATTTGAGGAGTATAGGTATTAGCTCTTCTTGAAAGTCTTGTAGAATTCTGAGCTGAAACCATCTAGTCCTGGCCTTTTTTCTGGTCGGGAAACTTTTGATGACTGTTTCTATTTCTTTAGCAGTTATAGGTCTATTTAATTTGCTTATCTGGTCTTGATTTAATCTTGGTAAGTGATATTTATCCAGAAAGTTGTCCATTTCCTTTAAGTTTTCTAGTTTTGTGGAATACAGGTTTTTGAAATATGACATAATGATTCTCTGGATTTCTTCTGTTATGTCCCCCTTATCATTTCTGATTTTGTTAATTTGAATATTCTCTCTCTGCCTTTTAGTTAGTTTGGATACAAAGTTTGTCTATTTTATTGATTTTCTTGAAGAAACAACTCTTTGTCTCATTAATTCTTTGTATTGTTTTCTTTGTTTCTAATTTGTTGATTTTTAGCTCTCAATTTGATGCTTTTCTGCCATCTATTTCTCTTGGGTAAATTTGCTTCTTTTTGTTCTAGAGTATTGACATGTTCTATTAATTCACTAGTATGGGATTTTTTCAGTTTCTTTATTTCAGCATTGGTGGGAGTATATCAGAGTGTTTTTCTCTTTCCCTGGCCAGAGTTTCCACCCTGTTCCACATGTCCCATGAGAAAAGATTCTCAGTGGGTACCCAGGGTGCCAGGGTAATTATATCCTCTCATGCCTGGATCACATGTGGTCTGACAATGCCAGGCCTTGGGAGAGTAGCATATATCTCAATGCCTTAAGCTCTGGATCAATTTTATGTGAAGTTGCATTACCCACCACCTTGACGACTCCTTTGCCCTGGGATGCCAGTTGCGAGGCCTCCTTAGCCTCCTTATTCCCCAGAAAAATGTGAGTGCACTATCCTGTTCCACAGCCCCACAATGCAGGATAATGTGATATCAGATGTGATAGGGAGTCAAGTCAAAGGAGAAACTCAGTTTATTATTGTGAGTAATACAGGATAAGTATATAGGATAAGTGACATGGTGTGATGTAGGGGTACCTCCAGCCAATGAGAGACAGCCAATTCCTCCCTCTGGCTGGAGGGGTGTCTACCTAGATTTTGCTGTCTCATCCTCCCTCAGTTTCTTCAAACACGAGCCAGGCTTTTCCCTCTCCTACAGGCCTTGAGGTACAGGCCCTGAGATAATTTTGGCCACTAACTTGGGAAGAGGCAGGATCGCTCCTACCCACAGAGCCATTTGAACAGGAACTATGGACTAAGAAAATGCAATAAAAACCCAACCAAAAAATTTAAGTGAATGCCGACCTAGGACAGTGGGTTTTGGGGAAAATAATTTTACAACTAGTTCCAGGACAGACACCAAAGCTACAGAGAAACCCTGTCTCGAAAAAAACAAAAACAAACAAAAGAAATAGCAACCTTAAACTAATTCCCCTCACCTGAACGCACTAATTCCCACTGTGTGGGGCACAACCCCTTTAGGGGTCCATATGAGATATCCTGCATATCAGATAGTTACATTAAAATTCATACCAGAAGCAAAAATTATAATATGAAGTAGCAACAAAATAATTTTATGGATGGGGGTCACCACACCATGAGGAACTTAATTAAAGGGATGCAGCATTAGGAAGGTTGAGAGCCACTGTTCTACAATTTGTGTTTCCCCCTACCCTGACAGGAAATATCTTCAGCTCTTTTCCCATCAGTGAGACACATTGGGGACATTTAGATAACACCTGGCATTTGATAATAGTGTCTGTGCACATAAATACCTGACCACATCCATGCTGTTTTGTCTCCTTTTGCATTGTCCTGTACATCATCCTTAACTGTTCACTTTCTCTAGACTTCTTTTCTTTGTCAAATCTGTTTCAGACGGCTCAATCATTCTTAGAAATCCATAATTAGTGACTCTTTGGTACAGAGCAGTGTACCTAGTTACAAATGTTATAATGCAGAAAAAATTGAACTAAATCTTACTTAATATTACAGGAAGAAGGGCTATAAAGGTTAATACCTGTGACTACCATGAAGTATTTCTGAAACTTTGAAAGTAAGGGCAGCATGAGAATATTTGAAGTGTTATCAGCATGCTTTGATTTCATCTGTGAGGTTTTTCTAGGCAGCAGAGCCTTGGGACCCAAACGCTTTACTATGATATAATTGAATATATTTGCATATCTAGAATAAGATTAGGTTAATCCAAAAAGAATTGGTTAGTCCTAGAAGAAAGAAAACATGGCAGGTTTTGGCAGATACAACTAGAGGTAACCTTTGCCAAGACCGCTGGCAATGTCCATATTATGAATGTGAATACAGAGAGTTCTGGCCTCTGTAATCCCTGTCTGGCCCTTCTGACAAGTCTTTCCCGTTGTGAGATCGCTGTGCCATCTGTGTTGGACTGGTGCCCTAGACACCCAACTCAATGCTGTCCCTTTATTTAAAGTCTATGCCCAGCAGCCATCTTTCTATTTATTCAGCTCGCTCTCTGTCACAGAGAAATATGAAGCTACATATACAATGTGAATATCGAAGGCCCTGTGACAAATGTATTCTTCTAAATACATTATAAACAGAAACTTCCTACTCTTGAAAATCTTGGTGAAAATCTGCAAAGTAAACCTTAGTATTTTAGCATTTCAAAAATAAGATTCAATGGCATTAATTGAATCCTCTTTATTGTGTATGCATTATCCATATCTATTCATTCTTTTTCTCTTGAAAAACATCAACTGCTTCCATTAAAATATTCTCCCCTGCCCTGGCCCTTGGTGTGTGTGTGTGTGTGTGTGTGTGTGTGTGTGTGTGTGTGTGTGTGTGTGTGTGGTGTGGATGGTGCTACATATGAGCCACAGCATGTATGTGGAGGTTTAAGAACAACCCTGAGTTTTAGTCTTTACCGACCTTGTTTGAGACAGGATCTTTTGTTCATTGCTATGTACATCATAGTAGTTTGCCCCATGAGCTTTTAGGGGATCCTATTGTCTCTGTCACTTCTGCTGTCTTTTTAAGTGGTAGGATTACAGGTGCACACTACTGTGTAGAGCTTTATATAGATTTGGGGATCTGAATTTATATCCTCATGTTTGTACATCAAACACTTTACTCATTGAACCACTAATTTGGTCCCAAAACTTCCTTTCTTTTCAAGACTACTGTCCCATAGTATACACCTCTACCACGTTTTTCTTGTTTAAAACCTTTGTATTTGGATACTTGCTTTCCTTATGCTCTTTTGGTTGTCCTGATTAATGCTGCTATGATAGTTGCTATATAAATACAACTGTTTTAAGAACTTGGTTTTTGTGAATCTACCCATGATAAATGAATCTGTAGTTTGTGCTCTATGAAATCAAATTGCTGAGCCTTCAAGATCCCAAACTGGAGCAAATGTATTAGGGTAAGTGAAGCTTTAGGGTGAATTATTGTTATTATTATTACATGGAAGGGAGAATGTATAAGGCTGGTGTTGGCAAATTAGTTTTCACGGTAATAGCGGGTACTTTGCAGACACAAGAAAAGGATTTTCTCTTTCTACAAGCTATTCAAATGCTGCTGAGATTCATGTTTATCTCTCTCAAAGTAGAATCCTTATGTGGCCTGACATTGTTTCCCTTCCCAAATTGAGTTAATTTGCCAAATGTACAGTTGTTAATCTCAATAGAACATGATGTCATTCAGAAATAATTATTGCCATTAAAATGCATCTTCTGCTCTTATGTTGAAGGATGGCTCTGAAATGAGACCCTTCAAAAGGAGATGAGAGCATTTTCTGTGCTGACTTTCAACAGCTCAAATGTACTCAGTTTCCTTTTTATATTTGTGCTTTATTTTGTCTAAGGAATTATCTAATTCCTTAGTCTCAGTCCTCCCCCCCTGAAACCCCATTTAGCCTTTCTATAGCAAATTAGATACCCAGGAGGAGAAAGCACTGTTCACTGTTTGAGTCAATTGCAGCTCACGCAATTAGAGCAGTCACTGGGGCTTACTAGTACTTACATTTAAAATCACGAGGCGAGAAACCAATTACGAGTGAGTACATCCCATGTTCATCTTTTTGGGTCTGGGTTACCTCACTCAGGATAGTGTTTTCTATTTCCATCTATTTGCATGCAATTTCGA
>NW_004949100.1:8239569-8254628 GCF_000317375.1 Microtus ochrogaster | reverse complement strand
AGGTGCCCTGATACGCTTGATTTTCTTCCCATTTTTCCTAAAGCTCACCTTACAATCATTGTGTTTACTTCTGGGTGGACTTCCCACATACTCAAAGAATCAAGACTAATTTTCTCGTTTTATTTTCTAAAGCTACACGGATCAATGATTCTTTTTAAAAACTCATTTTTTATCATATTTAATTTTTGTGTGTTTGTGTGACTGGGAGCATGCCATAGCGCATCGATGAGGTCACAGGAGAATCTGCAGGAGTCAGGCCTCTCCTTCTATAACATGGGTCACAGGGATTGAACTCGGGCTATCAGCTTTAGTGGCTGAGTCACATCACTGGGCCTGACTGTTGCTCAACAACCTCTGTTTTAAAGTGTAGTGATATAAAAATGACCAGTAAATATTGTTCTGAAATGCTTAGTATCTCAACCATTGGAAAACTCAAACCCAAAACTTCTTTGAGATCCCATCTTCCATTTCATATTCCATCAGAATAGAAAATATCGAGAAAATAATTGACAGCTAATGGTGATGAGTATGCAGAGAAGGATACTTATTCCTGGCTGGTGGAAGTGTAAACTAGTCCTGCCCTATGGAATAATTATGGAAGTTTCTCAAAACAGTAAAAATAGATCTACCGCAAGACTCAGCTCTCCCAATGGCCTTTTATCCAAAAGATCCTTACCAAAGAGATACCATACATCTTCTTACTCACAATAGCTATCGAAGGGAATCAGCCCAGATATCTGCCCACGGATGAATAGATAATGAAAATGTGGTACATATTCACAATGGACTTTCGCTTAACCAAAAAACAAAATGAAATCACTGTATTTCCAGGAAAATTGATGCAATTGGAAATTACTTTATTAAGCAGATAGTGCATGTTTTGTCTCTTATGTGGACCCTAGACTTTAACCTTTATATATGTGTGTATCCTAGACTTTAATATTTATATATGTGTGGATCCTAGACTTTAATCTTTATATATGTGTGGATCCTAGACTTTAGTCTTTATATATGTGTGGATCCTAGACTTTAGTCTTTATATATGTGTGTATCCTAGACTTTAATCTTTATATATGTGTGTATCCTAGACTTTAATCTTTATATATGTGTGGATCCTAGACTTTAATCTTTATATATGTGTGGATCCTAGACTTTAGTCTTTATTTATTTGTGGATCCTAGACTTTAATCTTTATATATGCGTACATCCTAGTTAGGTTTCTATTGCTGTAGTAGACACCATGACCGATGCAACTTGGGGAGGGAATGGTTTATTTAACTTAAAGTTGATCTTGAAGGGAAGTCAAAACAGGGACTTAAGGCAGAAACTGAAACGAAGACCACGAAGGAATGCTGTTTACTGGCTTGCTCTTCATGTCTTGCTCCGTTGGCTTTTGGATGTAACTAAGGACTACCTGCCCAAGGATGGCCCAGCCCACAATGGGCTGAGCCCTCCCACATTAACCATTAATTGAGAAAATGCCCTAGATTTGCCTACAGCAATTCTGATATAGATAATTCCTCAGTTAAGGCTTCATCTTCCTAGATTACTCCAGCTTTTGCCAACCGACCCAAAAAAAAATATAAACAATAATAATAATCAGCAGCATGCGCTTATATAGGTGTGGGTGTAGGTCAAGAAACCAGAGAGATAATGCAAGTGAGATTATAAACATGCTCGTAGTTTGCCCCTTTAATGGTCACACAGGCTTCAAATTCTAAGAGCATGTATTTGATTCTTGACCCTGTTTTACCCCAAACCCAAGTCTCCTCACATGTATACTATCTTAATCACCACCAGCAATCACATGCACACAAACATCTGGAAATCGATTCTTCCTAAGGAAATGAGAGAAGTACACTAGCCATAAAGGCAGCTTTGCTACATGCAGCTGTCCATAGGATGTGTCCAGTTTGTCCTATCTGTAGACGAAACGGCTCCTGTTGCTACTCTAGGCCTTTAGAATTGCAGTTTGCTGACAACTTGATTCATAAATTGGAACCAAGAAGGCAAAACAGGTTAATTCTTAGCTATCACTAATTATAAGAGTAACCAAGAACTTATTACCATTGACCATTCTGCTTTGACAACTTGACTTCTCTAAAGTGTCATAAATCATCACTTCTGATATGAAATGGTGAGGGAAAGACTATTGTTACAGTAGTTGTAGTAGTAGTAGTAATGAATGAAAAGCAGCAATCAGAACTATTGCCTATGGATAACTTATTGGAGCAATGCTGTTTTATATTCACCCCTTCGTTTATTTTTTGCAATGGTTTATAGACTAAAACAATTTTTTTCTTTTGCAGATGAGGAATATGAAATGACATATCAAGTAAATCATGGAGCTTGGGCCTCGAATCTGCATGATCTGTTGAAGAACTGGCTCTTTCCACCCCCTTGCCATGTGTGTCCAGTTTACTCATTACCTTGTCTATAGTGTGTATAATCCCAGATAATAGGTAACTTAAGGGAGCCATGCGTGGGCAGTGTACCAGTTACTTTTTCCATTGTGTGTGTAAATCCCAGACTACAGGTAATGTAAGGGAGAAAGGATTTATTTTGTCTTACAGCTTGTGGGAAACTGCCTGCCAGATCAGAGAAAACATGTTAGTGGGTGGATCCATGAAAATTGGAGTAAATTGTTGGCGACCCATCACATTGGGCTGCCATTTGCAAGGGACCAGCCTTGACAAAATTACCACTTGCCAGCATAGGGGTGAAGGGATCATAAAAATTAGTAAAGAATCCAAAGATGCGTTAAAAATAATAAAACAGAAAAGCATAGGATAGTATTGGGAGGGAGTTCCAGTGAATACTGAAATCCACCTGTATTTAATTTCTAATTGCTTAAAAATCCCCCTGACCTCAAAAGGTAGAATTAACACGTAATAACACGACACAAGGAAGTGAACAGACCAGTTGAAGGTTGTGGGCTACATACATAAACATTCTGTGGCTACAAGGAAACAAGTCACACTCACACCCTAGACCAAAACATTCTGTAGGCAAACCACTCCCTGGGTGGAATCCAATGTTATTTCCTTAAGGGAAGTGGAACTTAGATCATAGACTTTTGTTTGGAGTAGAAACATATCTACTTCTTTAGACCTGAAATACAAGGCAAGAGTTTCTATCGATATCTCATTGCATTCCTTTTGAAGGCGGATACCAAGTGATGTGAAATTCAGAACCTACAGAACTTCAGTCTGCCCCTAGATACCATTTATCTTGTGACGTTCCTATGACCCAATCAGGAAACTTAGAGTAATTTGTACAGGGAATAATTGGTACAGTGGTTTCTTACCTATAATAGGAAGCAATAAGAGTTGTTGAATGAAAAGTGAAAAGAACTTTAAAGGCTACTAAATAGCTGGTGTGGGGACTCCGGGGGGGGGGGACCCCAGTGAAGGACAAACCTGGAAAGGCATCCTTCCATCCCTGACCTTTCCTCCAGAAAGCACAGAGCTGTTCTTAGTTGGATCAGGAATGGCTGCTGCTCTTTACAGAGTGGAGAAGTCTTATGAAACATGAAACCTCCCCAAAGGTCCTTGGGAACTGCATATGAGTTGATGCCAGGCCAGTGGCACCTTACAGAGAGATGTCTACTGAGCATGCAGATAAGTTATAGATGGGTAGAATCTCTCAGTGCCAACCAGCGAGCACCCCAGGAGCCAGGTTCCTGGCAGCTAGGTGCAGTGGAGAAGGCAGCAGATGCAGGTGTCTGCCCAGAGGAGTATCATGGAAACAAAAGGCATAACTTCCTCCTGCTGGGTCCTTCCTGAGCCCTCTTTCATCAAAGTTAGATTACATCATTATCCAAACTAAAAACAAGGAATGTAAGATCCAGGTTAGTTATGGCAAAGAATGAGAGCTGCAAGGCTAATTGGCATATGAAGTTTCTACATTTAGGTCATGTTTGTCACCACATTCAACTTTCCTCAGATTCCTTTCTGTGTCAAGTAACTGCTGTCAGCATGAGACACGGATCAGTTTAGGGATTCCTCATGGCTTGGATGCAGCAGGTATTTGAATCTACTGTAAGAAAGGCCTGTACGAGAGGCTACGAGACTGTCCGAGGTCAGCGAGTTTACAAAGGACCGGAAGACACTTTACATCGGGTTACAGTTTTCACTTTCTAGTGAGTCATCAGCTGCTGCACACAACGCCTGTCTGTGCTCTATGCACTACTATAGAGTTCACGAGCTTCGGGCAGAGGGCTGAAGGTTGAAACACACAATGACACACAGAGAGACGGAGACATGGACCTCTAGTCACTGGTAAGAAGCCCCCTTTTCAATAGCACCACAGAGCCTTTTTTACCCAACACAGTCAGCTGAGCCAACAGGTGAAAACCTTATCCTCTTATCAAGGCCAAGGCAAGACGTCCTTGTGAAGCGGAGCTGGTAAACAGCTCTGACACAGCTTTCAGTAACTCAGATCAGAAGGAAAGTACAGATCGCTAGCAGGGAAGAGCAGCTGGAACCCAGGACTCCAAATGGTCCCAACAAGCAGCAATCACCTTTTGTCTAAGCACCAGAGATTTCTAATTGCATTAGATCTGAAAAACAGGAGATAAACATTAAAGGAATGTGTTAAGAATTTAATGCAGCCGGGCGGTGGTGGCGCACGCCTTTAATCCCAGCACTCGGGAGGCAGAGGCAGGCGGATCTCTGTGAGTTCGAGACCAGCCTGGTCTACAGAGCTAGTTCCAGGACAGGCTCCAAAGCCACAGAGAAACCCTGTCTCGAAAAACCAAAAAAAAAAAAAAAGAATTTAATGCAAACATTGTAATTCTGTTAGGTTTAGCCCTTACACTTCTGGATTATGGTATAAACTGTCATTATTCCCCAAGGATTTAGCCACCCACCAGCCTGATGGTTTTGGCCTTATCTTTAGCATCAGTGTCTGTCATGAAGGCATGAATGCGAAGACAAAATTTTGAAACAAGCTGTATCTCTTTGTAAAAGTTAATTGAATGTTTAAGTACATAGGGTTTTATTTGCTCAATCCTAGATTGGCGTATTGAATGCTATTCTTGTGATTTCCACTAGATGGCAGTGTTGTTTTGATTTCATGATTTTCCTTGGCATGACCCTCCTAGGGCAGTGCTGCATGATGAGGAAATTACAGAGTTGACCATTCTTCCAGAGAAAATAGACCCCAAATCAGAAAACGTACCAATTTAGCAACACCTTCAGGAGCCACCCAAGTCTAGCTTTGTTAACACCCGTAAAATGATTCTGTCTGTTTTCAAGAAAATATTTCACACTGAATATCTGTTTCCACTGCTGTTTAAAATCTTAACTATTTCTCTCTTCTCAATGGAGCTGAAAGCAGAATAGACCTTATATATAAAAGCTTTTCCAAAACACAAGACCAACAGAAATGTGTTTGCATAAGTATTCTTACTCCACTCTCTCGTATATCCCTCCCATGCCATCCCCCAAGTTCCTTTCTAATACACATGACTTCACCCACCCCCAAACACACACTAGTTTTACCTGGAGTAGTCTGGGTGATGATGGGTTTGGAACTGTCAGCTGGAGGTGGTGGGCTCACTACTATGGACTCCACTGAAGACAATGACTCTTCCCGTCTCAGAATCCATCAGTGGCCATTAGCGCAGCAGGAGGCACAGGGACCCATGATCTAGATCTTCAATCCACGATTCAATGTTGACAGGTTCAGTGGTATGCAGGACTAGGGCGAGCAGCCATAATTGCTTTGAGATCGTATTCTCAGTGGCTGTGTCACAAACCGAACACAGACTTTTTTTTTCCGCCAGTCATTTTCCCCATCTTCCAATTCATTCATTCTATCTGTTCCCTCTTTCCTGTGTTCTCTGACTTTAGAAGTAGTCAGATAAGCATCCTGCTTAGGGCTCAGCATTCAACCATCACTGATTCTCCACACGGTGAGCAGCTATGCACTGCGACATTCTCTATCATGCACACCAAAGTGAAGCTTCTCTGAGGCCAGAGTAGCATTTGCTCATGAGAATAAGCATAGACACTTTGGTCATTTGGTGCCTTGCCAATTAAGGGAAAAATAAAAACTAGTAAGTTTGCCCCTAAGACTTATAATCTCCAGAGCCACAGATTTTTGATGGGGTTTAGAGTACTCAATATTTCCCTCTTCTGTATGGGGCCTAAAATTCAAACTGAGGCCAATTAGTCACCACATAAAATCATGCACCAGTAGGCATATCTTGACTAGCAGGTCGGGATTATAGTTCCTAGGGTCCACAGCTGTGTTACACCATGATGCCCTATTTGCCCTGGCAGCCTCTATAGTAACTTCTGCCATTAAGAAAAGCTAACTATGTAGGAGAAAGTTTAAACACTGAAACTACGAGAGGGAAAGTAAAGAACTCAATAAGGATACAGGGGTGGGACCTCCTAAACAGTGCTCTGGAAATTCAGGAAATAAGCTCTGACAAACAGTAGGACTTCACAGACGTAGGAAGTTTCTGAATGGTGAAGGAAACTACCCGCTGAATGGAAAGGCAGCCTACAGAATGGGAGAACACCTCTGCCAGCTATACATCCGACAGAGGACTGCTACTTAGAATATACGAAGAACTGAAAAACGTACACATCAACAGACTAAACGATAAAATTGAAAAATGGGCTTGGGACCTGAAGCGTATTCTCAAAACATTGTAGTTCTTTTCCAGGTGCTCTGTTTACTTTTTAATTATTTCCAGTTAGATCTATCCCCTGAGTTCTAAAATACTGAGTTTTAAAAATATAATTTATTCATGTCCAGTTCCTCTGTTTTTATCATAAAATTTCAGCGGTGGGACCTACAACAGCTTCTCAGGTTCTGAAATTCGGAGACTGAAGCTCGTGTTGACACAAATCATCACGCCTCATCTTGAGATTGATAACGGAGTTTCAGGGCACAGGTGTTCATCAGCGCCGACTTCTCCCATGCAAGGCTCTGAATGCACCATGTGCTTTTTCAACTGCTGCCCCTCTCTGAACTTGTTCTTCCAACCAGGATCATCATAATCTCTGTGCCCTGCATGCCATCATCCTGTATAGTTTCTATACACTCAGTCCCAGTATCTGCATAGTTCTCCCAGGAGTCACTTCCTAACATGCCCATGGATTGCTTTTGTGCAAATCAGGTCACATGTCCCATGACCATCTGCAAAAGGAACGTGTCTCTTACTTTGTAGAATTCTTTGCACTTTTAGCTACTTAACTATTTATGAGGATTTTTAATATCTGGCCTCCCCTTTGATTTAGAATAAATTAAGTCATGGTTGGGGTACATTTTATTCATTTACAAAACTCTAGCACAAAGTAGGATCTTGGAAGTTCTGTTTCACATGGATGACTACTCAAATTACTTTGCATTTCTTGAAGAGGCAATTGTTCTTCATAGACAAACCCTCAAGGACCAGGAGCTAGACAGACACATTACTCATGTGGAGATTTGTTGCTTTTTTTTTTCTCTAAACATAGGCCAGTTATACATAAGTATCTGGTGTAGAAAGCAGAGATGGGGTGGTAAGACTGTGTACCAAGGGTCGTCAACACCGTGGACAGGATTTCCAAGAGGGAAATGATACAGTCAGATGCTTAAAATTTACCAAGAATGCTGAATGGAGCATGCGGGCAAAAACTGTTCATGTTGATAATTATTGTAGTAACCCTGACACTGGATCTTCTCTTCCTTGGTGATTTGATCTCCAGCTGTGAATTTGGAGGTTATTATTAATATTAACCAGGCTTTAAAAGTCTTTATTACTGTGTTGGTTAATTTTATGTGTTGACTTTACACAACCTAGAATCCTCGAGAAGAAGCGCAGTGAGGAGTTAGCTAAATGAGATCAGTTTGAGGGCATCTGTGTGTGTGGCTGTCTTGATTGTTAACTGCCCACTGTGGGCAGCACTGTTTCCAGGGCAGGGGTACTTAACAGTAGAAAGGAAAAGGAAGCTAGCTGGTGGCAGGCAAGTGGGCAGGCAGGAAGGTGGGTAGGAGGGCAGGCAGGCAGGCAGGCGGGGGGGGGAGGGGAGAGGGGCAGGAGGGCAGTCAGGAAGGCCTGCAGGCAGGCAGATGGATAGCATTCATCTCTTGTTTCTTGACTGTGGACTTGGGGCTTTCTGTTCCTGCCTTGGCTTCCTCAGTAATGGATTGTAAACTGGAACTGTAATCCAAATAAAACCTTTCTCCCTCCAATTATTTTTTGTTATGGTATTTTAGAACAGCAACAGAAATGGGGAACTAGAGTTCACACCAGTGAGGTTGATGACAGCAATGGTGTCATCGCAGCACCTTCTGTGACATGTGCTGAGTACATCCTTGCTGTCTACAGGGCTTTAGGCCATCTATGCATGGGGTCACTGATCAGATCTTAGCAAGCTCAACGCTTGTCTGAAAGGGCTCCTTGTTAAACGCTGCTTGGCTCATTCTCTTGAGAGTCTTATTCAGGAAGTGTCATGGGGCACTTGCTCGTTTTTGGGTATGTGAGGCTGTCCTGGGTGATGATGCTATGTTGGTCCAGGGAAGACGTTTGGAGAACTGCTATATTGTAAGTAGAGATGCCTCAGTGTCAGGACACTTGTGAAGGAACAGTAGTGCTGTCATCTTTAAAGATAAGGATCCCAAAGCATCGCGGCAGCTTGGAGAGGTTAAATATTTAGAGTCATGTGAGTGAGAAATGACTGTCAGACCTTATTTAACTTGAAGGTTGTTCTTCATCTGGAGGTGCTCAAACGTTATATACATCAGAGTCAATAGGAGAATCTGTTAACACTCAGGCGTCTGAGATCCACTCCTATCAAATTCATCAAAATTGGAGAGCAGAAAGGGCTATTATCTGACGTGCTTTTCAGCAGAGACTCGTGCACAGCAGTTTTGAGGATGAGTCTCTTCGTCTACACTTTCACTGTTCCCTGGGAAATTACAAAGATGCTGGCTTCTGCTCCTACGCTAGGTCATATGACTTGCTTGAGCTGAGAGATCTTGGAAACCAGGGTATTTACGCTCTTCCCGGTAAGTCTAGTACACAGCTTGAAATCTGTGAGACCCACACCGAACTTAGATATGGTCTCCTTTTTGTAGTCTTTAAACATTTATTATTATTGTGTATGTATATGATGTATGTATATTTGTGTATGATGTATGTATGTTCTTATGCATGTGGAGGTCAGAGGACAACTGTGATGTCCGTTTTTTTTTTAAACTTTTTAATCTATTTTACATACTAACCACAGTTCTCCTTCCCACCCCTTCTCATACTTCCTCCCCTCCCCTCCCCTTCCCCCCCTAGCCTCCCCCTTATTCACCTATCCGCTCCTCCAAAGGGTAATGTCTCCCATGGGTAAAGCCTGACAAATTAAGTTGAGGTAGAACGAAGCCCCTCCCTTCCGCATCAAGGCTGAGCAAGGCATCCTACCATAGGGAATGGGCTCCAAAAAGCCATCTCATGCACCAGGGATAGATAGATCCTGGTCCATCTGCCAGGGTCTCCGCAAACAAACCAAGCTACACTACTGTCATCCACATGCAGACGGCCTGATTCAGTTCCACGCAGGCTTCATAGCTGTCAGTTTAGAGTTCATGAGTTTCCACCAGCTTTGTTCAGCTGTCTTTGTGGGTTTCTCCATCATGATCTTGACAATCCTTCCTCCTCTAATCCTTCCTCCCTCTCTTCAACTGGACTCCCGGAGTTGAGCCCGGTGCCTGACTGTGGATCTCTGCATCTGCTCCCATCTCTATGTCAGTTCTTTTCTTCCACATTAATGTGGGTTCTAGGGTTTGAACTAGGGTCCTCAGACTTGCAGGGCCATCGCTTTTTCACCAGCTAAGCCATTTCACAAGCCCCGTGTATCACCTCTTCAGTTTGACTGCTCTTGTCTTCAAACATTTAAAAATGAAACCATTACAGAAAATAGCTCGAAGCCAGGGCAACTCAAAAGCCTTTGTTGTTGTTGTTCTTGCCTTTTGATTTTTTTTTTTTGAGATAGGGTCTCATGTAGCCAGGTTGACTTTAAACTTATTATGGAACCAAGGATAATGCTGAACTCCTGATCCTCCTGCCTCCACAAGGGTGTTTGCCAGTATACTCAGTCCCATTTGTTACTGTTTCGGGAGAGAAGCTTGCTGTGCAGCCCTTGATGGCCTGGAGGTCACTATGTAGACCAGGCTGGTCAGAAAGTCATGAGCCACAGAGTGCGGGGGTTACAGGTGGGAACACCAGGCCAGGAAGCAGCAGGCTTTTCCTAGAAGTGGCTCTGAAGGTATAGTTTTGAGTTTGTTTTGGTTCATCATTTATGAACCCTTTGTATCCTTGAGTGAGTCTCCAAAAGTGTTCTGAGCCCATTTCCCTCTGTGTAAAAGGAAAATAAGGAAGAGACAATGTCCTTGACCAGTGCAAAGCCGTGCTGCAGAAATTAAATGAGATCATGTCTCTTTAAGGCATTATGAACTCTTGTGTACTAATCAAATACGAGGGATTATTTTCTTTCTCCATTCAAAAGAGGCATCTCATCAAGGAACAATTCTTGCCGGCAGTATGTGAAGCTATTTTACATTTTCCAACATCCCATAATACCCCGCTCATATTCAGTTAATGCTGTCCAATATATTTCTTTGGATTCTTCCTCTTCTTCTTTTTCTTATTGTGCCAGGCATAAACATGGACAAAATCTTCTTTCTATCACCAGCATGGTTTTCTGAAAGCAGCAAATTATGAGCAGAACTAATATGTTGAGAATGCTCATCACCAGCTTATGGTGGCCTACAATGACATATCACCACGGAAAAGGCCATTGCAGAGGAAAAAAAGAATCATTCACAGTCTAATTTAAATAATGGCTGCATCTCTGCCAGGATGACATACTGTGACAGGCTATAGGTTTGAGATAGCGACTCCTGTACTTTGTAAAAACAGATCAGCTCCTGGTGCCCCACACATCTGAGACTTTTTAAAAAGGGAAATTGGGTGGCAGCTGCCATTATACAAAGGTTAAATCTAGTGAGTGAATGAATCCATCAAGTGACTTTGTTGTGCCTGTCAAGGACCAGACCCATGACTGTTTCCCGCCTTAAACTTATGTGTTTCCCTGGAGAACAGGTAGAAGACAATGGGGAGGAGCTGAAGGGTTATTTCGTCCCGAGGATGGGAGAGCTGAAAACCATTTTCTCCATCTTCACCCTCCCTGCCTTATTAACCCCAGAGAGGAGCCAGGTGATACAGACACAGAAAGTCACAGAATGAATTAAAGAAGCAATTGCCTGTCTTTGTCTTTTCAAAGGTAGTTCCAGACCTTTGCTGACATAAATGACACAGGGTCTTTTGTTCGTGTTTCAGGATAGGAATCTCATTTGTAGTTCAGACCTTTCCTAAACTTATGATCTTTCTGTCTCAACCTTCTAAAGGTTGAGATTCCTGGTATGTGGCACCATGCCCACATAAACAGGCTTATTTACCCTAAGCAAAATCTATAAACCAGTGAAGGGACCTAGGGTGCACATTTCACCTAGCCACCTCTTTGCATGAACAATTAGGTTCGAGAGCAAAGCTAGAGTTGGAATAATAAATATCTTTGCAGACTACTGCAAAAGATTGACAAATTTTCTTCAGTAAACTGCACCAGAAGGCATCTTCATGTTGAGTCCTTATTTGCTGAAATTTTAAAAACAGTATATTTTTTGAGGGGGGGGTTAGAGATAGGGTTTCTCTGAAGCTTTGGAGCCTGTCCCAGAACTAGCTCTTGTAGACCACCAGGCTGGCCTAGAACTCAACAGAGATCCACCTGCTTCTGCCTTCAGAGTGCTAGGATTAAAGGCGTGCGCCACCACTGCCTAGTTTAAAACAATATTTTAAGTGATGCACCAGTGATCTTTACGTCCCGAATGAATGGCATCATTAGTATTCACTGACTCAACCATTTGACATTGGCGAGTGTCCTCCATCCTTTTCTCTTTTAGCGCCTTCCTGCCCTAGGGTCAATGCAGAAAAGAGACATGAAGGAGGTAGGACTGCAGTGAGAGAAATGGGATGTAGAAGTTTTCTCTGTGATATTAATCTGGCTCCCATAATGTTTTGCTCATTTCTCAATAATGGCGCTTACCATGTTGTGTCATAAGTTGTTATCGTTATATATTCTATGAAACCCTTGAGAGCTAGACAGTTATTGCTCCACCTAATAACTGCAGTGCAGGTACATTATAGATGTTTGATAAATGTTTACTTAATAAGTGGATCAATTTTTTAATCAACATATAAAAACCTAAGCAAAAAAACCAATCATTTATATGAATTTATATTTCATATAGACTTTTAGGTTTAAAGCATGTAGGATCCTGTGTGATTTTTCCTTATCAGCCTGCAAACATAATTTCATCCTTTTCCTCCAATCTTCCGGGATCCCAGTGCTGTGTTTTAGGGCAGTTTTACTGAGTTCCTCAAGTCTTTTGTTACCACATTTGTTCAAGAACCCAGAGGTGTATTATCAATTATTGAAAAGATTGTTCAGAATATGATCAGTTTAATGCTGGCCCCCATTTCTTAACCCTCCCTTTCAAAAGTCCACAGAAAGTGTAAACGGGAATTCTTTCTGGATAATAATGTAGAAAGTGCTTTACTTTCTTGCTTTTCTCAGCAAGTACACACTATTTGGGTGATAAAATATTAAATGTTAGCAAAAAGAAAACAAACGATGCTTGAGTAGAAGACGTAAACCACACACACACAAACACACACACATACACACACACACACACATACACACACACACTCCTAGAATTTATCTTTGGCAACAGAGCATGGCATGGTCTATAGGTTTTAATCTTCTGTTTCTTTCATTCCACTCTTAAGAATGTTTATAGTAATCTCTGTAATGGTTATGGACATAATTTGCTTATAGCCTAAAAAGCAGATACTAGTGAAATAATGCACACAGTTAGAGATACCTTTGCAGCTCTTTTTGCTGTGGTACTTTGGATAAACACAGGTTTACATTATATTCACCTGCTACTTTTGATTTTTTTTGTTATTATCTATAAAGAATATGAATGATGTAGTAATTTAAAAGCCATTGTTACAAAGAGAGTGGAAATGTGTTTATGGGTTTTGATGTCAGTCTAAAACTTCCCAACATGGGCACCTCATCTACTGGAATTTGAAGGAGCAATAAAAAAAATATGAAGCTCAGCCGAGATGGACAACCACTATAGTATATGCTCACTGCACCAGTCTCTTCTGTGACTACAGAAGATGTGGTTGTTTCTCCCTAGCCATAAGCAAGCAAGCAGTTTTTCGGTGGACACTAGCTGGGTGCCTGCGAATTCAACTGTCGTGTTACCCGGAGGTAATCTACGGTCGGGGGTACAGTGGCCAAGACTGCATCCTCCACTTCTGATGTAAATTACAAGGCCTAGAATGCTGTACTTGTGCTTCTGTCTGGGAGGATGTTTCCACACTAATTTTCGTGAGGTGCTCATAAGACTCCGTGTAACCGTGCACTGGTTTGTTGGAAAGGTTTTATGAAGGCTCCGGATGAGGAAATGCTAGGGCTGGAAGTGGGAAGGGGCACAGCCTTTTCCATGCTGTCCTCCACCTGTCTCCAGAAGCGTCCACATGCTCAGCTGTCTCAGAACTCACGCTTTACGGAGAGTTCATTGTCTATACAATGGGATTAGAATGGATGGGGAGACCTCGCAAGGCCCTTTTATTTTGACCCCTATTGCCTGCATGCCTAGCATTTGTTCCTCCACACCACAGGCCAAGATACTCTCTCAAACAGAGTCTTAACATCTGCCATCAGACAAGATAGGTCAGAGGATTTCTTTAGGGTCAACCTCCAAGGCAGAGAGAGAATGGAATTCTTAAGATTTTAATGTCTCACAGAAAAAAGAATTCTAGTCCCATGGCATTCCTTGGGGAGACGGCTAAAAGGCAAGAAATTATGAATAAAAACAAAAATTGTGTTGACCGTCACAGCATATTTTCACAAAGCCTGGCAAAACATTGCAGGCAATCTCTTTTATCTAGGACATTATTTTTAAAAGTGCAATTTTTAGTGTTGTTTTAGTCTCAAAGACAAAATAATGTAGCCCTTAAATAGAGCAACACCTGACTCCAAAGGAGCCCGGAGGAAAAATCAGACACTCGTTGGCTGAATTGCCTTTCATTATACCTGCAAATGGACCTCCAGGCACTGGAGAAAGACAGCCCATGCAGGGTGCACTCTTGGGGAAGGGAAACGTGAAGTAACTTTAGTGAGTACAGTATGTTGAGGGCAGGACGCTTGCTCCTCTCACTTCCTCGCAACTGGAGTTATGGCCAGGGAAGCTGGGTAGCTCTCCCTCCCACACAGCTGGAAGGATGCAGAAAATGATTCACGAGGAAGTCGGTTTCAAATTGGAAGCGAGGGGCTCTTACAAATTTCATAATAACAACTGATTTTTCTACTTTCCATGTGCTTATTCTGCAAACGTGTAGGGAATTTTCTGTGTGCAAGGTTTAATGTCATAATTTGGTTCTGGTTTGCGGGCAAAGTTAATTTGCCAAAGTTAAAGGGAAATAGTTATGAGTTAAGACTATTTTCTTTTTGAAGGGACTAGAAACGGGAGGGCTCAGTCATGGCAACTTCATTACCTTCTCTGGGCTGTTTGGGGTCAAATGTCAGTGAGTCCAGTGGACAGGGGATCCTTTATATTGTGTCGTATCCATTATATTATTTAATGATTCAATGAGTCAGAATTCAGGCTGTTTTGGTTGGAACGCACTGTGTTGATTTATCTAGTACAGGGGTTTTAAATTAGCAAGGAACTGAGGTGGAGGAAGGGATGGACAAGGAGAAAAATCTGGGAACTCTGGGGAACTCTGCTTGGCAACTTTTTCCAAAAATGGCATAACAACCTTCCTTTTACAGATGACACACAGCCTCCTGGAATCATGGCAGATGACACTGCCTGTCCCCAGGTAAGAATGTTTATTAATAGAAATTACATAGGATAGGAAACTATTTAATACTATTATGACTAAGCAGAGAGAGAGAGAGAGAGAGAGAGAGAGAGAGAGAGAGAGAGAGAGA
>NW_004949100.1:8220189-8239469 GCF_000317375.1 Microtus ochrogaster | reverse complement strand
ATACACAGAGAGACACAGAGACAGACACAGAGAAAGACAGAGACAGAGAAACACAGACAGAGACAGAAACACATGAAGAGAACAAAGAGAGAGATGGAGACAGAGAGAGATAGAGATAGAGAGAGACAGATAGACATAGACACCCAGAGAGAGACACACACAGAGAGACAGAGAGATTCCCACCAACTTCAAATCACTAATTCTCAGGGCGTTTCTCATGTAAATCTTTTGAGGATCTTAAGTGTAAATTTGCCTCTCCAGCAATCTGTTTCTGTTCTTTGGAACAGACAGATACAGTCCAAGTGCTGAAGGAACCATGTGTGGCTCTTCGCTGCTTTGGGAAGGTGTTGGGTCAAGCTGTAGCATACCCAGTCAGGAGCAGGCATCAGCCAAGTTTTAAAGACGAGCGAGCTGTTTAGTGGCATTCCTGTCATTTTCCCTTCTATGGCAGTACTATAAATCCTCAACAAGGAGGGACCATCAGTTCCTGTATCTTTCTGTAATTGTCCTGTTTAGCTTTTCATGAAAATGTTAAAAATTTAAGCCAGGAATATAGGAAATCATATTATTGAGCAATGTCTCTCTGTTTGTTGTGTTTTTATAAGTAATAACTACATGAAATATGTATCAGTACACATGGTTTATGGTGAGTTCTAATATTAACCCCTGTTTTCCTGAATCAGTGCCGGCCATATTTAGTTAGTGTGCCTGACTGAGTTCTCAGCGTCTGCTCTGGCCAGCCTCTTTGCTCCTTCTGTCTTTGTTTAGTTCCTTCGCTAGCTTCTCGTATCCTACCCTGGGCTGGTTGCTCGCAGGAAATTGGGGGAAGTTGATATTTGCTGTGGTACCTGTTCAAGGTGTAATAGCTGCGTATGAAGTCTTGTTCACATATGTTGATGTCTTTCTGAATTCCTGTAAAAGGCAGAGCCCCTGGATCGCCGCACAGCATAAGGGATAAGCTCTTGGAGTCTCTTTACTCTAAGAGCTTAATAATATCCATGCACTTTAGCTGTCCATTCTTTCTGCCAAACTGTCAAGTTTAATGTTGAGGAATGAATGTGATCATTTCGTGTGAGGAAAACCATTTCTTTCTTAAGGACTCAGTAGGAAATGAATGCTTTATGGATAAGAACCAAACAAGAAGCAACTGCTCAGCATAGCTCCAATCTAAACATGTCATGTAATGCAGGCTCCATTTAACTACCATCTAGGTGCCCTTTGCTGTACCATGACGAATGTATTCATTGCTGCTCCCTGTGTCATCTGGTTTTATGTTATCTGAAAGGAGGGGATCTCAATTGAGACGATGTCCCCATAAGATTGAGCTGTAGGGCATTTTCTTAATTAGTGACTGATGTAGGAGGACCCAGCCCACTGTGGGTGGTGCCATGCCTGGGATGGTCATCTTGAGTTCTCTAAGAAAGCAGATTGAGTAGCAATGGGAAGCAGGCCAGTAAGCAGTACCTTTCCATGGCTTCTGCATCGGCTCCTGCCTCCAGATTCCTGCCCTGTTTGAGTGCCTGTTCTGACTTCCTTCAGTTTTGAACAGTGATTTGAAAGTGTAAGTCAAAATAAATGCTTTCGTCCCTAACTTGCTTTTTGGTCATGGTGTTTCACAGTAGCCATAAAAACCTTAGACACTCATACTAAAGCCTCCCACTCCCTGCCTTGTGCTGGGAATCAAACCCAGTGCTTTCTACATTCTGAGTACCCACTCTTCCACTGAGCCACAGTCTCAACTCGTATACACTGTTTTCAATTTTCTAGTAACCAAACTAAAAGGGCAAAAATAAACATGCAAAATCAGTTTTAGCAATATGTATTATCAATATGTTATTATTTAACATTTAATCAGCAAAAACATTAGTCCATTTTCTCCTGAGTCTTTGAGATCGTCTATCATTTGTATTTACAGCTCATGTTAATTTATATTCTGAATGTAGAATTTTCATTGGCAGCACTCTCTTTGTATTAGTATTTTATGAAATTTCTGCTTGAAACTTCACATGCGTTAAGTTTTTCCAAACTTTAAAAACAAAACTGAGTATCAAAATTATTTCTTTTTTTTTCTTTGGGACAGAAAGGTTTATTTCATCAGGGCAAAAATGCGAGGCAGGATCTAATTCAAAGGTCATGGAAGAGTAGTGCTTGCTACTGGCTTGTTCTTTTTCAAAATTATTTCTTATATTCATATTGACACTGATTGAAATGTTTTATACTTTTTAGAAGTATTAATTGGACTTCAGAGCCAAATATGTTCGTCAGAAACATGTCCCAGAGAAATAAACTCTCTGGCTTGTGTCAATGCTGTATTTTTAACATCAAATTTGAAGACTTAGTATATAAATTGAAAACTAACTTAGAATTTAATAATAATAAGGCATTTTTCAAAAATTTCAATAGGTTACATAACACTGTCAACTAAGGTTTTTAATCTGTATATTGATTCATTTCAGAAAAAATGCATGATAGCATTACTATATGAATTATAAAAATTAATTTTAATACAAATTTTTATAATGGACTAGGTTAGACACAAATACAGTTTCCTTTTTCTTGATCATTCAAGATGATCTCACTCATTTATAGTGTGCTATCTGTGAGAAATTATAAATCACACAGCCCCTTTGGATAGTGAACTGTTAGTACATGCTCCTTTTTATTCATGAAAACCTTGAGCAAGAATGCTGAAAGACAAATGGAGGCATATTACAATACTTAAGAGTCTATTCGAGAGATGGATCAAGCCAGTAGGCCCAAACTGGTTAAACACTTGTAACACTAAGTCTTGAGCTAATAATTCCTTATGATTGTAAAACCCCCTTTTTGATAACCCATGGCCTGTTCTTTTTTAAATTTGTTACTGTGATGGTTTGAATGAAGATGGCTCCCTTAGGGTTATATGCTTTGGGATTGTTATAGAGTGGTCAGATCTGAGCACAGAAAGAAGTTGATTGGCTACAGCAGGGTGAGTCCCTTATTTGGATCAAAACAGTGGAGAGTACCTAGTGATAGACTGCTTAGCAGCTTCTGATGTTAAGTTCCATTTTATCCTGAGTATGACTGTTTACGCTGATTGGCATTATGTTGCAGGTATCGGAACACCAAGCACCGGACCTGCCTCAGTTTAATTAATGGCTCCCAAGTGAATTATTTTTTCAAGTGTCAAAAGTAAATTCCGACTCTGGGAAGTGCTGACATGACACACACAAACAGCATGGGCATGGACATGGATTTTCTCGTCTGTTACCTTGTATTTGCTTTAACAACTCTGTGAACTGGTAATGACTAACACTTTACGTGTACCTACTGGATGATTTTGGCGGCAGTGTCTTTGATACTTCTTCTAGGCTGCTTCTGAAAACAGAGCACAGACTTTTAAAAAATACACATATAGTGGAGAAGGGCTGTAAGAAAGGAGATAGATGTCAACATCTGGTTTTAAATTTTCAAGAATTCTGGAGTTTTTGACATCATCTATCTGGGGTACTATCTGTCAGGATAGAAAAGTTTATTTTTCTTATCTCACTGAAATACTTAAGGCAGTTGTGAAAGATTTAAAAATCTTTATGCTACAAGTTTATATTTTTTTTCAGGGAATACACTGATATTCTTTGTGGAAGGCCTTCAAGGAAAAAGTTCCTCTTAGGAACCTCAAACTAATAAAGGACATTGTTTTAAATATCATCCACATGATGGTGACTTCCGTTTATTTATTCTTAGGCAGAACTTCTTTCCCAACACCCACTTAACAGTTTAAAACTCCTAATTCCTAATTTTCTTGACAAGATGCATTTTAAAAAACCTTGTTCTCAACAAATGATAATTTCACGCTAAACGTCTAGTTGTCTTGACTCTTTCCCTCACGTTGTATATTTAGCTTATCAACAAACGTGTTGACTCTGTTGCACTGTGAAATCTTTCACCAACTCTATTGTGTCCTGGTCCACTCACATCTACAGGGCTGGTAAAACAAATGCTAAACAATCTTTCCATTAAACACATAAGCCTCTGATTTAAACACATGGTAAGCCACACCATCCTGTTCTTCTGTTTGCCATATCTGCAACAGGTTCCCATCTCATCTATATTAAGCCCCAAAGACCTTCCCACAGCCACAAGTACTCCCTAATCTTGTTCCTAGCTCCTTCTGGCCTTTCCAACATTCTCTACCTTTGCTCCCTTTGCTTTTTTTTCTTTTAAACACTTGTAACAAAGGTTTTGAGGTAATTATTCCTTTTTTGTTGAATTCTTTTTTGGTAGTCGTGGCCTGTTCTTTTTCTCCATTTGTTACTGTGATTGTTTGAATGAAGATGGACCCCATAGGCTCATCTATCTGAACACTTGCTCCCCAGTCAGTAGAACTGTTTGGGAAGGATTAGGAGGTGTGGTCTAATTAGAAGATATGTGTCACTAGGGTCTAGGCTTGAGGTTTCAAAAATTCAAACCATTCCTAGTCTTCTCTTTCTCTTTCCTCTCTCTCTCTGCCTTATGGTTGTATCTTAAGATGTGAATTCTCTGCTACTGCTCCATCACATGACACCTGCCTTGCTCCTTAGCATGATAGTCATGAACTCCAACCCTTTGGAACCATAAGCCCCAAATAAACTCTTCCTTCTTCAAGTTGCTTTGGAAAAGGAATCTTACTAAAGCAAAAGAAAAGTACCTTAGCAAGAAAGCCACTTTGTCCTCTGAATACCCAGTCTAACACAGGCCACTTTCTATGTCTTTACCCTAGCCCCACTTTTCTTCTCAAGGTTTATCATACTATGTATTTAATTGAATGAGAGGGGAGCTACTGTTAATATCTTCTACAACATATCCATCAGCATAGAAGATTTCTTTTGATTGAAATCTTAATCTTCTTATTGGGTATCTTTATCTTTTGAATATGACTCATTTGTTTCTGGGAGGAAAATACATGAAAAAAGTCATGTTTTAAAATAACTAGGTATTTACAGACAGGCATTCTAATGCTAGTGTCACCAGCTCAGCCTTTGTAATAAAAATGAGGTCCCATGTAGAGTTTGAATTCCTAGGTATTATAAAACTTATGGAGTTTTCTCCAACTTGCCTTGGTGTGACACCAACTGTTATTTTTAACTTCTCTTGCCTTGGTAGTTGGGGATTACCTTCCTATTGCCTGGACTGTTTTAGAACATAGAAATGGAAAATGTGGACTTTTTAAAGATGTATGAAAATGAATCCTGACCAGAGTAATGTGTATGAATTTTGGCAAGCAGAGATACTCTTGAGTTCTTCTTATAGACACCCTGACCTGCATGTAATACAATATTTGCTTCCCTATTAGATGAGAGCCAGCTTTGCATGTATGAAGCAATACCCCCACATATATACATGTGCATGCGCATGCACACACACACACACATCCGTTTTCCTCATCAATGAATGGATTGGATATAACTTTGATATGTATTACTTTTAGATAGGGTAAATAGTAACACTTTTAATATTTTGACAATTATCCTTAAATAAACTGCTCTTATCTCCTATTTAATATTTGCTGTTTTTCATGGGAAAGTACTATTAAAGCACAGAGGGTAATAATGTGTTAATTTCTTCAAGAGTTATGCACCGATGTCCCTAAGATTTGGATCTCACTGCTAGAACCAGAGTGAATTTAAGAGATTGGGAATTCAAATGAGGTCCTCAGAGCTCTTGAATAATTCTTGAACAAGAAAGGTTCTTAATGTTCCATTTTATTTTCAAGTTTTGTTAGAATTAAGATTTAGAGATCTGTGCATTGCAATTTATGGCTATATCAAGTCTCTTAATAAAAACTGCCCTCAGCATCCTTTCTATTTTCCTGATTATCACATCATTGACAAAGTGTCATTATTTGTCTAATACAGTTTTCCAAAATCTGGATTTTGTTGATGATATCCTTGGGCTATTGTGGTCAGTGATTTTTATGGACAGCTTTCAGAAGGTGAGGCTTGAGTACATTTGGGACCAATGTGTTTTGGTGAGAATACTTCATAGGTGGTGGTTATTAATACAGCCTGAAAGGATGTTTCTCTTTTGATATTAGCAGTCATTATCATAGTATGGATTCATATATCTTTGTGTTTATATGCATTTGAGTGTATGTGTATATGTATTTATGTACCAACATTTTTCTTTTAAGGCAAAGAGCTGCAATTTACTTATATATTATCAACCTCATATCCTTTTAAGATTAACTCTCTTCTCTTCTTTGTATGCCTCATGGCTATGATAGAATACTTTGCACATCCCATGGCTATGACGGACCACTTTGCACACCTCATGGCTATGGTGGAACACTTTGCATCTCTCACATTTATGGCGGAATGGTAAGGTTTACTTGGGTGGTGGTGAACAGTATATGTCTCCCAAAGAAGACAGAATTGGGCAAAAAGGAGAATCCCAGCTAGTGGGAAGAATTCCCAGACAAGGAGACAGAATGAGCCCAAGTCCTAGGATTTCTTTCCATAAACTGTGAGTGTATCCATTGCTTAGGTAGTAAACTCCAGGCAAGAACAATAGAATATGAGCTTGGGGACGATGAAGACTTGGGCTCCAGCAGGGTTCTCATATAGTTTCTCTAAAAGCATTTCATCAGTGACTAGGGTAGATGTGGTCCTAGTACTCTGAACACTTCCCTGTGGGGAAACCAGAAACACAAGATAGATTGGTCTGAGTCTGTTCTTGCTGCTGTAACAAAATGAAACAAGCAGCTGTATTATGAATGGCTGGAATATTCCTCACTGTACTTGAGGCCACAGGGTCTAAGATCAATGTGCCAGTGTTAAATGTCTGGTGAGAGCCTATCCTACTTTATAAACAGTGACTTCCCTTTGTTTCTTCACAAGGTGGAAGGAAGAATTTTCCCTACGCTCTTTTATAAGAATAGCTTTCTTATCTTTCAGAACCTAGTCAGCTGTCAAGCTCCCTACCTCCTAATATGTCAACTCAAATATTCAGGCCATGCCACCACGAGCCCATGCTTCTGGAGGCATAGCTTCAGAACTTTCTTCTCTTTTAGCAGAGTGAATACACATATTACAGGTCCTGCAAGGAAACATCCAAATGGAACTCAAATCCTCTTTCTTCATGCAGAAGTCTCTTTCAACTTCTGCTGAGAGAATAATCAAGAGTCTTCTGGCACCTCACCCTTATTGTGGGATGGGAGAGGGAGAAATCAGGCATGCATCCATTATATTATTTTTCTTGTCATTTTAAATTACTAGGTGGCAGTGCTGAAATACCGTACATGGCTGAATATGGACTCAAATAAATACCATGTTTGATGCTGGCAGACAATAGGTTGCCACAAGCCTAAAACAATTTTAAAAGTGTTCCCTCCTCCCTCTCTTTCTTGAGGAGGAGAATTTTTTCTCACATAGAAAAAAAATGATAAGCTTCCTGAATATTGCACATGTAAAATATTTAAAATTCCTGTCCACATTTAGCATTTCGGCGTTTGTTTTCTCTATTTTTTTCCTCTTGACATAATTTCAATCACTGTGTTAGCTTTTCCTGTCCCGCCCCATGCACTACTGATGACTATTTTTATCTCCTTTGCTTATTTGACTTTCACATTTATCTTGTCTAGAATGCAACCCAGGGTTTCAAGAGGGATGCCTTCCTTCTCCATCATCTTTTTCTCTGGCTACCAGACCTTTGATTTCCCATTCTGTGTGTAAATTTAGAATGAGATGGTGTGCAAAAACCAGGATGATCCAATTTTAGCTTTTCTGGAGCTTTCCCACAAGGTCAACACTATTCTGATTAAATGAATCCCCACATCTTTCTTGCATGTTTTACTGAAGTTTAATGTTAGAGCCCTTTTTATTTGTAAAAGATTCTCACTGAAATCTCACCATGGGAATAATACAGGGAGCACACAGAGAAACAAGAGACTAGTTATCTGAGGCCATGAATATAGAGTACCCACATCTGAAATCAAATCTACCCTCACTCTCTAATAATTTATCCCAGACATAATTTTTATAATCAGAAACTTGCTACTCATTTAAGAAAATCTCCTTCTTTGCCTAATTTCAGTCAGTAAGTTATTTCTTCCTATTGGAATACACTGTAACTTGTTTCCAGAAGTTTCTGTCATACTTAGTCCCACAGCCCTTCAGTCCCAAAGAAACACACAGAGATCTACATTAGTTATAAACTGGTTGGCCTATTAGCTCAGGCTTCTTATTAATTCTTTTTTTGAGGGGGGGATTTTCGAGACAGGATTTCTCCGTAGCTTTTTGGTTCCTGTCCTGGAACTAGCTCTTGTAGACCAGGCTGGCCTCGAACTCACAGAGATCTGCCTGCCTCTGCCTCCCGAGTGCTGGGATTAAAGGCGTGTGCCACCACCGCCCGGCTTCTTATTAATGCTTATAACTTACATTAACCCATAATTCTTGTCTGTGTCAGCTATGTGGCTTGGTGCCTTTTGCCAGTGAGGCATTCTCATCTTGTTTCCGCTGTGACAACTGCAGACACAGCCTTTCCTCCTCCCAGAATTCTCCTATTCTGGTTGCCTTGCCTATACTTCCTTCCTAGCAACAAACCAATCAGCATTTTATTAAGCCAGTACAACTGACAAAACTTTACAGGGTGTAGGATCATTGTCCCACAGCTTTATAAAGTGGGGAGAAGTGCTGTGGGACAGTGGCGTTGTACCCTGTAAAGTTTTGTCAGTTGTTCTGGTTTAATAAAATGCTGATTGGCCAGTAGCTAGGAAAGAAGTATAGGAGGGGCAACCAGAATAGGAGAATTATTCTGGGAAGAAGAAATGCTTAGTCTATGGTTGTTATCTAGACCCTGAGGAAACAAGATGAGAATGCCTCACTGATAAAAGGTACCAAGTCATGTGGTTAACATAGATATGAATAATGGGTTAGTATATAATATAAGCGCTAGTAAATAAGAAAATGTGAGATAATAGGCCAACTAGTTTATAATTAATATAGGCATCGGTGTGTTTCTTTGGGACTGAATGACTGTGGCACCAGGTGGAACAGAAACGTTTGTCAACCGTAACTATCATTTTTCAAATTTCTTTTCTTTTCTCATCCTTCCTCCTTGCCTGATCTGCACACATTATCTATTCAGAACATTCCGAAGTTCTCTTATTGGTGGTCTCTCTTGCCCTTTTCTTCAATGCATTCTGAACTTCAATTTTCTTTCCCAAGTGTATTAGTTTGGTTACACAATTTTCTTTTTTTAGGCAACTTTATTCACCAAATGTGTAACTAACATCCTTAAATGCATTTCCTAAAATATACTGTTAAAACACCACAAAATATGATAATTTTGCATGACAACATAATGTTTTAAAAGATTTGATGATACTAGATTAAAAAGTAAAACAACCAAAGAAGTTTCTATTTGCAAATATCAGAGAGCATAATATAAAACCACAAGACACAAGCAGCCACCAGACCTTCTTCCAAAGAACAAGTGAAATAAATGAGTTGTAGATGTGCTTATTTCTACTCTGAGCTTCTGAGCATATCCAGCGTTATCTGCTGGGTACTATGACATCCATTCTTATTGACCTTCGGAACCCCTCTTCACAACCTCTGTTTTTATTCCATATAGTCATTCTTGTGGGATTAGTCCTATGGATTGTCATTTTGGGAACTATTGATCAGTGTTACAAACTCTAAATTCCTTGCAATGGTCTTTAAGACCTTTTACGATCTGACCATCGTGTGCTGTCCATAGCCCTCCATGCCCACAGCTGTATGACAGAGTTCATATTAGTTTGTTGAACCAATTGCTTGTTTACTTTCTTTTTTCATAGGGAAATTACCCCATTTTGATTTCTTGAGAGATGAGCCTTCATTAGAGACACAAAGGGCCAAAGAAAGAGACAGAGGGAACTAGTGTTGGGAGTTCTGTGATACTTGGGAGTTCCCAGGGTTCTCAGTTTTGAGAACTCTGCCAAGGACTCTGAGAAGGAAAAGAAGCATAGGAGTAAGTGTATGATGAAGTCACTGAGCCACAAACAAGCTCTGAACTGTTTGTTTCTGATCTACTTTTAAAACAAATTACACATTTCTTTGTGGTTGAAATCTCTGCTACTCCAAAATGTGGTTGGGGAAACAGCAGTGTTGGCACCACCAGGGAGCTTGTTAGAAACACTGAAGCTCATACTCTGCTCCAGAACTGCTAAACTAGATCTGTATTTCAGTAAGATCCCCAGTTAATATAGAAGGCTACAGTTGGAGAATGGGGTTGAAGTCAATAGCTCTCAAACTTTGGTGAGCACAGATCCGCTGGATTTCTGGTTTTATAACAGATTGGTACGACTCCTGAACTTATAACTCAGTATGTCTAGGGGTAGATCCTAATACCTTGTGTTCTAAGAAAGGATAGAGCTCACTGACTTTGGACTGATAATGGGGGTACCTACACGCGACCAAACTAGGACCACCGAATGTGGGGGACAGCTGTGAGGCTTGGGAAGTCTGTGGGGCCACAGGCAGTGGGATCAGGATTTATCCCTACTGCTTGAGCTGGTGTCTAGGAGCACATGTTCTTTGGAGGGATACCTTGCTCAGCATAGATATAGGGGGAAGGCCTTGGTCTTGTCTTGAAGTGGATTGTAAGACTTTGTTGGCTCCTCATGGGAATCTTTACCTTTTCTGTGGAGTGGATGGTGGGGTGGGAGGAATGGGGGGGGTGGGAGGAGGGGAGGGAGTAAAAATGGAACAGCTATGTTAAATGAGAAAAGAATGTACTAAAACATTCTTAGTATAAAAAGAAAAAGTCCTAAGCTGCTGCTGACCTGGAACCACCTTCTGAGAATGAAAATGAGTGGCGGATTCATCATCAGCTGTCTCCCTTTCCCCTCCCTCCCTCCCTCCCTTCTTCCTTCCCTCCTTCCTTTCCTTCCTTGCTACATGTTTGGGAGCAGTGGTGGTCTAGTGTTATTTACCTCAAAACTCACCAGTTAAACAGGAAAAGATCTCAGACCCGAAGAGATGGCTCAGTGTGGATCTATGCAGGCGTGAGAATCGGAGTTTGAGCCCCGGGCACCTACATAAAAGCTGTGTGTGGCTGTTCTGGGATCACACCTGTTCCAGACTATAGGATTACTTGCTGGACAGTTGAGACATTCTGGTTCAGTGAGAGATGCTGCCTCAGAAGGTAAAGTGGACAGCGGTAGAGGAAAAAAAAATCCAGTGTTAATTTATGGCCTCCGTATGTGCACACACAAACACGCACACACCAAGGACGCACCAAGGACACACAAAGGAAAGGATGCTCAGATTTTTAGTTTTTGCTGATTGCTGTGGTGTCAATGCCCCTACCTTAGCTGCTTTTGAGCTACCAACATTGTAACACTTGATGTTGAGCTATGAAGAGATACATGTATAATAACTCTCCACTGAAGAATATGGCAGCCCATTGAGTCCCTTATAGTGAAGAGACGGGTCTGTGGACCAGTGAGTGTAGGGGCTGAGGGGAGAGTCCAGAATGTTCCTTAGGTTATCTATTAGAGTGAATGGATGAATTAGTGACTGCTAAGATAAGGAGATAGGAAGAGAAGCTTCTGGCAGCATTTCAGTGTACAGGAATTCGGAGTACTCCATAAAATCGTATTTAGCAGCAAGTTGTTTAGTTTTTTTTAATTTTTTTTTGCAACTCATGTGAGAACCTAAATCGTGTAGTTGATTTTTATAAGTGTCAAATATGTCAAAATAGAAAAAAACTGAATTTAAAATGCAGAATTGTAAACTAAAACACTTAACAGCTAACTATATTTGAAGTTTATGTTTATAAAAGATAATTTGTACAATAAGCTCATGTCTGTGCATTCAATATATCTATTGAAAAATCACTGTTCATGTCAAATTCAGATTTTACTGGAAGGATCGTTCTTTCTTTGTTAGCAAAACTAACTTCCTAGCTGCATTTAAGTGGCAGGGAACACTAGGATGGGCTCTTTATTCAATGGCTATGGGTACACATAGCAGGAAGAGCATTTCCACGGGTGTGGCTGGAACAGGGAAAGAAAGACCTGTTGAAAACTGAGTGTGTTTCTAAGCCGTTTACCCACGACTTCAGGCTACCCTCTCCATGTAAGTGGGTCTGAAGTTTATTGTCATTGGCCTCATCTTTTCCGTCACATCTAGAGCTTCTCTGAATTCTCCCTCTCAGGTCATAGCTGATGCTCTTCCCACTGGCAGCCAGCTGAGGTTGTAGGAAGCATCCCGTCCATGTTTCCACCATTAGGGAATCATTCCACTCATGATTCCAACATTACAGCCTGCGATTCGTTTACCGCAGAAGTGGCCTGCTTTAAATCATGCCTGTGGTCTCAGTCCTAAATCCCTCTGAACAAGGCCCAGCTGGCCCGCTCCCTCCCACATAAGGTACAAACCATATTTATGCTTGTTTCCCACACCTGGGACTTGCCTGGCAGGAATTTCTTGTCACAGCCTGGTCTCCTGGAGGCCTCTGGGGAGGCAAACCGGAATCTGGAGTACAGATGGGCCCCTGTCTCATGGACTCTGCTGCCTGGAAGGACAGCCCCATTATTGGAGGGCTAATTATGTCCATGTGTGGGTTAGAATGGGAAATCATTTAAGTGACAGTAATGCTGTGCATTCAGGGATACATTTGGATGATCCTGTGAGGAGAATATAACCAAATTTTAGGTAAAGGGAAATTTCTGAAGGTCTGAACTGTTTTCAGATCATTTTGCAATTTTGTAAAGGAGCTACCATTTACGTGTGTGTGTGTGTGTGTGTGTGTGTGTGTGTGTGTTTGTGTGTGTGTGTGCTCAAGGGGCATGGAATAGCTAATCATTTTGTGTTTTCAGCCAAGGAGAAGTAAGCTATCACTTCTATGTCCCTCTGACTTAAGCTTGCTCCTGAGTTTATTTTCCTAAATTTTGCTATAGGTGTTATCCTTCACCGAATCAAACAGCATGAGTTCAGCAGCCGTTCCTGACTGCTTTCCCTTACAGTTCTCCCCACATGGGGATTCAAGTCTCCCCACATAGGGATCGACCCTAGTCCCATGCTTACACAGCAGGTGCTCCACCGACTGAGCCATCTCTCCAGCCTCTTTCTCTCTTTCTCCCCTGCCCCACCTCAGGAGCACCTACTGTATTTGTCACTTTCTTACGCTACTCACCAATCTGTCTTTGCTTTGGATCTCCACGACCTCAGTCTTCCCCTTCAGCTGAAAGATCTCCATTATCTCTCCCAGACCCAAATGAACTGCCTCTGATGGGGCACAGAATAGGTGAGTGAACTAGGTGGCATAGCATCTGTACTTCAATATTTGGTGTAAGTTTGAGCCTTTACTGAAGTATCTTTCACCTTCTCTCTTGGTTAGTGTCTTGGTTAGCTTTCATTGTCAACTTGATATAGTTCACAGTCATCTCAGAAGGATTGCCTACATCAGATTGGATTATGGGCATGTCTCTGGGGGAATTGATTGTCTTGATGGTTAATTAATGTGGAAGTGAGCCAGAACTCTCAAAGCAGAAAAGTCATTTATATCCAAGAGTTCAAAGTGAGATTTAAATAAAGCCCAAGGAGCCCAAACCAAAGAGAGGGAACATCAGTGTATAGCAGTCCAGGCAGGCAGGTATCCATCATCATTCAGGAATTGAGCTCAGGGATCCACAATGAGTACAAAATAAGCCTGTGCCTATGAGTATCTAGACCTTCATGGGCTTTGGAATAGACCTGATTGGAGTGACAGGAAGTGAACAGTAGATACATGTACAGTAAAGGTAAGGTCTGATGGGCTCTGCACTTTGGTAGAGAGGCATAGCAGCCTGAAAACTCAAACTGCTTTTTGTGTACATTTGAGTGGGGAGGAAGATTAGCTACTCTGGGTGGGGGAGCAATTTCAGGCTATCTTCATCCCAGAGGAACAAGTTGTAGTTGACACTTCACACACTGCCAGCATCTGGACTGGGACACAGGGAAGGCCTTATCATTTACCTGAGCCTAATCTGGGTAAGACCTTTCTATTTCCATGGTTCTGAGGCATTGGTGTCCTTGACCTGGCAATGTTCTTGTTATGAATGCTCATTCATACAAGGGTACACTTGTTCCTCACACATAAGGAATACAGATATGATTTGGAATTATCAGTCTTGCTCTGGAAACAAAGCTGAAACCCATATATGGCCAGGGCCATCTGGAAGATGTAGTGGAAGAAAGGACAATGTGCCCATAAGCCAAGATGTCTGTCATCTTGGGATAATATTTTTATGAGAACTAGAGCAGATGGTTGTTCTTGCTCAAGTTACACACTTCTATATTGGAGATGGCCACCTAAGGCCTCGTTGAAGATAAATACGTTCTATATTTCCATATGAAGTGTGGATTATCTTGGAAATTGAGGTAGACTACACTATGAAGAGCAAAGCACCACTGAGAACTTCTGTTGTATGAAGTTCTGAGCCAAGATTTGGATCCTACAAGATAACCTAGAAAATGCAGAGTACTTCTTCTGATTTTTTCAAAAAATTGTCATCAAATACTTTGAAAAATTTTTCTATTTTCTGTTTCACCATCATCATCATCACCATCACCACCACCATCATCATGACCTTCATCATCATCATCACCACCATCATCATCACCATCATCTCACTACCATGAATCATCATCTCACCATCCTTATCATCATCACCACCACCATCACCATCACCATCATCACTATAACCATTACCTGTTGATGGAGATTGCTTGTTTGTTTCTCAGCCACATAGACCCAAAATAATCACACAGAAACTATATTAATTACAATACTGTTTGGCCAATAGTTTAAGTGTATTTCTAGCTAGCTCTTGCATCTTAAATTAACCCATAACCTTACTGTATTATGCACTGCAGTAGGCCAACAAAGCTTTATTCATTAACCAATAAAAGCGACACGTATACAGAAAGAATTCCTATTTCCCCCTTTCTATCCAAATAAAAAGGAAGGTTTTAACTTTAACATAGTGAAATTACATACAGCAAAATAGGTTCAAGCAAGAAATATAGTTCAATATTTAGTCCATTTACATTTGGCAAATTAAGGAAAATACTCTATCATCTATCCTATCTTTGTGAGTATAAAGTTTTATATCTAATTTAACTTTTATAATATAACTATTTTTCTTCAACTCCATCAAAGACTTCAGAAGGATATAATATTACCTAAGTAAACAGGAAGTAAGTTACTTCCAAACACTATAATTGACGGAGGCATCTTTCTAGGACCGTTATCCGAAATTCTTCTGTAACGTTGGGGCATCAATCTTCAGCCTACAGGCCCATAGTATCTGGCAGACATTTACATGAAGCAGGAAATTGCAAAGACAGTTCTGCCTATATTGGCAGTTTGTCATCCACTTTCTTCTATATCCTGCAGAATGTCTGAAAGACTCTTTCATGAAGCAGGAATCCTGAAGGACCTTCTCACCTTTAGGCAAGTTCAGCAGTCATTTTTCTGTGGGTCCTGCATGTCCAGTTTATACAGCATGCTATCAATCAGTCCAGGCAAGAACAGTTTCTTGCCCAATTGGCTAACAAACTCTATAAGGAGCCTCTTTGATGTCCATCATCCTCTTGAAGTAGATTGGTGCTTCCAGGAGCAGATGTGTCTCATTGTCACGAAAAGTCTAAGTTTTAAAAACCTTTTAAATGCTATATTCTGCAAGTCTTTAAAATGTCTGAAGAATACTTGTCCATCTAAATATATTTCTGTATATATAGAAAACCTAACTAACATGATTACACTATAAATGACTATCTTTTAATTTGTATTTCTTAACTATATATTACATTTTTAAATGAGCTGCACAAACAAAATACCTTAAACAAAAGTGGAAATACACATATAATAAAATTGTCCTTAAATTTGTATCAATAGACCAAGATCCCTACCAGTGCAAAGTATTCATGTCTGTATCATATCTCCCTTTCAATGAAAACAAATATTTATGAACAATCATTTAGGGAATTTGGGCATTGTCCTCTGAACTACTTTTTGCTTATTGAGGGTATTATTAATCAGGCTTTTTATGGGGTAACCTGTGTGGCAGGTCCATTTCAGCCAGCAGTCCTGAAGCTGGCATGGATATTGAACCACCTGGGGCATTGCTTCAGGGGATGTGGGAGTCCCTCTGTGCGCTGTGATTACCATTAATGAATAAAGAAACTGCCTTAGTCTGCTGACAGAGTAGAACTTAGGTAGATGGGGAAGACTGGACTGAATTCTGGGAGAAAATGGATGGAGTCAGAGAGGTGCCATAGAGCTGCCAGAGTCAGACATGCTGAATCTTTGCTGGTAAGCCACTGCCATGTGGTGATATACAGATTAATAAAAATGGGTTAAATAAATATGAGATCTAGCCAATAAGAAGCTAGAGCTGATGGGCCAAGCAGTGATTCAATTAATACAGTTTCTGTGTGATTATTTCATGGCTGGGTGGCCGAAACCAATGAGCAGTCCTCTCCTTACAACAGATCTGGTTTGATCAAACCATATTAGCCAGTAGTGAATCCTTAGCTTTCTATCTTCTGTGGAAACAAAGACAGAAATTCTTTTCCAAAGAAATATATCCTTAGACCCTTTCTAGCTAGCTCTTACATCTTAAATTAACCCATTTCTATTATTCTGTGTATGACCATGAGGCTCGTGATTTACTGGCAAGGTTCTGGGATGTTTGTCTCATTTGGCAGCTACATGGTGTCTCTCTGACTCTGCTTTCTTTCATTCTCTATCTGCTTGCAATTCCTACTTTACTCTTTTCTGCCCTGCCATAGGCCAAAGCAGCTTTATTCATTAACCAGTAAAGGCATCCCATATACAGGACTTTACATATCATTTTCATCATCGTCATCATCATCACCATCATCACCATTATCATCTCCACCACCACCATCATCATCACCATCATCTTCATCATCATCACCATCATCACCATCACCTTCATCATCATCACCATCATCATCACCATCATCACCATCACCTTCATCATCATCACCATCATCACTACCATCACCGTCATCATCACCCTCACTACCATCATCTCTCCATCACCCTCACTACCATCATCACCACCATCATCATCTAAATACTTTTATCCTTTAAAATGGCTGCCCAAGTCTATGGTGGTCATGAAAAACTCAGCCTTGGAGACGTCCTCCTGGGACTTTGCGGAGAAACAGAGTGAATGAGGCAGGACTCCCCAAGGAGGAGTATCGGGGAAGGGTGAGTTGGAGACACCACGGGAAGCACTGTGTCCATGTCACACTCTCCAGCCAGTGCTATCTGTAAATGGCTTGTTATTTCAGCAGAGTTCACAACAGCAACCTTGCAGAAAGTGCTATGTTGTATTGTTATTCCAATTTGATAGTGACTAAGATGTTCCTAGTAAGGATCTTGGAGTGAATTCGTCCTTATGCTATCCTTTAAAAAACAGGTAATCCCGTGGCTCTTTGAATCATGTGGCAATGTTTCAGGAATCACTGCCACCCTCCTCAGAAATCAAGAGGACAGCAAGGCTAGTGAACAGCCAATGATTATATGCTGCTGGGCAGGGGGAGCCAGACTGGAAAACCACCCCTTCATACAGTCACCATCTGAGCTTCCAGGTATTCAGCAACCTTAGTCAGAGGATCTTAGGGCGTTGATAAGAAGTCCCCAGCATGAGCCCTACCAAATAGGTAAAAAACAGGCCATACTCCTCCTCAAAGGAACAAAATCACTGCTACTCTATTTTCTAAGAATGTTTATAATGTCTTTCCTTTGTGCTTTCTTTTTAAGGTTAACTGGGAGAGGCTAGCTAAGGGAGGGGTAAGAAGCTTATGCAGTTTGTCCTTTTTGGAGGAGCAGGACTATAAAAGATGCAGGGTTGCTTCCAGAAGCAGCGCTGGAGACTTAAAAACACCCCTTGTTCTCATCGCCAGTAGATGGCGCTCCGTCTCCGTTCAGCCATGCGTCAAGCCCTGTGTGTAGCATTGGAGGAGTTCTGAGGTCCAAAGGGATGTCACCAGCGCAGGCAAGAGGCAAATATTAAACCTAACATTCCATGCATTTTTGAGAAAGAAAGCCTTTCTTTTTAGGTTCACTCTGGAGTCTCTGGAGACGTGCTTGGGAACTCCCTCTGCCACTGAACTCATCACTGTGGCCTTTTATTCACTTACAAAATGCTTCCCCAGGATCCCAGCTCAATTACCTTTTGTCTCCCTTCTGTTCTAATACTCTGGTAGGATGCATGAAAAACAAAGCACGGCTAGACATTTGCTCTCTCCCCCACAACGATGTGCTTTCCTTGTTTCCAGAAGCAAATGGAATAAGTGGTCTCACTGCCCCAATATATATGCAGGCATACGTGTGTGTACAAACTGATGAGAATAATGGCATATAGAGTCTACATTTACTTTTATCCGAAGGAAAGGTATAAATAAATACCAGTAAGCAAAATTTTCTTTCCTTCGGGTAAAATGTTTGACAAGACTTTCAATCGTCTGCCACAAGTGTGTGTTTATTTGCCATTCCAGAGGGCCGATATCTGAAAAACTATCAAGAATGATGGTTAATCAATGTAACAACTAGGTACTGACTAGGATGATGGAGAAAGGCTTTTATTCTGTGTTGTGGGGGATGCAAAGATAAGTCCTTAATGTCAAAGACCTCAGCACACACCTAGAAAATAACGGTGGGCAGATAGAGCTAAGGCAGTGTGGACATGCATTTGAATGTCTCTATCTGGGCTGCAGCTGTGTGCCGGTATGTTATATTCATGTGAGGCTGAGGTCTTCTCTAGACATCCAAAGCATGGTATCTATCAATGAATATAGGGTAGTTTGGGTGCCTCAAAGACTCGCTATGCTTGAATTGATCTGCACTATGCTGTACTGATAAAGATGTGAATTAATTCCCCAAAGGACTAGATTTACCTTAGGTCGGCAGGCTAATCGGCCTTTCTAAAGCACCTCCACATGTATTACCTCGGGGGGGACACACTGCATATGCTTTACAAGGTGCTTACCTTCAACAATGTGTAAGCAAGAGATGAACACACAGATATCAAAGACTTCAGCATGGTCAGAATCCAGAATGTCAAACTCCTCATTTTTACTGTGGCTATATACTCTTTGCCTGTAAGTTGGATTTAGTGTGTTTGGATGGATGGAAAGGACCAATTTCTCCACTGGGAAAGCGAGTACATAGTATAGATTTCTCTCTCTCTCTCTCTCTCTCTCTCTCTCTCTCTCTCTCTCTCTCTCTCTGTGTGTGTGTGTGTGTGTGTGTGTGTG
>NW_004949100.1:8193052-8220089 GCF_000317375.1 Microtus ochrogaster | reverse complement strand
GAGAGAGAGAGAGAGAGAGAGAGAGAGAGAGAGAGAGAGAGAGAGAGAGAGAGGTCTTAATCTGTTGCAATAGCTTTGCCAATCCTTCAATTACTATTTTCTTTCATGAGAAATTGTTGCTAGAATGCACTCATCCCTCTAGGAGCTGTGAATGTAGTTATAATTGCTTGTTTCTGAGATAATTGGCCCGACTGCAGAGTCCTGGAAAAGTTACTTGAACAAGCAGAACAAGGACACCAGCCTGGGCTGCATTCAGACTTTAACTATTGACTGCAACGCCGTAGAGGAACCACAGTGGACTACAATGATGTGGGAGTGACTTCTTATTAATAAAGAAACTGCCTAGGCCCCTTGATAGGCCAACCCTTAGGTGGGTGAAGTAAACAGAGCAGAATGCTGGGAGAAAGAAGCTGAGTCAAGGAGTCGCCATGATTCTCCCACTCCAGACAGATGCAGGTTAAGATCTTTCCTGGTAAGCCAGCTCGTGGGCTACAAAGATTAATAGAAATGGGTTAGATTAATATGTAAGAGCTAGCCAATAAGAAACTGAAACTAATGTGTCAGGCAATGTTTAAAAGAATACAGTTTCCGTGTAATTATTTCGGGTAAACTAGCCATGTGCGGGCGGCCGGGTGCTGGGGATGCAGCCCCGCCGCCCCTATTTCAACACCACAAGAAGCACAACTAGGAAGTTCTATAAACATGGGCATTTCAGACATTGGGTTTTGATTTGGCCATGGGGAAGGTTACTATTTTGGGTTCTGGTGCATTCAGATCCAGATGCTAAGGAGTAGATTGTCCAGCTAATCCTGTTTCTCCCCTTTCCCCTTCATGGGATGCTGTATGGATTCGGATTTGAATTCATCCGAATCACATCAGTTCTACAGGAGTGAGGGAGGGGGAGAGGATGGTAAAAGGTTGATTGATTTCAGGCATTTAATCAATGCAAAACTTTCTAACATCTGTAATATTGGTGCCGTTGATAGCCTTTGATGGCATTGATCAAAGAGTTGTGCTAATTCATTACAAGCTGACATGAAATGATCATGTTTTTAGCTCCTGGGGAGAAGCTAAAACACACTTTGTCTTAAAAGTTTAAGCTTTTGAGAACAACATACTGTTAATATTCTCCCCTGTCTCTAAATCTCTGACTGATTTCATTTTCTTAAAGGGAAAAATATGGTAGAAAACCCCCAATGAGGCCCATTTATTGGCACAATAGCCCAGCACTGGTAATCCAAAAGGTTAAAGAGTCTTCCACTGGCTAAAAGTCAGACAGTAACCATTCACAGTGGAGAGTAGAGACCATGTAGCGGTGAGGTGAGTCATCCAAAGACCAACATGGATAGTAAAGATAGACACTGCCCAGCCAATCAGGTGTGAGGTAAACGGTAAGCACAGAGACCTCCCCGAAGCAATTCAGCTCATCTCTTTCCTATTTTTGTCCCCTTCCCAACATCCTTCTGCTGTGTTAAAAAGCGTACAGAGTCACAGGGTAACACAGCTTTCATACAAAACATAGTCAGATTTGGAGAATATCTGACCGTGACCAGTTTCAAGTCGCTACGCCAGAGGGAGAGAGAACCAAGAGTTTTGCCAACCACTAGCTAGATTCTAAAGCAGAACGCCCTCCAGGCTGCTCCTGAACAGGGAGCAGTGTGATTTATTTTGCTGAGTGGCTTTTCAGTGACTAACGACTTAAGCGTGCATTTGCAAGCCAACACTTCATCCTTTAAAAAGTTGCAGCAAAACCAGCCTGGTATTGCACAAACTTTCAAACTCCTGTTATCCCACGAAAGCACAATTATAATGTTCATCTATGTCAACCACAGTGAAGCTGCAGCTATGAAAGAAGAGCAGAATACTGTGTCCCAGGGTGGAGCGGGTACCTCAGAAGTGTGAGCTTAAGCAGAAAAAGAAAAGCAATAGGTAAAAACTCATATTTATAAAAATAATCTGCTGTTCGTTTAATATAGAGAAAAGCGACCGAACTCACATTACCCTAGGTTTGGTTACCTTTGGGGAGAACAATAGGCGTATGTAAAAGCTAAAAGCATGAACCTGTCTGTCTTTATTCTCTATAGTGTTCGAATCTTTTTTTTGCTGAAGTATATGAATGCATTATTCATGTAATAAGATAGATGTTGAAGAATCCACGTCTCATCTCCCCACTTCGGACACACTGAATGAAACACCGGCTTCATCTTCTGCTTTATGTTGTGACCATACAAAGTTTTCTTTCCCTTTTATCATTTGCTATCGTACAGACAGATGAAGAGTTAAGCTGTCTCGTTCATTTTAAATGCCTGGATTCTTGCAATCAAAGCAATCAAAACCCGCTCTCACCTTAGCCCTCTGCCACCATTCATCAAATGGGTCCCGCTCTGCTGGGAGGAAGGGTTGTTTCACATGTAGGAATTACTGAGCTGCAAGTGGCCCGGACTCTGCTGCTGGGGAGAAATCTAGCAAGGGTGCTTCTACATGGTCCTGGTGTGAGCTTTGTTTCTAGGATGGAGAGGCGTCCTTGCACATCCATCCATCCTCGAAGGTGCGGGGTCCTGGCACACAGAGATCACCAGAAATGAGTGTTCAGCTGATTTTAAGGGGAAAAAAAAATCCTCACACTTCTCTGAAGGAATAGGAAGTAGGATCCAGAGGACCCTGCCTGGCTGTCTTCCTGGTGTGATTTGTGCTGTCAGAAGCTTGTGGTCATCCTTTTGATGTCTCACTTTGCTCTTAAGTGTATTTCCAAACCAGTTTTCGACTGGGGAAATTCTATGCTGGTCTGGGAAGATTGGGTTCCTGGGGCAAATTAGATTCATTACTCTCTCCCCCTTTGCCTCCCTCCCTTTCTCCTTCACTTTCTCCCTTCCTCCTCTCCATCTTTCCTTTCTCTGTCTTTTTTTTCTTTCTCCGAGCTCCTTTGTTCCCTACCAGTACCTCACTGTCTTCAAGTGGTGCTTCAAGAGCTCTGGACACACTCGCTTAGCTCCTTCCCGGGCTATGTCATAGACCGGGCACACGGAATGACAGTGCTTTAATTTCCTGGGCTGGAGAGAGCTGATTGCTTTGTCATATCTAATTGAATCTTTTGTTTGCTTTCCTCTCCCCAAAAAAAAAAAAAAATCATTCTGAGTGTTGGAGGAATGCCAGATGGTATTCAGGTTCATTCAGAAGTCAGAAACAGGGATGAATTTGTGGAGGAACTGGAGGGAGTCACCCCTTCACAAAGTCCTCCTCTTTGTGGTGAAAGAACCTGCTTATTTCCCATGGTTCCTATGGGGAGCTAAAGAGAATACCAACGAGAAAATGTTTTAGGCTGTACCTGCTATCAGGGACAGCAAACAGGCATAAACCACGACAAATGACCAAGCCATTCTCCCTTATAAATCTCAGGATTCAGACCTTTAGTAAAGCGCTTATAAAATTCTCTATTTCACACCTAAAAAGGACCTTAAACTTGCAGAAAGTATATATGAAATTTATGTAGTTCAAGAAGCGGCGATTATGAAATACAATGTGGCAAGTTAAAGGACCAGGGCTATTTAACTCCTATAAAAACACTGTCCTCAAGCCTGGAGGAAATCCGTAGCTGGCATCTCAGAGTCCAGCCTTCTTCACTTTTTCTCAACGACATTTCTCTTTCCCCACTGTCAGCAGCCCTCAGATGACTTACGTGGCAGAAACAAAGGTGATGATACTGGGCCTAGGACTGCCCCACCCAGAGCCTGCTCTAGATCTGCAGCAATAATTTGATTTTTGTGGTCTTCTCAATGTTTTGATCCAGGTGAAGAAAAGGGGTGAGGTGCTTTCTCACCCTCGGGGTTGCAGGTTGTGCTTGAACTATTTGTGTCTTGCCAGGTCACTGGAGTCAAGAGCCACTCTCTGAAAAGGGCTGGAGGAACTTGGGCTCAACTGCTGGCCAACAGAATGCAACAGAATGGCCGGGCGGTGGTGGCGCACGCCTTTAATCCCAGCACTCGGGAGGCAGAGGCAGGCGGATCTCTGTGAGTTCGAGACCAGCCTGGTCTACAGAGCTAGTGCCAGGACAGGCTCCAAAGCCACAGAGAAAAAACCCTGTCTCGAAAAACCAAAAAAAAAAAAAAACCAGAATGCAATAGAATGCTACTGTGAGAATTAGGAGAAGATGCTCTCTCTGGGTGCAAGACTTAAGGGAAAAACCATCCTCTTTGTGGAGGAGTCTGCTTGGTACTGGCTTTGCTAACACCAAGTGTCTGTCTCTGTCTCTTTCTGTCTCTCCGTTTATATTTCTGTCTCTGTCTCTCCTTTTGCTCTCTGTGTCTGTCTGTGTCTTTGTGTATCTGTCTCTGTCTCTCTCCTCTCTCAGCTGAAGCACCCAAATCTGAGGGCACACATGCTGAGTGTCATGCAGTTGGCTTTTTAAGACCCATTTGTTCCCTTGGCCAGGTCTTTTTGAAGCTCAGCCATACACAAAAGCCCTGAGCCTGAGTATAAGTTTGCAGAGCTTCTATTTTCTATTGTGATGCTCTGAAATCATGAACTTCTCCGTCAGCTGGAGAACCGGGGTGTGGGTGGGGCCTCCAGGAACAGAGTGGTGCATGGTAAAGCAGCTGTGCTGGGATCAGGCAGGATCGATTTTGCCCAGGGTGTGCACAGAGCACTCATGGAAGTCATGGAAAGAGTTTCAGAAGCATTCACCTGTAGCTTTCCTGTGCCTTCCCTTCTCATCCTACTCTGTGTTTTAGAATTTGCTTTAATTAGAGATTTGGTTTTGCACACAAACCAGGCTTTTTGACCAGTGCAATTAGCTGGTTTTATTTTTTCCACAATTTGTTTTTTTTATTTAGAATAGACATTTCCTAGAATTTTCTGTAACCAAATTCCTTTTCATTTCATGTGCTACATCAACAATCAGTGATCACCTTTTTATCAACTCTCACTGATTAAACAAGGTCGTGTATGTCCGTCCACTGTCCCGCCCCCTAATGCCCCAAGCCCCACCTACTTGGGTTCTGGAATCTTGAACCCACACCTCTTCAAAAAGGGTTTGACCCCTGACTACGCTAGACTCTGGGCTTTTTGGAAAAGTAGTCAAGCAGATCAGGCCGTCTTTCCAAAGGACCACATGGACGTCGTCTGCATTTGGAATCCTTTTGTGCTGCTCTCGCTGCTCCAGCCCATGTTTGTCCCCCGATGACAATCCCCCACCCCGAATTCTCTTTGCTCACATACAAAACTTGTATGAAAATATTTTAATTCTGGATTTAAGGATTTTAGAACAAAAGACCAATGAAAACATGTTTTGCTCTGGACATTTTAAAAAAGTAACACACCTTGGGTTGGTTTATTTTCCTGTTTATGGAAAATTATGTCTGACTGGGAGAAGATCTGTCTTCTTGTTTCAAAACAACAAACTGTGTGAGTTTCCAATTTGTCTAGGGATCTGTGGCGGTCTGGGTTTATTTTTAATGCTCCTCTATAGCGATATTTCATTTGTATTTTAGTAAATAAAGCTTGCCTGAAGTTCAGAGAGTAAAACAGCCACACTGATCATCCTTGTAACCAGGTAGTAGTGACACACATCTTTAATCCCACTAGTCACACTAGTTTGCCATAGAAATTGAATGGTGCATGCCTTTAACCCCAGACCTAGAGAAGTATATAAGACAGGAGGAAGCCGGGCGGTGGTGGTGCACGCCTGTCATCCCAGCACTCGGGAGGCAGAGGCAGGCGGATCTCTGTGAGTTCGAGGCCAGCCTGGTCTACCAAGGGAGTTCCAGGACAGGCTCCAAAGCTACAGAGGTGAAACCCTGTCTCGAAAAACCAAAAAAAAAAAGACAGGAGGAGACCACTCTTACATACAGTCTCATTTTGAGATTCCTGGAGGCAGGGTGGCTATTTTGGACTGACGTAGGGGTAAAAGCCAGGGACTGGCTATTTTGCTTTTCTGACCTTCAGGTTGAACCCCAATGTTTGTCTCTGTGTTTTTATTAATTGTTCTACATTTTGCCACTTGAACAAGTTGTGGTTATTTACCATCTATCCTATTCCTTCAACTGATTTCCATAGAAAGTAATTTCAAAAAATATTATAATCTCCTCACTTATGCTGGGGTAGCGTTTTGCCACGTACACAGTATTTTCACGTTCATTATCTTATTGATTGTTGCTAAGACATTTTAAACAACCCTGCGAATAGTATTTAAAAATCATTAGGGCCATTAATATTCTATTTAGTCTGCAAAAATTTGAAATAGCTGATGCATCCGTTTCACAGAACCAAGAGAATATAAAATTTTATCTGTAGCAAAAAGTGCTCAGAGCATTTACCTAAACCCAGATGTCAGGTTCCAGTGAAAAAATAAAGCAGAGAGACGGTAAATGGAGAAGAGTTGTATACTCCAGTTATTTTTAGAAATACTGAATTGAAAATTAGAGTTCTCTTGATTTTTTTAAAAATTCCGATCTTGCCATTTCTACAGATAGTGCATATACTACATCCTCAAGGATTATGGGCCTTAAAGCATCATATTCTTCAATGGTTGTCAGCAAGTCAGGACAGAAATAGGATTTTTTTTTTGTTTGTTATTAATTTACCTGCAACTTCTTGAGAGAGAATATTGTTTTCTTATAGATGCTTTTTAGTTAATGGTTCTATGATTTTAAAATTGGTTTACAGTCCTGGTTTCTGAAGCAACAAACAGGACATATTTTGAAAGATTAGGTTGTGAAGTAAATAAGCTCCTTCCCTCTTTTTATACCAGCCTTTGATGCTTCTGTACAGACTGCTAAGTCTGCAGCAGCTGAATTCAAATCTCAGTAATTTCTATTGAATGTATATACACTTTATGCTTTTTTTTTTTTGGTCAGTGTGGAATTGACAATCAATAAATCGCTGTTCCAGGATGTCCTGATTTGGCATAGGCACACATGTGTGAAATGGTCCCCACACTCAGAATGATAATGATTTCTATCAACCCCAAGTGTTATCACACTCCTTTGGCATCTCTCCCCATTCTCCCCTAATTATCAACATGTTTTCCACCATTACACCCTACAACGGTAGGCAAAATGTTGGCCTCGTACATCTATCTTTCATCCCCTGTATTCTTTTCTTTGTAGTGTAGCCCATTTGAAAAAGTTCAGACCCAGTTTTACCACCTTCCTGGCTAAACTTCTTCAGTTCCCAGCCAATTATCAACATGTTTCCTGCCATTCCAACCCACACAAGCGACACCGGAAGGGCGCCTTTGCTGTAGCTGTATCCTTCCATTAAGAATAAAGATTCTGGGAATTGCTGTATTCTTATTGCTTATATCACTGTTCATTCTTTTGAAAATATCTTTTGGGTAGGACATACATCTTTGAGATATGAAGCTACTGAACCTTAATTTATTACATGGATGGTTCACATTTTCTTTATCCATTTGTTGCACAATCAGTTGTTTCTAGGATTTCCATTTTATTTTCTATTGTTAATAAAACTACCATAAAAAAATAATGAAGAAATAGACTTACTGGGTAGTGGGGAAGATATAGTTTTATGCTTACTCTTGTGTTCTGAATTTTAAAAATGTATCCTGTAATATAATCTCAATGTATTAGATATCAGACAAAGACTCAGACAAAGATTGAAAATTTTCTAAAACTTATAGTATTATTAATTACTATGCCAAGAAAGACCTACAGTGGAAACTAAAAAAAAAAAAAAAAATTAGATGCCTTGCCTGTTTTCATGTAGCTTATAATATGGGTAGGTGTGAGATGTTAATTAAGCAACTCTTCCAATAATTATGTAATTATCCACTGACATATGTGTTCTGAAGAAAAAAAAAGATGTGACTTTACATATTAAACAATAGTAAAGACAGTGGATTTCCAAGCCTAGACTCAGGGAAGGCTTGCCAGGCCAATGGTGATAAAAGATGAATGGGATAAACTAACTGGAGGCTGGACGGTGACAGATGATGGGGACAGCATTTCAGAAAGAGGGAAAAATCACATTGTAAGCAAGAGGCAAGAATATGAAGGTGCGTTTGAGGGTGAGAAAGTCCAGGTACTGGGACTGAAGAGGAATGGGCACCAGTTTAGGTCTTGTAGGATTATTGGGCTCTAGTACTGCTGGGACCTTTGCTTAAGAGAACCTGGAAAGAAACGAAGGATTTTATCCAGGAAGAGTGTAGAACGGATCTGAACCGGTTTCTGCTACACAGAGGAGAAAAGAAAACAGGGGTGACAGCTGGCTATAAAGGTCAGTATTTTTCCTCTTCCTCGTGGTGTCAGAATAGTGTCATGTGGTGTGCTTAAGGTAATGGAATCTCAATGGTGGGTGCATGATGGGTAAGGCTTCTGATTTGTGAGGCAGTGGCGTCTACTGCAAGCGACTCCTAGAGAAAGGCTGAGTTTGTGGGAGGAGGCCAGTTTTATGACAAGGGCACGGAAGAGTTGAATCTAAGGTACATTTGAATCACTGGAGTGGATAGGGTATGGGCCATTTATCTGCAGGTGTCTCAGGCTCTCTATAAGACACAGAGATTATGTAAACCGACGGCATCAAACAAGGAGGGCAGCTCAGTGCAGAGTGTTTGCTTTTCAGGATCCAAGCGCTTTCCTTCTGACCATGGAATTTTTATCTGTAAATTAATAAATTGACTTTCACTGATCTCCTTAAAGTGAGTTATAAATACAAGATTTAAAACACTCCCGTTAGATAGCAGGAAACCTTTAACGGTAGCACTTTGTGTACTGACTGTTGCCTCAGCTCCAACTCTGGTGCAGAGTTCAGGTACTGATCTCAAAGAACAGATACATTGGTACAAAAAGGGCATGGATGTCCTTTGCGCTCCCCCTGAGCACACAATAATTATTAGAAGAAGTGGCCATGTGTTGAAACCTTCATGGGTGTGGTGGGAGGCAGTTTTGTGGCTTACATAGAAAGGCTTGGCCTCAGAGCTCCGTGTTTATTCTCCCAGTCCATGCTCCCTGGTCATTAAGTGAACAGCTTTGCCATCTTTCCCACCTAGATCCTGTCGTAAAGTTGAAATTTTAAATTCATGGTGTTACGATCGCTTTCATGGCAACAGACTGCAGCATCATAAAACAGTATGGTGATGACCTCACTCCAGGCTGGAGGGGAAGGGGAAAATGGGTTCTATGCTGAAGGACTGCAATTTGCTTTGATGACAAGGAAAACTTGAGGCAATTTTGCTGATGTAGGGAAAACATCTGCGAACCAACCCTGCAAACAGCTCCACCCAGCATAGCCAGACGCAGGCACTTTTTGAAAGGCAGTGTACAACCTTTGGTTGTTTTTGAAAAATGGTAGCTGTACATTGAAACATGCACAGACACTGGAAACATTAAGTGGATTTTTACAGTAAAAATTTTCCTTCCTTGATGTTTGACCAATAATGTCTTACAAGTGGCCAAAGGTATATTTCTTAATCTTATGAGGTCTCAAAATTACAGGTGTATATGGAATTTGTGGTTTTAGCAGTTATACTTCTGATTTCTTTTAAAGTTAATTTTGGTTCAGTGAGAAATGTTTACTTGTTCTGTCAATCATGTCGCAGTGCACAATTCTGTCTTGAATCCACTGCCATCTCGGTGCTAGTGACAGGACACATGAGTTTCTCTCTGCACTATAAAGAGAACCCTACAGTGTTTCTGGAACATTCTTCTGTTTTTCAGGATGTGAGACTTATATTTCTGTTTAGTTTTCGAATTTTTCTTTTCTGTTGAGATGTGTAATTCAAACCCAGCAGTTTATTGTGACATAATAGCCTCTTTTGTGTGCTGTAGCTCAGCAGCTAAGTGGTCAATATTTAGCAGCATTGAGCACATTTTACGAGTCCAGTCTTTCGTCTGTCCCTGGGGGGCTCTCTATATATTGAAGCATACAGTCTGTCCCTGTAAGTGTGTCTTTCTTTGTGTGCACGAGCAATGCAGGACAGGGAAATCTCACTCCTTCTTCTCTATGCTCCTCAGACATACTGCTAAGAGTCCACTACCTCACAGCTGTTTCTGAGAAATTGTCAGAAAGGGGTTTTGGACAATGTGCAGCAATTATGGAAAGGTCTGTTTTTGTAGAAATATCCCAACATCTGACTATTATCTTCATATATTGCTAGACTGTTGGTGTTTGATATACTGCACATGGGAGAGTTACCGTCTCTTGGTCAGCATGTGAAAGTTTTGTTGCCAGGATCCTATAGTGGAGACAAAGAGTCATAGAATAGATCTGATGTAGTCCTAGCTTTAAGCCATACATTCTGTCTAACAGAAGACAAACATTTTGTGAGATGTTAGGATGGTGAACCCAGCTGTTTCCTTTGCTCACATTTCCTTGTGATGTCCATTTGTGTCTTGTGTTTTCAGTGTTTATGTTGTGCCTTGGTTTAAATCTTGGAGATGACAGTAATTTTATTACTTTTATTTAAGGGTATTTGAAACAGGGTCTCATTATGTTTTCCTGACTGACCTGAAACTCATTGTGTATACCAGGCTGGCCTTAAACTTTTGATTTCCTCCTGCTCTGCCTCCTGAGTACTAGGATTACAACCTCTCGCCACCATGATAACTGGTAAAAGGGACTCCTCCCACACCGCCTCGGAGGACTGAATTTAGGACTGTATGTATGCTTCTTTATAAAAAAAAATTATGTGTTCATAGGTGTGTGGATTAATATCAGGGTCTTTGATTCTATTCCATCGGTCCACTTGCCTGTTTTTATGCCAACACCAAGCTGTTTTCGTTACTATACCTCTATATAAGAGTTTGAAGTCAAGGATGGTACTGCCTCTGGAAATTCCTTTCCTGTATGAAATTGTTTTGGTTATTCTGGGGTTTTTGTTTTTCCGTATAAAGTTGATTGCTTTTCTTTCATGGTCTGTGAAGAATATGTTGAGGTTTTGATGGGGATTTCATTGAATGTGTAAGTTGCTTTTGGTAAGATTGCCAATTTTATTTTATAGGTACATCCTACCTATCCTAGAACATGGGAAATCTTTTCATTTTCTGATATCTTCTTCAATTTTTTTTCTTCCAAGACTTAAAGTTTTCTTCATACATGTCTTTCATTTCTTTTATTAGTGCTACCTCAAGATATTTTATGTTATTTGTAGCTGTTGTAAAGGGTAATGTTTTTCTGATTACTTTCTCAGACATTTTATCACTTGTATCTAGGAGAGATACTGATTTTTTGAGTTAATCATGTATCCTACAACATTATTGAAGGTATGTATCAGTTGTAAGAGTTCCCTAGTAGAATTTTTGGTGTCACTTATATATACTATCATATTATCTGCAAATAGCAAATGAAAGGTTAACCACTTCCTTTCCAATTTATATCCCCTTAACTCCTTTTGTTTTCTTATTGCTCTAGATATAAATTCAAGTACTATATTGAATAGAGGTGGAGAGAGTGGACAGTCTTGTCTTGTTCCTGATTTTAGTGGAATCACTCTGTGTTTCTCTCCATTTAATTGAATGTTTGCTGTTGGTTTGCTGTCTATTACTTTTATTAGGTTTAGATACATTTTTTTTTGTATCCCTGATCTCTCCAAGACCTTTATCATGAAGAGGTGTTAGATTTTGTCAAAGGATTTTTCAGCAAATTATGAGATGATCATATGGGTTTTTTCCCTTCAGTTTATTTATATGGTGATTACATTGACAACAGGTTTTTTTTTTTTATGTTGAACCATCCTTGCATATCTGGGAAAAAGCCAACTTTATCATGGTGGATAATTTTTTTTTGATGTGCTCTTGTATTTGGTTTACCAATATTTTATTGGGTATTTTTGCATCAATGTACATGAGGGAGATTAGTTTGTAATTCTCTTTGTGTTGTTTGGGTATCAGGATAACTGTAGCCTCATAAAAAGAGTTTGCCAATGTTTCTTCTGTTTCCTATTGTGTGGAACAACTTGAGGAATATAGGTATTACCTCTTCTTTAAAGTTCTTGTAGAATTCTGTGCTGAAATAATCTGACCTTTGGCTTTTTCTGGTTCAGGAACTTTTGATGTTTCTTCCATTTCTTTAAGGGTTATAGGCCTATTATATTGTTTATCTGGACTTGAATTAATTTTGGTATGTGGTACCTACCCCGAAAATTGCCCATTTCTTTTACATTTTCCAATTTTGTGGAGTAGAGGTTTTGGAAGTATGATTTAATGATTCTCTAAATTTCCTTAGTGTCTCTTGTTATGTTCCCCTTTTCATTTCTAGATTTGTTAATTTGGATTGTCTCTGTCTCTCTCTGTCTCTCTCTCTGTCTCTCTCTCTCTGTCTCTCTCTCTCTGTCTCTCTCTCTCTGTCTCTCTCTTTCTCTGCCTTTTGGTTAGTTTGGATAAAGACTTGTCTATCTTGTTGATTTTCTCAAAGAACCAACTTTTTTATTCATTGCTTCTTTGTATTGTTTTCTTTGTTTCTATTTTATTGATATCAGCTTTCAATTTGGTTATTTCCTATCATCTACTCCTCCTAGGTAAGTTGCTTCTTTTTGTTCCAGAGCTTTCAAGTGTGCTGTTAAGTTGCTAGTGTGAGATCTCTCCATTTTCTTTATGTAAGCAATTAGTGCTGTAAATGTTCCTCTTATCACTGCTTTCATAGTTTCCCATAGGTTTGGGTATATTGTGTCTTCGTTTTCATTGAATTCTGGGAAGTCTTTAATTTCTTTCTTTATTTCTTCCTTGACCCAGGGGTGATTCAATTGAAAACTGTTCAGCTTCCATGAGTTTGTAGGCTTTCTGCAATTAATGTTTTGTTTAATTCTAACTTTAAGCCATGGTGATATGATAAGATACAGGGGCATACTTCATTTTTTTTCGTATCTGTTGAGTTTTGCTTTGTTACCTGGTATGTGGTCAATTTTAGAGAAAGTTCCATGAGGTTCTGAGAAGAAGGTATGTTTTTTTGTGCTTATGTCAAATGTTAAGTCCATTTGAGTTATCACATTTGTTAGACCTCTTATGTTTCTGTAAGTTTCTGTCTAGCAGACATGCCCATTGGCGAGTGCGGGGTGTTGAAGTTTCCTACTATTAGTGTATAGAGTTTGATGTGAGAGTTAAGCTTTAGTAATGTTTCTTTTATATGTGTGGGTGCTCTTGTATTTTAGGCATAGATGTTCAGGATTGAGACTTCATCTTGACGGAATTTCCCTGTGATGACTTATGAAGTGTCCTTCTTCTCCATCTCTTTTAATTGATTTTAGTTTGAACTCTGGTGTGGGAAATCCTTCTGCATATGTGTTGCTTTTATTGGTTAATGAATAAACCTGTTTTGACCAGTAACTTAGAATAGAACTGGGCAGGAAAACTAAACTGAATTCTGGGAGACAGAAGGCAAAGTCAATGAGAAGCCATGTAACTTCTGCAGGAAGTAAAAAAAAAAGCAAGATCTCCTGCATAAATTGAGAGCATGGGGACCTTGGGGGAATGTTGAAGAGGAAGGGAGAGGCAGGGAGGGGAGCAGAGAAAAATGTAGAACTCAATAAAAATCAATAAAATAAAATAAAAAACATTTTTACAGTTTCACTTCTCAGCAAGAAAGTGGTCAAAGATAAACATAGTGTGGGAAGTCTAGCAATGCTTGCCAGTTTGTTGGCATGGCCAAGAATTCAAACTGTTCTCATTGGGAAGTACAGGACCCGTCCTTTCGTATTACTATATCTTGAAAAAACAAGATTAAATATATAAATCTAAAGCTGGGACAATGCCAGGCCCAGGCACAGGTGATGCATATATGCTTTGGGAAACATAAATAAGTTTCAGTGCCCACCTTCTTATCTTCCCCCTTCTTAGAAAGTGCTTGTGGCTAAGACTTTTGGTCAGGTAAATTAAAAAACTCATTAAACTTAAAAAAAAAAGAATTATGATTAAAAGTTATGTTTTTTAACAACAAACTCTAAAGCAATGTTCTGGAAGATGTTTTACCTCCCCTTCCCACCCCGTTTTTCCTTTATTCTGTTAGCTGGGCCTTTCTGTCTTTTCCCCCTCACATGAAACAGTAGGAGTTAAACCTTGTGCGTTGATGGGCAGCAGCCCAGCAGGTATAGATCTCTCGCTCGTCTCTTTATCTGGAAGCAAATGGGTTTGCTCACAACCAAACAAAATACCAGGACTGAATGAGGGAGGGGTGAGATATTTGCTCTTCTTGAAGGACAAAGGAGGATAACTTCTGAAATAGAAGAATCTAAGGGCTTTGAGAATGTCAAAGTTATTTCCTAAAGCCCTCTTTCTTCCTCATGGAAGGCCTACAGTCGAAGGATACTAGGATTATAGTTACTTTTTTTTTCTTGATTTTTTTTTTTTTTTGAGACAGGGATTCTCTGTGTAACACTGGTTGTCCTGGAACTCACTTTGTAAACTAGGCTGGTCTGGATCTCACAGAGATCTGCCTGCCTTTTCCTCTGCCTCTCAAGTTCTGGGATTAAAGGTGTGTGCCACTAAGGAGGGTGTTTCTTCTCAATTTACCTTGTGGCTCTCTCCCTCTCCCACTCCCTCTCCCTCCCCCCACTCTCCCTGTCCCTGCCTCATCTTACTGGATGCTGAAGTTACAACCATGTACCATGTCTGCTTCCCCAATTCATATGTTACTACACTCTCCCAAGAGGAGATCCCATAGCTCTTATTATCTTTCACAAATGTTTCCCATACCCCCAAAGGGTTAAGAAGTGCTGACAGACAGCTTGACCTCCTTTAGCAGCCCTAATAGTCAGGCAACTGTGGGCTCAGCATATGACTGTAGACTAGTATGGTACATAGCATTTCTGCCTCATTTTGATTCTGCAGACCAAATGGTCTGCTTCTGTCTCGTTCTCCCCATATTCACTGGGGACTCAGCTGCCATTCCACAGGGCATGGAGTGCAAATTAGTTATTCAGGCTCCACTGGCAAACAGCAAGAGCCCTGTGCAATCTGTTATCCTGTCTAAATATCTGTGGCACAAACAATGACTTAAACATGATCATAGTTATTTGATGCTACAACTTAATCTCATGATAAAATTGTATGTCTCCTGTTATCTCTCTGCCAGCTTTTATAAAATCATGTCACACACATGACTTGCATTGCTCCAAATCAGATACCCATCAGTAATTTGTAAAACATGCATACTAAACACAGGATGTTTGCATAGGAGGGGAGAAAGACCAATAGCAGAACTATGGTTTATTTTCTTTGGATAAATTGTGCAGTGCTAGGGCTGTTTAGAGGCTGTGCTTCCTGATGGTATAGAAGTGGTGACCAGGAGGGATAATGCTCCTTTGTAAAAAAAAAAAAAAATCCTAAACCGTGGCTGGGATCTACCTCCATGGATGAAAAGATGATACAAAGAAAGGGGGAAGAGTGCATCCTAGTCTAATGGAACGAAGGAAACCACCAAGCTGTCAATTCACTGAGCTGTGGATGTAGAAGCAGAATGGAGCCTTTCAATTCTGCTGCCTTCTCCCTGGGGTTAGAGACCGGTTGCCATGGATATTCTGGATTCCTGCAGCTAATGGGAGGGAGTTCTGTAGCTTGGCATCCTGGGGACCCGCCAGGGTGAAACATGAAATGGAGGCTGGTGGGTGTGGCGGTGGAGGCTGGAAGCCAGAGGTCAAGGGGTCCACTTCCAGCAGAGTTAAAGCAGATTAAATTTCAAGTCACATTCATTTGACAATCTATATTTTCCTGGAAAAAAAATAGACCTTTTTGTCCCCTCCCCTACTGCACAAAGAGAATCTCAGTCTCCTTAAAACGGTTGCAAGCCCATCACCAAGCAATGTGTGTGTGCTATAATTAGACGTTCAGGGATGGGTCTAAGAAGGGTGTTTTTTAATGTTAAGTTTTGAAGGCAAGAAAATAATTTAGCTTGGTTCAGAGATCTGCCCATTTAAAAATAAATATGCACGGTAAATGTGGTGAGCAAAATAAGCTTCTGATTCATCTTGTTTTATTTAAATAGTTATTTGGTACCTGGCCCCTTGTTTCTTTTTCAGCAGCTCATTATACTCTCTTCTGAACTTCTTGTATTCAACCTTAGTTTTTAGCCAGGTCATAGTGAAAACATTTTCCCTCTGTAGAACCTTTGGGAGAATTTCTCTCCTTCTGGCGGAATAATCGAGCCCTTCAAAGTGAAGGTCTCGGGCAGTGGTGGCCAATTCTGATGAGTAGGAATATGTCTGCTCTGACTGTGTGAGCCTTCTCAGCAGAGTATCGAAATGGCTGTGAGGTTCCGAGGTAGATGATCTCAGGAAGCAAAATGTTCAGCAGTGACTTGAAGATGCTTTATCCTCAGGCTCCTCCAGTGTTGCCCTAACACAGATAAAGGAAACATCCGTCATTATTGCTCTTTGACAGGGTTGGAAAACTAGGACTGAATTGGGTTTTTAATGTATTCCTTGTCTTTAAAGCATTGCATGGTCCTTAGATAGTGTTATTTGGGTAGCTGGTTGACAAGGGCGACAGAGAAAAGTTGGCCCCTGCCAATCTCTGAAGCCCAAGGACGGAGTTCCAGCTTACAATAACTGCATGCAGAAACTTGGAAATATTTCCTCATTGGACAAACTTAAGGAAGTTCAATGGTTTGGAATCTGGAAGAAACGGCTTGCCAGACTCAAATGAGAATGTGTTGACCAATGAAGAAGATACCAAATTTCTGCCTTAAAAATACTGCTCTTCTATAATGAACTTCTTTAACTCCATGGACAAATTTCTTGCTCTCTCTGTCATCATTAAGTATTAAAGTAAACACATGGTTATCTCTGCTAGCAAGGCTACCGTCACCCCAACAGGGTCTGTGTTGGTTATCCCTTATAACTCACACCCACATATCCAGGCAACTGGGACAACACATGACCTCTAAAAGATCCCATCTTCACTCAAATGCTGTTGAATAGCATGTTTGAGGTTCTTTGAATCAGGCATTATCCAGAACATTAGAAAGTGTGGGCAGAATTCAGGTGGCCCCTATGAGAAGTCAGTTCAGTTCTCTAGCCAAAATCTTTCATTCATATCCTTTTTTTTTAAGAAGAAAAGGGGATTGTTTATATGCTTAAATTTCTAAGATCTGAGGGAATGCCAACGCCTGGAAATCATAGAAATGAATGATGTGATCATAGGAAATTAATGAAGTTGCTCAAGAATCCCACTTTTTCTACCTATAAAATAAAGAATTTGAATTATATAACATCCCAGTGTACTTTCTAATTGTTGATTTATATAGGGAAGGATATAAGCTAAAGATGAAGAAGAATATTCCTTATCCCAAGAGAAAATGAAAAAAAAAGGTTTATAGATTTCACAACACAAACTATAACACAGCGATGCGTCCAGTAAACAAATACAACTTAGTGGGAAATTAAGGGGCTAGAGAGATAGCTCAGTGATAAGCCTGTGTACTGCTCTTGTAGAGGACTTGAGTTTAGTTCCAAATACCCATGCTGGGCAGCTCACAACCACCTATAACTCCATCTTCAGGAGATAATGACATTTGCGTACTCCTTGGGCACCTACACCAATACACACACACACACACACACACACACACACACACACACACAAAAGTTTTGAACAATAAAAAAATCTAAAAAAATTAAAGATTAACAATATTTGACAATGGTTTTGTATCATTATTGTATAAAACATATACTTTAGCCAAGTAGTGGTAGCACATGCACTTGGGAGGCAGAGGCAGGCGGATCTCTGTGAGTTTGGGGCCAACCTGGTCTACAGAGCACGTGCTAGGACAGGATCCAAATCTACACAGAGAAACCTTGTCTTGAAACATCAAAAATAAAATGAAATTAAATGAAATAAAATAAAGCATATGCTTTGAGATAGGTTCTTTGTATCCAGTTTGGCTTGAACTCAGCAATCTTCCTGTCTCACATCCTTGAATGCTGGGTTACAGGCATGATCCATCATGCCTCTCTACAAAACACAGTTATTTTTAAAAATGGATCAATGAGACAAATACAAAGGTGATGAAATTTCCAGTGAGGAAGTCAGGAGAATGCTCAAAACTATCAGATTGAGGAAAACATATAGTTATAGCCATTCCTGGGCTGAATAGCTTTATACCAACAGGATGCAAGTTAAAGTCATCTGAGGAGGAGGGAACCTCCATTAAGAAAATGCCTACAGCTGAGCTTTGGTGACTCACACCTTTAATCTCAGCATACAGGAGGCAGAGGCAGATGGATCTCTTTGAGTTCAAGGCTAGCCTGGTCTACAGAGTGACTTCCAGAACAATCAGTGCTACACAGAGAAACCCTATCTAAAAAAAAAAAAAAGCCTCCATAAGATTGGGCTGTGTGGCAGTGTGTAAATCTCTTGGGCATTTTCTTAACTAGTGATTGATGTGGGAGGATCCAACCCACTGTGGGTGGGTCCATCCCTTGACTGGTGGTGCAAAGGTCTTTAAGAAAGCAGACTGAGCAAGCCATGGGGAGACAATAAGCAGCATCCAACAGTGGCCTCAGCCTCAGCTCCTGCCTCCACATTCCTGCCCTGTTTGAGTGCTTGCTCTCGCTGCCCTTGATGATGAACTGTTACATAGAACTATGAGTGAAATAAACTCCTTCTTCCCCATTTTGCTTTTGGTCATGGTGTTTCATCACAATAATAGCAATCCTAACTACGTTACTAAGATACTCCCTCTACACTGGCTTTTAGAAAAGTAACTGATGGATGGTAATGTAAATCATTACATATTCTATTAGATATTTTAGAGCTTGGTATAAAGCAATTTAACTTTAGGGGTAGTGTATCAGAAGGAAATAAAAAATGACAGATAAAATACTTAATTTTAATTCTTGGTAAAAAACCAAATACCCAACAATTTGTAATTAGTGCATTTGTGGAAGTGATTCAGTGCAGTAATTTAGCAAGATGGCACATAAATATTTCTCTTTGAATGGAAAGATTCTAAACTTTCAATTTTTATTGCGTTGGAGAAATACCTGAGGTAATCAACTTATAAAGAGTCATGGTTTATTGGCTCATGATTTGAGAGCTTTCAGTCCATGACCGCTCAGTTCTATTGCTTAGAGCCTGTGGTGGAACGTTTGTCATGGCTGTCGGGTGTAATGAAGGAGACAGCCCAGTTTTGGCGGTGGGAAACGAGGGGATGAAGAGAATTGTTTCTTGACTCATCTCAACTTCTTCCACACGGATGCAACCTTAAAGGTGCTATAACCTCCTACAGTTGCCATGGACCAGGGGTCAAGCATTCAGCTCATTGGCCTTCTAGTGAGTACATATTCAAATCATAGAAGAAGCCAACTGATCAAATTGTACACAAGAAGTTATGAGTTTTTGCTGAAAGTAAGTATCAAAACATACACACAGGATCATAAGAACAAGTTAGAATAATAGAAAATGTGTTTGTAGTGACTTTCCAAGGCTAGAAAAACTGGTGTACTTATTTGCATTAAAATATTTTTATTTAAGTATTTTGAAATAATATTTTATTTTATATTAAAAACATAGAAGCATCAAAATTTCATATAATTTGGGAAGAATGTGTGCTTAAATAGCAAACTTCTAAGTTGGCATACCTCTGTTTAGAATTTTGACAGGAGAGCCACATTAATTATCCAATCAGAAGTCAGGCATTTTTTTTTTTTCAGTAATTCAAGACCTCCAAACAACTGATGTTGACTTAGTAATGTCACAAGTGTATTACAGGATATGTGCCTGAGCATTGTTCTAGTCCAATGGAAACAGCGCAGGTTTCCTGCAGCTATGAGCAGTCCCAGATCTATTATAAGAGTTGTATGAATTGCAGAAGCAGGAATCAAAGATATTTTATTCGATTTGATTTTAAATGAAGAGTATCATGCAATGAAATATGCACACAGTATTAATATTCCCTCTGGAAATGGACGGGAGCTTCTGATGGATGTGTTCTAGTTCATGCTGTTTATTTTAGATTTGTCTGTATTTGAGAGCAAGCACATCTATTAGAAGGCATTTTACTCATATAAATTCACTCTGTCCCTAAAGAATAATGGTAGTTGGCTCTCACGATCTTAAAACATTTATATACATAGACTGACAAATCACCTCAGCATACTCACTGAAGAGTTGAACAACCCAGTATACATTTTGTTTCTAACAACACAAGTTTCTGCTTGTTTTTAAGAGTCTTTTTCCTCAGCATTTCTAACCTCACCTTTTTTATCACTATTCCCGCCTCTTTGCCCATGGACTCCCCACTACCCACCCACACTCCTCACGTTCCTGAGGCTAAAGCTGTGCTCCATTTAAAGAAATTTTTGCTTCCAGGTGGAATCACAGAGCATGTAATTTTCAGAAATTCCATTTTTTCCCTATTATATTCCCTGGAGAACCACCCAGTTACTACCGTTTTGCTTCTTTTTGGTTGACTAGAATCCCATATAGCTGATGTATCGCTGTATTGTTATTCCTCATTATCAGGGCACCTGGTTGCTTTCCAGTATGGGGCTATTGGGCACACAGATTTTATGCCTACTTATACAGATAGCTGTGAGACTCACACTATTATTTAGGGAGAATAGAATTCCATGTTGCAGCAGCTCTTTCAGCTCAGTGTTTGGCTTGACAAGAAGTTGCTCAACTGTTTTCCAGAATGAAGGCACTTTTTTTTCTCCCATAAGCCCTGACAGCAATTAAAAGTAATCCACTTTCTTCCCACTCTCCACAGCATCTGATGGTGTTGCTCTTTGAGTTTTAGCCAGTCTGATTGCTATATCACTATAACCCCTTGTTTAAAGCTGCAGCTCCCCGATGAAGAATGATGCTAAACTTTTGTCTATACTTCATTTCTAGCATCCTCTTCAGATAAATGTCATTTATATTTTTTTGACCTCCTCCTACACTTAGAATTTTTTGGACTTCGATGGCTCTTTATTTGTTCTCAGTACCAGTTCTTCATCAGTCACGCTAGTTGTGACTATAATCCAAACTTACATTTGCCTTTTCATCCTCTTCACGTGTTCCATTGCGCTCTAAAGCTTTCCATTTTCAGGAGATTTGATTCACTTATTTGCCATTCTATAGGTTGTGTTTTCGGTCTCAAATGTAAGAATTCTTTCCCTGACCCTAAATCCTGAATATTTTATCTTAATTTATTTTTCTTAAAATTTATTTTAGGTTCTACATTTAAACCCATGAACTACTTTGAATTTATTTTTGTCTCTGGTGTGAGGTTTGGGTCCAGATTCTTCTTTTTCCCCAGTAGTGTTATTGTTTCCAAAGTATTTACTGAAGAGGGTTTATTATTACTATAGCTGAATTGATATTATATTTTTTTCAAAAAGATCAGCTGAACATATTTATATGGTTCTGTTCTTGAATTAATACATATCCTGTTGCTAGTTGTAAAAACCATGGACTGGGTGAATTATGAAGAAAACGTTTTATTTGGCTCATGGTTCTGGTAGTACAAAGTTGAAGAATCCATTCATGGAATGAAATCTTGTTGGCAGCGTTGTGAGGTGATACATGGCAGAGACAGCCAGAGAGAAACACAGGTGTGTTGTTTGTGCTGTGTGTGTGCACACATGTGTGCTTGTATGTGTGTGTTCTGATCATTCTCTTCTTATAATGCCACTAGGATTCATTCATGGAGGCTCTACAGTAAGAATCTTATGTAATTCTATTTGTCTACCAAAGGCTCCACCTCTAAAGATCATAGGATTAAACTTCCCCTCTTAAAACTCACAATAGAGATTGCATTTCAGTTCTCATGTTTCAGGGGCACAGCCGCTCTGTTATGTTCCATAGATCTTCGTCATCTTTCAGCAGCATCGTTCGGTCTTCGTTACTGTTCCCATAGAACAAGTCTTAATAGTGCACATTAATCTGCTAGTGCTTCCTCAACAAATTAACCCAGATTCAGCATCTTGAAACTGCAGAAATTAACTTTAGTGTCAAAAATTTAGAACCAAGATTTAGACAGGGTCATGATCTCTCTGGAGGCTTTCATGGGAACATTCTCCCACTCTTCTCTTCAACTTCTGGTGGCTGTTGGCGATTCTCAGCTTCGTTGGTCTGCGTGTCATCACTTTCCTGTGCCTGTCTTCATGTCTTACTCATCTTTGGTCATTTTCTTTGCTGTGAGAGTTTCTTTCATCAATTTTTTTTATATAACCATTCTTGTTTTATTACTTTGTTCTTTTTATGGTTTTTTATGGTGTAACCTTTCCCATCCTTTCACTTCCAGTGAAACTATTTCATTGAGTGTTCAAAACAAGTAAACAGTCTATATCAAGTCATTCAAAAAAATCTACTTAGCCAATCATGATTTCTTGATTAGTATATTAGGGTATTTATAAATAAGGAGATTTTTATTATTATTAATGTTTAAGTCTGCAATGTTTTGTTATATTTCCTCTTTCTCTTGTTTCTCATTTTCTTCTATGCAGCCACAGGGAAGGAGTTTCCTGTAGCCTGGCTTTTGTTGTTATGTAGGTGAATGAGAGAAAGAACTAAAAAGGAAGACCATGATTGCTCCTAAGTATGGTGAAAGACATAGCTTATTGTAGATAAAAGGGAGAACACAGCCAGAGTCAGGGACATCTAGGAGAGTCCAGAGTGGACATGACCCTGAGTTGGACCATGAAAGGAGAGAGGGGAGAGCCAGAGGACCAGGAAATTGAGAGACCAGGATGGTGAAGGGTAGAATAAGGTTGGCTAATCACAATGGCTAGATTTTATAGGGAAGGGCAGTTTAGCTCCTAGGCAGGAGAGTTTAGGGTAGGGGGTGGTGTATGCCAGCCATACCCTGTAGCAGATAGAGAATGAAAACTGCTGGGGGAGCCTGGTGGCCAGATTCACTTTGATGTGTTATATAGGCACCTATGTTTAGCCATTTGTCCCAGGTTTGAGACCTAACAGTAGGAAGTCTGAAAACATGAATCTCAGTGAGGTATTAAGTTCTGGTGAGTAGAGGGGACGCTGTTATGTTCTTCCTTGAGTCTCGTGGTTTCAAGCATGTTTACCTTCTTTCATCTTTAAGCATTCTTTTGTTGTCTATTGTATTATTTCTAAGGTTTGCAGTGCTTAACAGAGCATTTGTCTAGATGAAAGTTACTCTTTGGCTTTTGACAAGGTTCCTTCTTAATTTCCCTTGCCCTGGAAGACACTCTAGTATTCTGTTGTTGTAGTAATAAGAGTGGCGGGGCTGCGTCCCCAGCCCCCCGGCCGCCCGCTCGGCTAGCTTTACCCGAAATAATTACACAGAAACTGTATTCTTTTAAACACCGCTTGGCCCATTATATCTAGCCTTTTCTCGGCTAACTCTCGCACCTGGACTAGCCCATTTCTTATAATCTGTGTAGCCCACGTGCTGGCTTACCAGGAATGATCTTAACCTGCGTCTGCCTGGAGTGGGAGAATCATGGCGACTGCCTGACTCAGCTTCTTTCTCCCAGCCTTCCGTTCTGTTTACTCCTCCCACCTATGTTTTAACCTATGAGGGCCAGCCAAGCAGTTTCTTTATTGCTTAATCAATGAAATCAACAGATCGACATGACCCTCCCACATCATGTTGTACCTTAATATACTTTCGGAATTGGTTCCAGGAATTCTTTCATAGATGTCACCGTTCACTGATGCTCACGTGCCTTGTAAAGTGGTATGGCGTTTACATGTAAGTGACATTTATTTTCTCATGTGCTTAATTCTAAATAATACTCACATTACTTACACGTAATACAGTATAAATCCTATGTAAATGAGAGTTGTTGGTTAGTTGTTGTCATCCTGACACAGACTGGTGACACCTGGGTAAGGGACCTCAACTGAGAAGCTGCATTGAGAAGATTGGTCTATAAACATGTTTGGAGGGGACATTTTCATGATTGTTGGTTGCTATAGGAGGACCCAGCCCACTGTGAGTGATGTTACCTCTGAGTAAGTGGTCCTGAGTTGTATAAGAAAGCAAGTCATGGGGGCTGAGCCAGCAAGCAGCTTTTATTCCTGGTGCTTTCCTTTGTTCCTGCTTGAATTCCTGCCCTGACTTCCCTCAATGATTGACTGCCTTGGACATTTAAGCCAAATAAACCCTTCCTCTTCAAGTTTGTTTTGGTGAGTGTTTTATCACAGAAAAAACTTCAAACTAGTACAGAAGTATTTGTATTTTATATAAATACATATGCATATATATACATATACCATACACACATATATTATATACATAATACAAATACACATATTTTAGATATACATGATTGTTGTATACATAAATAATATATAATATTTATAATGTGGCAAGATAAAAACGTATGTTCATGTTAAGTGCTGACACATTTTCCCTTCAATACTTTTGATCCAAATTGGTTGAATCTGAGATATAGAACCCAAGGATAGATGAGGGTCAATTCTATTTGATGAACTAGAAAATGAGATCTCAAAAGAATTGAACTAAAGGCACACAGAGTGAAATGGAGGGGCAAACTGTGTTAGAGTCAGATTTTTGAAGAGTGTACATGAAGAGCCATGTACACCCTGTAAACAGAGTGCACCCTATACTTTTCTGATTTTCTAGTACTCCCTTTGGTTTCTGTCTGGAGAGGACACGCTAAAGCTGAAAAGAAAGGAGTAGACAGATAAGTCCCAGTTCCTTGAACAAACTCAAAGGCAAGAGAGAGGCAAAGTGGGAGGGAGACGTCAGGGATATTTCCTACATATTTGGTGAGGGATTGGCTACGCAATGTGAGCGACAGGGACTGATCACAAATGCTTCTCACAGCTTAGTGTTCCCAGTGGTGAGGATAGACAAGGGGAGGGGGGACAGGCGACTGGTAGATGGTTCAGTGGCTGAAGTGCTTGCTGCTCAATCATGACTATCTGAGATCAAATCTCCAGCACCCACGCTAAAGCTCAGCAGAGTGCCAAGTATCTATTACCCCAGCAGCACGGTCAGACAGATCCCCTAAGCTCACCTGCCAGCTGGTCTTGTCAAATCACGGAGTTCAAATCATGGAGTTTCAGGTTCGATGAGAGACCTTGACTCTAAAAACAAGGCAGAGAGTGGCAGGGAAGACACCCAACATTGACTTCTGACCCCCACAGGTACAGAGCACACAAACCCCACCTGAATATGTACATATACACGTGTATACACCCCACTTATGGGAGACATAGGTGTGAGGAAGGCGTATCAGGTGTTGATTTTGAGATGGATTTTACGAATTTATGCAGATGGATCAACTCCGTGCTCAAGGATGTCAAACCTCACACACAGAAGACAACAAACAAGAACACAAAAGTAGCAGGCATCAAAGCACTTGTAGGATTGAGGGAACCAATCAGAAAATCTGCAGTCAGTTCCACTCAAAAGTTTCTGATTTTGGAAGTTTTGTTTTTTTTTTTTTATGTTTCAGGCTTCCATGTGAAAAATGTTCAACTGGCAAAATCTATGAAAATACAAATATCTCAGAAATCTGAAACACTTCCAGTCCAAAGCATTACAGATAAGACACATCCAAGAGGGAATATGGAGACTCGGAGTTCGTGGGAACACTAAGCAAATATGGGAACTCGGGGAGTGCGGGTGAGCACTAAGGAGAAAAACGCAGAGAGAACCCGGTGCTCAGTTCTCAGCTTGGAGACGAGTTTAGCTGTTTGAGAGGAAGGGGAACTGAGTCAAGAAAAATAAGCAGCAGGGACCAGAGGAGATAGGAGGAAAGCCAAGGAAAGGATTTGATAAACAAAGCACAAAGCCACAAAATGTTCCTCCGCATGACGCACTGAAGTTTTCTAAACAGTCAAGAGCTTTCCTGCCAATTCATGTAAAATAGCCTACTTGTAAAGAAATTCCTGTATCCACATAAAACACATAAAACCTTGAAAGATCATGTAAGAAAATATTAGGAGATTATATTTAATGATGGGATGATGGGTGCCTTTTTCTCTCATTATTACACTTTTTTATGAAAAAAATATTAGAAAAACTGAATAGATTTGTGTTTATTTTGAACCATTTTTCCAATTATATTTATTATCTTAGCATGGAAAATTTCAGGTCTTATTATTTAGAAAAGGAGTAATGAGCCTGACTATTATGATACCCCATGACTCTATCATGCATCTTAGCTGGCCCAGTGAGTTACATAGAAAGTTGTTTGCTTCTCTGTCTTCAGGGACTCTTCATGCAGTTCGGTGCATAGCTAATTGTAAGTAATAATGGAAGATGGCATCAGAAGTGTAAGAAGCAAGAAAAGTAAAGTCATATTATTTTGCATTTGAATTATATCTGTTATATATGGTGTAACGCAAAATGAGACTTTGAGACACACACATGAATGTATATACTTATAATATAAGATACATACAAGAGATGGCATACAACTAAAGTTATTATAAGTACATAAATTGGAAAATCTGAGGATCAAAATGAGAGAAAAATAGATGAGTGGCACCATGTGGTTTTTGGCACATGTCAGTCAATCTATAATGGTAGTTTAGAGCTTAGAGAGGCTGTGGAGTTAGACAGCCAGAATCTGAAACTTGCTCATCACTTACCAAATAGGTCATCTTACATAAACTAGTCAGCCCCATGTTGTAGTTTCCTGGCACATCTAGTGAACATCTTAAGAGTCTCTACCATGGGAAGCATTATCATTTATAATTACTATTAAGTGCGTAGGTACAATATTTAAAACAAAATGAAAATAAGGAAGCAGTCACAAAATGAATAGCTGTTTGCATACTTTGTATATGAAAAGCTCGTTTTAGCTTAGAGACTAGATTTTAAATTCTTTAAGAAAAAGGAACCAGGCTTTGCTTTTTTGTTCCATAAAACGATTCACGTGCTTGAAAATGTAATTTGGGATTATCACTCCAAAGAATAATTCTCTTGACAGAAACATGGAATCTCTGGGCACATCTCTGTTTCAAGGACTTCTAGGTTAACCATGCTTTCCTTTCCTTTTAGGGCATAAGGACTGGTACCCTGGGGATGATGATCATCCCTGGGACACAACTGACCATTTTCTTGGATTCTTTTATTTTTTTATATTTATTTATTTATTTATTTATTTATTTATTTATTTATTTATTATGTATACAATATTCTGTCTGTG
>NW_004949100.1:8167813-8192952 GCF_000317375.1 Microtus ochrogaster | reverse complement strand
TATGTATACAATATTCTGTCTGTGTGTATGTCTGCAGGCCAGAAGAGGGCACCAGACCTCATTACAGATGGTTGTGAGCCACCATGTGGTTGCTGGGAATTGAACTCAGGACCTTTGGAAGAGCAGGCAATGCTCTTAACCACTGAGCCATCTCTCCAGCCCCCTAACTGACCATTTTCATAAGCAGAAGTGTACTCTTCTACGAATAGTCATCTTGTTTTCTTACCTACACACTTGTATTTATTTTGAGCCACTTTTCTGAAGAGTAGTTACTGTAATGACATCATTTATTGAAACACTGAGCAAGTTATTGGACTTAATGAGAAAGGAGAAGGCTGTGTTTCTTTTCAAAGTTTTAAGAAAACTGAGTTCCTAAATATTGCTGTCAAATTGCAGGCAATGAAACAGAGATATATTGGAACCTCTGTCTATATTCATATTTCTTTGAACAATGAATGGGTTTAAATTCTGTTTTCCCTTTTAAGAAATGCAAACTAGAAATCACGTGCTTTGAAGGAATGGTGTGGTCTATGTGTGTGATTCATTGGGTTACTTATCTCTGGTGGTGGAAAACTGGTAAATGAAGAGTTCTTTGGCATATGAGAAGACTGGCAGATGTGCCTATGTGTGTGTGTGTGTGTGTGTGTGTGTGTGTGTGTGTGTGCAAAGAGAAATATGCATCTATTTTTAAACAATCTCTGCTTTAATCAACATCTATTCCTCCTGAAGGCCAAAGACTGAGAGTTATTCTGAAGTGCTTAGATGGACTGAAGCCTCAGCTAGGCTGCATGTCTTCTGATTTTTGGGAGCCACGTCACTGACTTGAGAGCTATGTGGTTTTGAGCCAGTCTTTTATTTCCTTGAAACGAAGCTTTCAGTTGTGAAAGTCATTGTTTTTAACTAATGAGCTTTTTTAGAGTAAAATAATTCACACTTCTAAATGGGTAAATTCTTCCAGCATTTGTGGAGGCAAATGACAACTGAATCTATAAACTATAGCCTTCTAGATCTTTCTGTCTAATTGTTACCCCCCCTCTGGCCTGGCCTCTCATTTCCGGCTACATCTCTCCATGCTGTATCAACATCTCTTAGCCCGACTCTCAGCTGAGCCACCAGGACCTCACTTTTGTCTTCTGTATTCTCACCTACTCTTAAATCAAACCCCTCTCATTTCCACCTCCTCCTGAATTTCAGAGATGTCTGTCATTTTCCGACCTGCATACATCTCCCCTCCCCCTTCTTTCCATCCTCATTAACTACAATGCAATAAAACCCGTTTGAGTTTTATTAGCACAAGTACTTAATAAAGTTTTTATTTATAGTTACTTAAATAGCACCCCAGTTAGTAGCCAGGTCAGGACTGCTAATCCCTCTCATTGTGTATTCCTCCTTTCTTCTTATGGTGTGGCCAACGTCAGTGTTTCTTTTCACGACATGACCCCTATCTGTAAGCGTGTGTGTGTGTGTGCACGCACATGCATACACACACACACACACACACACACACACACACACACACACACCCTTGCCATTATATTTGATTTAGGATCTAGCTCCTTAGTTTCACATGTAAGCCTATCACAGTCCTGTTGAGAACATATTTTTGTACCTTGAGTTCCTATAACCTCCCACCCAGACTTCCTTACCTATGATTCTCAGACAACCTGACCTCATGAGTCTGTGTTGTTCTTGTGTTTAGTAGTACATGAAAACTGTGATACGTCCCACATGATGAATCCATACATTCCACCTGGGGATTATTTCCACTCCCAAGTGCACATCTTTGAATGCATCTGAGGGAGCGTGTGGATCTTTAGGGGCTAGCTCTACATCTTCCATTATGTATGTACGTATCCCTGTTTCTATGCAGGTTTCTGGGCGAAATGTATAATTCTACCAGTCCTCTTAGGTTGATTTAGAGTCTTTTTCCTAATTACTCCATGAAGGGCCTCAAGTGGCAATAACAGCTGGTTATGCAATGAAAACCTTTGGGCCAGGAGTGGGGAGCTAGTGATAATGACCGGAAGGGCAGAGGGAATAATTTACTCACCGGTTTAACAAGATAGAAAGCACTGGGTTGCTTGCTTATGAGTTAATTTTGGCTTGAGCAGAGAAGTCACATTAACTGCAGGCAGGTGTGATAAGAACCGACAGCTCCTACATCCTCAGTGTTCCATGAAATAGAAGATTGTCCTGGAGGTCGCAGGTGCCCTCTTTCTCCTCTTCTTCATAGAATTTTTCTAAAATAGATGCCCAGTACATATTCTCTAGTAGCTAAGAGAATATTTTAGTTTTGTGTCTATCAATTATAGAATTTCCGTGAAGTAATGAGAACCCCCTAGCATATGTTAAAAAGAAATCATAATAACTAAACCATGGCTGCATATATCAATTGTTCTAAATTGCTGGGTGTCTCAGCACCGAAAAGCAGCGATATATGGACATGGTACTTTTGCCTCATTCAGACTCATTCATACATTTTTTGATTCATGCTCCACAAAAACAAACAAACAAACAAACAAACAAAAAAACCAAAACCAAAACCTGACTGTCCCTAATTTTCAGCATTGCCTTGATAAGGCTGATATGGTGCATTCACTTTTCAAATGGTTCTTATGCAAAAGAAAACAAAGAGCAAACATTTGCTTTAAAAAAATTTTTTTTGTTCCTATTCATTGTCTAGTATGTTTGCTTAATGGCTTAACACATGTGCTAAGAAAGAGAATGCACAAACTAATAGGCTACATTAATAAGAGCAATTTTAATATTCAAGCTCCTTTAATCACGAGATACAAGTCATGATTACAATGAAGAGAGCATCTTCTCTTAGTTCATTTGGTGCATGCTTCATTCAAGCAACTAAGCGAAAACAGACAAACAAGCAATTACAGAAAAATTAAACCACTAGGCGCATTTATTCTAATCATGGCATTTTATGTTGACATATGTGCTGAAATGTACACATCATGATGGCTTAGTAAATCTATATTTTGCCTCTACTCATTTTTAGCTCTCTATATGTTTATTCCTCCCTTTCGTCTCTCAAGTTGAAGGGAGGTGATGGCAGGGTCACTTACGTCATCTATGTGATCCCGTTCCTCACGAAGCTCCACCTCACAGTAGGTCATTCAGAGTTCTAATGTTATAGACTTGGTCTCTATGCTTGCTCCAGAGCAGCGCTATGCGGGGTGGTAGGTCCATTAGCAGATGTGGCCCAGTGGAGGTCCTGAGGTCCCTGGGACAAGCTGCTGCAGGGGATTGTGAACCTTACTCTTCTCCTACTGTTTTCTGGCCATGAGGGGAACAGGTTTTTATTGTCATTTTTGTTGTTTTGTTTTCCGCCTACTCGAGTAAAGACACACTGCTTTGCCACAGGCTCCAAAGTGATGGATGAACCTGATTCTAGGTGGAAACCTGTAGAAACGAGAGTCAAATCAATGTTCCCACTTTTGAAGTTAAAAATCTCAGAAATGATACTTTGCAGTGGAAAGTTGACTAATACACAAACAATTTAAATAATAGCTATTAAATGCTTTACTGTATTCTAAGTACTATTTTATTTGCACAACAACTGTATGGGTTATCTCTTGCTATTGAACAAATAATCCCACAAATTAGTGGCTCAGGATAGAGCAGTTATCTCGTAAGTCTCAGAGTTGTTGGCAATCTTGGTACAGTGTGTTACAAGCTTGTGGTTTGGGGGTCTCTCGTGAGGTCTTAATGAAGATACTAGTTGGGGCTACAGTCATTTGAAGGTTTCCAAGGTGATTCTCTCACTTCATAACCAACAAGTTAGTGTTGGTAGGAGGCTCGAGTTCTTTGTGAATCCCTCACTAGGGCTCTTGGAAGTTGACTTCTTTCTGAGTTAGTGAATCAACACATAATAGAAGATATGATATCTATGGTCTAACCTTGGAAAGAACATTCTGCCATATCTTTTTGATTTCAATATCTTTTTGATTCTACATATCAGCTTATGCCATGTAAATAGGGTTCCTGGTATAATGATGTAAACATAAAGATATCATGTACATTGATGGGCACTTTAGAGGCTAGCTGCCATATTTATATAAAATATGTCTTTATCATACTCATTTTACAGTAGGAGAAATGAAGCATGTGGCTTGTGGTTAAATTAGATAGCATGTTTCCCCCCACACAGAGAAACACAAGATATGTAAAATCATGTCGTATGTAACAAACAAATAAGTGAATATCAGTTGTTCTTATTTTTCTATTTGACAAAATAATTGCCTTTAGCAATTAAAATTTTATTGCTACAAAAAGAAAATTAGGGATGACTTTCAGAAAAATACATTTTGAAGCTATTGAATAGGGAAACTGATATATGATCCTTTGTTTCCTGCTTTCCTCTTGCTGCGGTGACAAACTCCAAGGTTAGTGGCTTAATATAAAATAAATGTATTGTCGCACAGTTTTCTAGGTCCAGTTTGATAGGGATCCTACTGGATAAAAAGATGTTGGTAAAGTTCTTTATTCTGAAAGCTCTTGAAGACTGTTCATAATCTTTTCTTTCCTTTTCCTTTTTTATATTCCTGAGATTTCTTGAATCGCTTTTTGTTCATAGCCACTTTCCTCTATCTTTAAAGTCATTATTACAGTTCTTGCCCCCTTGCCTTCTCTGAGCCTGTTTCTGTAGCCGCATCGCCTTTCCAATTTTTCCTTCAGTGGTGGAATTGCCTTCTGTCCTTTGTACGTCCATCTTATAAAGACCTTTGTGGTTGCCTGAGATCCACCTGGAAAACTCAGCTTCATCACACCTCAAAGCGAATCACAGCAGCAAAGTTCTGGGCTCTGGAGATGGACATGTTTGGTGAGCTCCCATTCCGTTGACAATGATGTAAGTCATTTACCACACAGCTTTGTCTGAATGCTGATCTCTTATCAGGCAGTAGAGAGCAAATCAAGTGTTCTTGCCTCAGCCTCCTGAGGGTGATTTTGAGGTTTAGCCTCCTCATTTCCTGGGAATCATCATGCAAAGAACTGGGAAGGCTAACTTGTAGTGGAAATCACCCTGGAGCGAGCATCAGAGCCTAAGTCTTTGTAGTCCCTCTGCCACGCTTGAGCTGTGGTGTCTTTCGCAGCTCATTTAACACTCTAGCCACTTCTACATTGACCAGGTTTGATGGAGCAGGTCTGCATTTCCAGCTACTTGAACACTAAGGATGATCCCAAGTTCAAGGCTGGTATGGACAGCTTAGCGAGCTCCTCTCTCAAAATAAAGCGTTTTCTAAAGATACAGGCTAGAGTAGCAACTCAGTGTGAGAGTGTTTACCTGACATACATGACTCTATATGTTCAATCTCTACTGAAACAATACATGAGCAGAAGTCTACATGGGGTGACCAAAAACAAAAAAAAACCCCTCGGTATTTGATAAAATATTTGGTAAAAATACAAAATAATTACTTCTTAGACTGTTGTGTTCTATAATTGGACATTTCTCAATTTGAGAAATTGTTCCCTAATACCTGGTGGCTGCTTCCCAAATAATTGACTTGGATATTTAATATTACTTATAAATACTCGGCCGATAGCTCAGGCTTATTACTAACTAGTGCTTATGTTTTAAGTTAACCCATATTCCTTATTTACTCTCTGCCACGTGGCAGTACCTTTATTAGCAGAGCACATCCATCTCCTGCTCCCTCTGTGTCTACCTGGTGACTCCTCACTTTCCCCTTCTCCTTCCCAACATTCTCAGTTTGGTTGCCCTACCTGTATTTCCTGTCTGGCTACTGGCCAATGAGCATTTATTTTTATTAAACAGACTTGAGTGACACATCTTTGCAGTGTACAAGAGGACACCCGTCAGTGTTCATCAGCTGAGTAATTGGACGAAGCATGGTTGGTAGAAAAGCAAGCACATGTATGACCTACTAGATTGCAGCAGATCAGACGTCATGAGGAGATCAGCACAAAGCACCCTGGGAGCAGGGTGGACACAGCGGGACCAGGACACTAAGAGTCCTCCTAGCAGCCCAGCCTCAGCACTCTGCTTTTCTGTCCTCACACCTTCTTTAATGTGAGTATCTGAGACCTCCCTGCTACCTCCCCCCGTAAGCTAACAACGGGGAACCTACGACTGGACAAATTCTAATATTCTGAGGGTCCCCGTGAATACGGAGGACCATGTAGGGACACGTTTCCCATCTGTTTGCCATCATTTCCTAATTCTGGTGAAGTCTGATGGAAATAGCAGAGCTTTTTTTCTTTTTTCTTTTTGTTTCAGTCAAACGTCCATCATGTCTACCTCTGTGATCTGCCATGTTCTAATCAGAACAAAGGTCTCCATCATGAGGTCAGGTTAAAGTAGCATATTAATCAAGTCAGAATGTTATTAAGTGGCTTTTATGTGTCCACTGGGGAAGGAGTTAAGTGTTGGGTCCTCAGAGCTGTTGCTTTGTCTTTTTCCTTTTTAAATGCACTTATCTAGTGTCTTGAAAATAGACCTTTGGGGATGACTATGTGGTCACAGCGACACGAAGGGGCAGGGTCCTCGACCACGACTGCATAGTATTTGTGTCATTTCTTTCTCTGTAAAAAATGTCTGTGGGCTGCTTTGTGTGGGTTCGAGCAGGGCCCTGGCAACCCAGGGGTTTTAGTTTCTCGATCCTCTCAGAGCCCACAGACACATGTAAATGCTAACTAGCTCCACCTCCCTCCACTTCTCTTCTACAGGCAATTGTTTAGACAGCAGAAGGCCAGCACCTGCTGCATGAGATAATGAGTTGATAAGCAGGGAGAGAATTGTCACAGAGATTATGAGGCTGGGGCTGGGAAAACACCCAGGAGTACTTTAACAGGTTGAACCTTCAGCTGCCTCTTAGATTGGGGTACTTTAAAAGCTTTTCACTTCTTTTTAGCAAGGGTTAAATTTGCTTAGAGTCATCATTGATTCATCTCAACCAGCAGTCTTTTTTTTTTTTTTGTTCTCTCTCTCCCTCTCCCTCTCTTTTTTGTCCCCCTCTTCCCCCCACTTGTCAACTGTCATATTTTTCTGCTCAAGCATCCATCCTGCTCCACAGCCTTGCTTGACGGGGAGTTTCAGGTCCCTCTTCAGCCTCCTGCCTGACTTTCTGCCCGCCAGGGCAAGCACACCGTGGTGACATCAATCACCCAACAGGAGGTGGCTACACATGACTGGAACCTCTATCCAATCGGTGTTCCTTGACAAAGGCCCAGGAGCACTGCTGTTTGTAGGGACTAAGCTGGATGTTTTTCTTGTCTTCCTGGAAATACAGATTCCTGGAAATACAAATCCTCAGAGCAGTCTCACTGGAGAAGGGAGTTACTGTCTGTCCTTAGGGGTCACCAGAGAGACACCTAACTCTAAAGGCCTAGCTCTTCCATATAACAGTCAGCAAGGAGGCCTGTTCCTTACACCCTTGAGCAGCCATAGAAACACATAAAGGGGTTTGGTCGTTTTAAAGAACTTTGGACATCGCTTCCTCTCAGATTTTCAGTGAGAAAATTGTCCTGATAAGGACAATCTTTTAAAAATATTTAGCTTTTACTTTTCATTATGGATATGTGTATGTCTCTGTGGAGGAAAATCCGTGAGTGTGCCATCTGTGGAGGCCAGATGAGGATGGTGGGTCCTCCGCATCTGGAGTTACAGATGGTTGTGAGTTCTTGATGCGGATACCGAGAACTGTACTCAAGTCCTCTGTAAGGCTGGCCCATGTTCTTAACTGTCTCTCCAGTTCCAAGGAGGGTCTTGAAGCTTTGATTGCTTTTTCTATTTTGCTGCCTGATTTTGGGACACTTCAATGATTCTTACCATCTTTCATGTGAAATGGAAGGGGGCGTTGTATTTGAACCAGACTTCGACTCTCTAGAGATGCTGGAATATAAACACAAGGCCAGCATTTAGCCAGTGTCTCCCATATATCAGCATCGGCACAGAGGTCGCTAAGAATAGTAAACCCGATTTCTTTGATTAAACTACTTAAAATGATTAATTGGTGAACACTTTTTTATTTATTTTTTGGCAAGATCACTGACGTATCAGCTAAACAATCCATTTCTAACTGTTACTGCATTCGAGAGATTCAGATTGAACCTTCAGTTTCAGGGAACCAAAGTGCACTGTCTTAACTACAGGTGTGAATCTTTTAATGGAAGGAGTTATCAGTATTGTATCAGGCATTTAATAACATGTTAATTATATATAATATGTAATTATATATTGCCATAATATATACATATATAACATAATATAATATGATATTATATGTTCAAATATATCATATGCGCATATATAATAACATATGTTTGATATTATTGAAGGGCAATCCCATTGGCTGTGTGGGAAAATAGCCCTATTAGAATGTGTTATGCAGAAGACATACTGCAATAAAGAAGAGCCATGGATCTTGAAAAGAAAATCAGATCTATTTACTTTACTAATTTGCTATCATGGCTTTTATCTTTGTGCTTTGCTGCTTCTCATCCTTTTTTCCCCCTCCTCTGATTTCCTGGCCAATCTGAAGATTTCAAATGAAAGTATCCAAATGCTCTGTGTGAATTTGGGAGTAACATGGGCCCATGTTCGTTTACACAGGTGGATAGGATTAAAGCAAGCAGGGGAGAACGGGGAGCATCAACAAAGACAGACATAGAGGACAAGCCACTAATCGGGCACTGAGATGTTTGAATCCCAGAACAACCTCTTTATGGTTCTTTCTGGTGAGTGAGTGGGTGCGTGTGCATGTCTCTGAGTGTAGGGTGTGTGCATCTGTGTGTGTCTGAGCCTGTGCCAAAGAGTGCAGAGAAGCCAGAGGAGGATGTCGGGTGTCCTGCCCCATTATTCTCTGCCTTATTTCCAAGAGACAGGGTGTCTCACTTGGATCTAGACTGGCAGCTAGCCCATCCCAGAATTCCTCTTGTTTCTGAACCCACAGCCCAGGGCTCATAGGCATTCTCGTACCTGAGTTTTTCTGTAGGTGTGAGGAATTTGAACTTTGGTCCCCATGGTTACACAGCAAGCCCTCTTTTGAATTGATCTATCTTTTTAGTCCTTAAGACAACTTCTTGAATAAGTAAGAAAAGTGACAGATAGGAACCCAGGTCTGATTTGAGAGAGAATGTTTATGGGATTAATTTTGGAAATGCAATATGTTACTAGAAGCACACCTGGAGATGGTCCTCAGCACTGAGAATGGATGATGCATAGATCCGAGCAAGTTGCTGTGTGTCCAAGTCACTGTTCTATTTCTGTGAGATGATACTATGACCAAGGCAACTATTAGGAGATGAAGCTCTTTGCTGAGGGCTTGCAGTTCCAGAGGCCTAGACCATTATCATCATAGCAGCATGCAGAAAGGTGCTAGAGCAATAACTGAGTGCTACATCCTGACCCACAGGGAGAGAGAGAGAGAGAGAGAGAGAGAGAGAGAGAGAGAGAGAGGAGAGAGGAGAGAGAGAGAAGAGAGGAGAGAGAGAGACAGAGAGAGACAGAGAGACAGAGAGACAGAGAGACAGAGACAGAGTCAGAGTCAGAGTCAGAGTCAGAGTCAGAGTCTGGGCATTGCATGGACTTTTGAAATTTCAAAGCCCACCCCAGTAACACATTTTTTTCCTACAAGGCCCTACTCCTAATTCTTCTAATCCCCTGGTGACTGGGCATTCAAATATGAACCTATGGGAACTACTTTTATTAAAATCACAATACTATGCATATAGTGCGCTTATCAGTATTGTGCCTTTTTACCTCCTCCATTTTTAGGCTCTGGTGGACATTTTTTGATACTTTGATAGTGTCAGTATAGACATGGCTGATAGTTGCCTAAATGAGAAAAATAAAAATAAATGATTTCTCTCCACCCCCTGAAGTATATGTGGTGTTTTGACAACTACCGAGCGTGGGAAATAGAGTACACTTTTTCCTTCCGTGCAGCTCATGAGGACTGCCATTGGCGTGTCCATGGAGCCCCTTTGATGACTGATGGGGCTTGGTTTGTTCTCATTGTCTCGTTAGGGAGACAGTCTGTAAGGTCTCAGTGTTAAATTGAAATACTATTTCCCAAACTCTTGGAAATAGTGGATTGGATCATGGTAAAGTTATTTATTTGGTTTTGGTGAGTGCGTGCTCATATGTATATGGATGTACATACATATGGCAGCAGGAAGAAAATCTCCCAGGTACAGCCATCTACCTTTTTCAGACAGTCTTTCCCATTGGCCCGGACAAGTTGTCTACGTCAGCCAGCACCTCTCAGGGATCCTCTTGTCTGTGCCTGCCTAGTGCTGGCGGTCACAGCTGGAATTATCTGTCTGTCCATGTGCCACCCCATACCTTCCCCTTTTCTCACTTTCTTACACTTCCCAGGGACTGAACTCGGGTCCTTATGCCCTTATGTCTTTATACTGTGAATTGAGCTGTTGCCCCAGCACCCAAATGATTGATTTTAATTGTTACTCCTTCGTGATGTTGCTTATGTGTGTAGGGAGCTTGTCAGGAGCGGCGTTGTGCAGCGGCTCCCACACTTGCTGGCCCTCTGGACCCTTTCCGTTCCTCCTTTTGTTTTTCCCACTCGGTGTCTTTGTGCAAACTTGAGGACTTCCACACACTCTGAAAAGCCTGTGTTTGCCTGTCTTCAGGAAGAAACACAATTCTCTGAACAGTGAGAGATAATTGAGCCCAATTTTATTTTTTGCTAAGTTCCTGCTAAGGAGACCTCCACCTACTATTGTCCTTAAAGAAAGCCAATTTCATCAAACGCTAATTATAGCAAATGATAGAAAATGAGTTTCCGAGTAGGAAGAGCAGCCAGACAGCCTCCCGGCAGCATCACACATACCCTGACCTCAAGGCCACCCTAAATCTCCAACTAAATGCCCCGGGGAAATTTCCAGGGAAGCAGATGGTGCTGCCTAGAGACAGAGGCCCCCAGACTTGGCATCTGGGCTCTGGTGCTGTCCAGCTGAGGGTTTCTCAGGCAGGATACTGGGTGACAGGCTTCCTGCTGAACTCCATTAGCACCCTGGCACAGCCACTTCTTTCCTCAAGGTAGGGATTTGCATCCCAGTAATCGTATGAAAACTACTTGTCCCTCCTCCGTGAATGTGTGAGGCGAAACATCGTCTGTGAAAGAACACACTTAGAAAAGACAGAAAGGGATTAGTAAAGGCACTGTTTCCTAGTCAACCAAACCTGCATTCAGACCTTGCTCTGCAGTCCGTCACGGAGAAGGCTTCTACGTTGCTCATGTATTCATTGCTCTTCTGTTGCCTCAATACAGCTAACAGGACAGGGTTATTTTGCCTTATGGTTTTGGCTCTTGATGGGCAAGATAGAAGAACACTCCAGTCTATACGCAGAAGGGCCAGGGACCACAGAGGGTGGCAGGCAAGGCTGGGGATAGTAATCCTCAAGGGATTTGACCTACATCACTTTTTAAAATCTTCATTTGAAAATGATTAATTTTGTTATTTGACAGTTTCTTACACGCATCCAATACATTCTGCTGTTCTCTCCCTACATTCTGTTCTTATCTCCCTCCCATCTGCGCCGCCCTGCCCTTCCCCCACTGCTACCAGTCTCTTTCCGGATCCATGACTTTTGGTTTTGTTTTGTGACCTATTTAGTTTAACCAGGACCATCTGTGTGACAACTGAATTGGAATTATCTCTTTGAGCTTGATGGAATCATTAGTGGGTACATGTCTAAAGGCAGTGATTTCCTCTGTCTGTGACTCTATCAGTAGCAAATAGCTCAGAAGTGAGGGGTAGGGTCTCCTGAGTCCCCAGCTGCCTGTCCCCACATTCAAGACTGACTATTGACAGGGTCATTCCTGCACAGACCCGGTGCAGGCATCTGCAGCCGCTTTGCGTTTGTGATGGCAAGGGCTGTGCCTTGCCTAGATGTCAAATTGCAGATTCACGACTCTGCTCTTTCTATTCTGGCTCTTACACTCTTTATGTCCCTTGTTATTCAATGGTCCTGGAGGGGGTGCTGTAAGTGACTTGTTTAGGACTTAGCACTTACTCAGTACCTTGTGCACCCATGAGCCTCTGCATTCACCACTGCTCACTGGAAAGAGAGGCTTTGCTGATTAAGGCTGAGAGTCTGCATAATTATTTACAGGGAAGTTTCATTCCAAGTGAGGTTGGCTAAGCAAAAATAAGTCAGTTCTTCCTGCTGCTTATGACTCCTCATGTCATGGGGTTTTGACCAGGTTCCTAGCACTAGACAAGTATCCCTTCCTGTGGAGCCAGTCTGGTGACCTACTTCTTGTAGCTTGGTTCCACATTCTAAAATTTCCCACTACTTCTCCCAAATAGAGCCAGTAGCTAGGGATTAAGTATTCAAAAAAATAACATAAAATTTGTAAAAAAAAAATGTAGCTCAGGCTGGTCATGAATTGATATTTTTCCTATCTCAGCCTATCAAGTGCTGCAATTAGTGATATGAACTCCACACTTGGCCTTTGAAAATTCTTATATAAACCTCAGTGGCCATATAGTTTGTCACCTTGGTATATAATTAATATTAGGGATATAGGTTAATTTCTATTTTTTATTCAATGCATAATTCTGCATAAACTTTGAAGTATTTATGTTATTTTGCCTCTATTGAGATTCTCAGGAGAAATGGTCTTGCTGAGGTGATATAAGCACCTTCATGGCTTCTGTTGAATGTTGGGATATGGTCTTCCACAGGCTGCCTCAGGCCACCCCACTATTTTTAGTTCTGAGCACCACATTTTCTGAGCTCACACCAGCTATTCTAGAATGGCTGCTGTTTTTAGCAGAAACTCATTTCATGATGTCTTAATTTTTATTTTCAACATGAAACAATATTTCTTCATCACAATTTTTGCTTTACTTAAAGAATCTAAAATATGTTATTCTCCTTTGATGGCTAGAATCCCTCTGCTTTGTCTTTTTCATTTATACTTTCTATGTATCAAAGAGAAACAAACGAATTATATTTTATATATTTCTTTGTAGTTTGCTCTTAACCAGTTTAGGTTGGTTGTTTTTACTGTAGAGGTGTGTGTAAAGATTTTTTTTCTTTTATATTTCCTTTCAAATTTCATGAATGTGTATGTATTTGCTGAATGCATATATGCTGTGGGCATATGTGGATATCAGAAGATAACATGAGAGAAGTGGTTCACTCCTTCCTCCATGTGAGTCTTGGGGATCAAACATGGGTCATCAGTGTTGGCAGCAAGCCCCCCTCCACCTATCAACCTATCCTGTCACCCCTTTTGACATTAATAGTATAATTCAGCCCGAAGTTGAGCAAGTATGATTTGGAATTAATGTGGGAGCTATTCCTTTATTTTGTGAAACATGTGTTTGACTTAGTAACTGTGTTTATCTGCGAGGGCAGAAATAGTAACACTGTTCTAGAGGCTGGATGTCTAGGAGCAAAGTACCAGCCTACATCACTCAGCCCTTCGTTTTTCTACCCAGCCCCAAGCATTTCTCCCAGCCTGCACTGCTTCTGTTTTTGTTTTCTATGCAACACTTGCTACCTCCTGAAAATTGGCTTGCTTCTTTGTTTACTTCTTTGCTATCTGTTTTCCCATCTGTACAATATGAGGTCCATGAGTACCAGAGCTGGGCCTGGTGTATTTCTTTAGCTCTTACTGCAGCTCTTGCTGCATCCTAGTCTCTCAAAATGTACCATTAAGTAATTAAAGCCATTACAAGGTTTCAAATTGTTCCAAATATAAAGTGGATAAGTGGTAACTTTGAGGCAAATAGATGTTGAGATGGCCTTTGACACAAAATGAAGAATTCCGAGATTTACGCAAGCCACAGATATGCCGCATGCAAGAAAGGAACCTGGCATTATTCAGAGAAATTGCCATTTTCTGAAATCCCTGAGCAATTATATATAACTCTTATTCTACATGATTTTGTCTACATTATTGTGGTCTCGGACAGCAAGAAAGAATTAATGTATGAAGCTAATATGTAAGAAAAACTTATTAAAACACAATTCTGGCATTGTAAGAGCTATAATCATCTGAGCATTGTATCCAACTAAGTAATGTGGTAGCACTGCAGGTGCCATTGAGTGGTGAATTACATTTCTGAGTCCTGGAAATGCGTTTGATCCTACATAAACTATAAAGACTTGGTTTTCATTACATGGCTGTTTCTTCTACAGGAAACAAAATTTAGGACCTGAAAGACAGAAGTAAATAAAAAAGAAAATGACTCAACCATTGGCCTTCCTCTGGTTTGTAATAAACTTCTGACAACGTGCCATGTTGACTTTGTGATTGCCAGAATTGGATTATTGCTCCTACTATCAACAGTGTTCTAATGACTGACTTTATTTTGTAACTTAATTATATATGGAAAAGCATTTCTGAAGACAGAGATTAGAAGTATATATGCAGAGAATTAGTAATGTCTACACCTAATGGTTATATTTATATTATGATCAAATTTGCTCATTGATTCTTCTTCAGACTTTCTAGACTAGGAGGTGCTATAACCAAGACAAAGCACACGTGTTCTATTGAGAGCAATCTCAAGGAAGATGTTTCATTCCATCCTTCTGTATCTTTTGCGTTGGTTATAGCTCTCACCAATTTAAATTACATCTATGGATATATAAAATATGCATTTTGAAAAAATGAACTATGCAAAATTATAAAGTATAAGATATCCTACCCCTTTCCTGATAAAGCTCTGAGGTAAGGAAATGGGGATACAACAAGAAGAATATCATTTTTGGTATTTTCAAATGGTATATTCAAATAAATATTAGGAGGGAAAATGAAGTAGGGAAAAATTTGAGTGATGCATGAATTTTCACTGATTCAAACTAGGGCACATTTTCTGGAAGCAGGTTTGAAACTCTCTTTGCTTATTGGCTCCATAGGATCTGAAGGATAGTAATTTCACCAATTATTCTTGAATTTGCCTTAAATAATGATAGAAATATGGCAAATGAAAGGGTTAAAAGCTCAGGGGCAGGGATTCTCTCTGAAGTGTGTAGAATTTGGTATGAAGAAACTAAAGAAGCCCAAAGGGTTTTTCTACTTAAAATTCTTGGATTTTCACAGCCTGAAGGTACACACTAGACATGAATCATGTAGTTAGTATGATAAATTCAAGTGAACAATTGATAAGACTTCATATGAAAAGGAAGTTTAAATCGCAGTGTGTACTCAATTCTGTCATCTGGTTAGGTCCATTGAAATAATAGTTAGAGTCTAGGCTCTCAAATATTAGGGACCTAATTCACACATCTCTGGCCACATGGCTTTCTCTTTCACTGCTACTGTCTCTCCAGTGAAGGATGCTTCAGCTGCCAAAGCTTTCCATGCTTTGTCTCATGGGGGAATAACTATTCATCTTTTGTTATCCCCTGTAATGTAAGGTAAACACTTTACCCTCTAGTGAACTTAAGTGTTTGGCTAAAACTTATCCAAATGATTGTCCCTTTCTGTCAAATAGAGAGGACAGGAGGAAGCACAGTTTAAATGCAAGATAGTTCTCCATCTTTACGTTTGTCTACCACCATGAATGCTTCCAGTGGGTATTCCCAACTGTATGAACTCACTGACCTGGAAAGGGGGATAGAATCTCTTATTTTAGTTTGAGCTCCATTGGGTTCTCATTTTCCTTTCTTTTAAATTTTGCTACTCTTAATTTAGTATGTAATGCCTAAGAAAATTTAGGTCTTTTGCTCCAATATGACAGTAAGGAGGATAATTTTTAATAGAATGCCAAGCTACTGTATTTCTTTTTGTATTTACAAGCAAAATTACTTTCCACTTCAGAAAATGGATGGTGACGAACCTCTTACACCCAAACATCTGAACACAGCCTTATTAAAGATAATAGGGAAATTGTGTTGGGATCACAACAAAAAAAGAACAATAGAATGAAAATAGAAAAGATATACCAGAAAATGTCACCTTGTATCTAGTCTGGAGATTATGTCCCCTGAATAACATGAGCCTGGCTGCACACTCTTCACAGCTTACTAAGTAGGTGGCTAAGATCAGAAACCCCTGATTGTGATGGGGAAAAACAATTTAACAGGTTGACTTTGCAATCATGAGGGGGCTGAGAATGAATTTAGATTCCTTTAAAGTAGAGTAAAGGTGATTCACCAGGGCACATCCATCAAGTATAAAAAGCCAATTGTAAATCCGAATAAAAACTAAAGAAATAAATGCCTCTTTAAATCTTTGTCTCTATGCCTTACTCAGTCTTCTATGAGGTTATTCACGTTTGCTTAAGGAATCATGGGAAGAAATTTATTCTGAATTTTGACACTGTTTTCAGCTTTATGAGAACCAGGAGAACAAGGCTGGCTAAATACGCAGAGCCTCAGTTGGAAGGACAAACCAACATGGCAGTCAGTAAAGTTTCATGAGCCCTCTAGAGGAGATTGAATGGGGGACCTACATAAACAGTATGCTCCCTGAGGGACTGTGTTGCATAGCCTTTTCTCCTGACCTAAAGGAGAGGAGGGGTTTGATTAGAACCCAGTTTGAAGTCAGACAATACTTCTGGAACCTTTTACAGCCATCCCACCACTCCACACACGTGGGGAATCTAGCTGTCAGCCTTACCTCACAGCTCGGCTCAGGAAGACAGGTGCTTTGAAGAACAGTTTACGTAGTGATGGTGGTGGACAGCTATATTGATTATGTAGCTCATGGACACTCTCTCAATGAATTTTTGCAACAACCCTGTGAGGTCTGCTCGATGATCCCTATTTTAAGATGAAGACCTTTTGATTCATCAGGCATCCCAAATAAGATGTGGGGGCCCAGACTCAAGCTAGGTTTGACCCCAGATCTCACATTCTTAACAACCATGATCTATTTCTTCTCACTGTGTGGCAATGAAACAAGTTAACGAACTTGGCTACTTATCTGATCCCAGGCTGTGCTTCCTCCAGAGCCTTTCAGATGTGACATTGGTTTCCAGGGGCTGCCCTGTTCTTTTGTTTTAACCTGTACATGGAATAAAAGGGAAGTCATTCTCCTATACTATACATACGCCTTTCAATAAAACATAAATGTTTCTCAGTTGATCACTACTTTATGAATTCTCATGACTCCATTCACGCCATGTTTCAAAAGCTGATTTTAAGGCCATAATATTGTGCTTTAGAATGGAGCAATTGAAAACCAAGATTTTCAGGTTAGGGTTAGGTTGCTACAGTTGTAGAGTTTAAGGGGGATTATTGGAAAATGGATGATTGTCTAGGTGAATGATGGTTTCTATTCTATTTTGTCAGGCTTTAATTGCAGTCTCAAATCATTTATGTGACAGGAGTTATCCCTTCTGCTGAAGCCACATAGCCACATTTCTGCAGTCAGTCTATTACATGCTCTTACATGTATGTCATTTTTTGTGGCTGTAAATGAACACTTTGCGGCTTCATTTTTGTTCAGGTGTTCAGCCCTTCTTCTAGCAATCATGTTGTTCTAGTCTACTTAATACAGTTTAATTCATGACATATTGCAAGATCTAGGTTTGTTCATTAGGAGGCACTGAAAATAGATACCCTGAAGAGATATTTTCCTTCTATTGGATGTTCTTGTGTCAGGATGTCATATCTGGACACCAGCAGCCATACTGTTACATGGTAGAGCTCCCCGAGAAGAAGAGATTATAAGGTGGGAAAAGAATTGTCTCTTGATTATCTACTTAAAGCTCTAATCTGGAAGTCAACAGGATTATTAATATATACTACATTCTTGGTAAGAAGCAAGTGAGTTCCATCTTTGTGTAATTTTCTGCTTAAAGCATTTTAAGTGACACGGATGGCATCTCTATCCTTTTATCATAAGGATAAATATATTAATTCTAGAAGAAGCATTTATTTATTTTGGCATCATTATTCAAAAGCAAATCTACATTTTCTTTTGTTTATCATTCTGATTTACATATCCCTTTGTTTAGGTGCAAAGAAATTAAGATAACATGAAGGTGTTTCTTCTAAGAACAATAAGGAAAATTTAGATGACAGAAGACACAAACAAAAGTCCAAACAGTGCCTCTCGTATGAAAGGTTAGTATAACCTGTATGTATAATTCAGCTACGTGGAGAAAGACAAATGATATTTACTTTATGCAACAACTGGAAAATTGGCCCAGTAAAGTCAGTCATTTTTTAATCACACTGCCAATTAGCATACTAGGTGTTGACTTTTATATTGGCCTAGTTTTACCATTTAAGAGTCTGCCTTGAGGAGGCTATATAGATAAGCAGGTGGGGTAATATGTGATGGTGTACTTATGTGCAATAAATTACCCCATAAATTTAGCAGCTTAAAAACATTTTAGTCTCCTAGCGTCTGTGGATGAGTACTCTAGTCATAGTTCTAAAGCCACTGTGATTCAGGGTCTCCCACAAGGCTAAAAGTCAAGGCATCAGCCCAAGCTGTGGTCTTTCCTGAAGGCTTGATTTCCAACAGATCCATTTCTACAGTTACTCCTTAGCTAACTGCAGCATTCAGACTCTCTCAAGGGTTGTTTGTGCTCGGGTTTCAGTCCTTTGCTGGTGTTTGGCCTAAGGCTACTGTCAGTTCTTGCCATCTCTTCAATATCTTACTTAACACAGCAAGTGTCTTACTTCCTTAAAATACCCAAACTGAGAAAGCAATAGACAGAAGTTACTAGGAGGTGGAAGTCACAGTCTTTAAGAATGGACTCATGGGATGGCATCTCATTGTGCTTGCTATTGGTACTATTAGGGGCAACTCACAGGGTATAGTGCATGTGCAATAGAAGGGCATTCTGAAATGTTTCATGAAATGGGAATCACTGAAGACTGCCTTCTTAGTTAAGACTAATATTTTTTGAGTTGCTGTAAAGTCTTTGTGCCTGGTACTACATTTCATAAGGGCTTCTTCCTGAAGGAATATAATGTTCTTTGTGTATATAATCCCTTTCTTCTACTTTCTTGCTATATATTTCTTTACACACACACACACACACACACACACACACACACACACACACACATTATTTCTGTCTTGACAGAAACCTGGGTTGGTTCCATAGCTTCGGTAATGTGAAAAGTGTGGCAATAAACACTGATATCCAAGCATGTTTGCGTTATACTGACTCAGCATCCTCCCAGTAAATAAAGAAATGATATAGCTGATCATAGGGTAAATCTACTTTTAGGTTTTTGAGGGACTTACACACTGATTTTCTTGTGGATAGACTGGTTTTCATTCCCACCAGCAGTGTGTAAAAGTTGTCTGTAAAAAAAAAAAGCAGTGGAGAATAGAATTGTTACAGAAACATACAGACAATAATCTAGCCGATTTAGGAGAATAAAAATGAAAGCAAGATTATTAAAGGTTATTTATAAGATATGCAAAAGACTCAGTGGGAAATAAAAGTACAATAGATTTGAATGTATCTCATCTGTGCCTTTTCTTGGTGAGATGAGTTTTGAACTTCTTAAAAATCATTATTTACTAGGCTTAATTATCACATGTCTCCAATTCCAGCACCTGGGAGACTCAAGGAGGAGAATTAAAGTTTATTCTGGTTTTTGCAATGAGCATAAGACTATCATGGGCTACACCATGAGACCTTGTCCCCAAACAAACAAGAAAATAAACAAAGGAATAAATAATAACCTACCCCTAAATAACCATTACACTTCAGTCCCTGGTTGTTTAACCCGGACCAACCTCTGGCCTGTGGATGTGTATTTAGGCTTTGGTCTTTGCTGTAGGAATTCCTACCACCAGTAGACTTTAAGTTACCCACTCATTTGGGCGTGGCCTCTTTTGTTATTTATGCCGATGTAAAGCCCGTCCTGCCTCTTTTCTGGCTGTGGGATTTGGTTGCTGTTCTCCATGCCAGCAGACGATTCTGATTTGTGAGTCTACCCCTAAGTAAATAATCCTAAATTATTCTCAATTATAAGCTAATGTGGGATTTCTTTTAAGTGTCCTTCTTCAAGTCCTGTTTTTGCATCTCTTGCCTCTTAAGCTGTTTAGTGGTCCCAGTGTGTGGAGGTGGGGACTGTTGTCTGGCAGGTCAATTTGGTCAATATATAACAAAAGGCAATGGATCCTATCTGAGTAAAATAAAATAGGAACAAATATAAATGATAACTTTTTTTTTTCAGCAGTTACAGGCAAGGGACTGTAGATGGAAATTTCTGTTCTGCCTGGTCCCACAGCCATTCAGTCCCAAATAAACAAACAGAAGCTTATATTAATTATAAACTGTTTGGTCTATTGTTTAGGCTTATTACTAACTACCTCTTATAACTTAAATTAACCCATAATTCTTATCTATGTTTAGCCATGTAGCTTGAGCCTTTTTTCAGTAAGGCATTCTCATCTTATTTCTTCTGCTTCTGGATGATAACCATGTCTCTGCTTTTCCTCTTTTCCAAATTCTCCTAGTCTGTTTGCCCTGCCTATACCTCCTGCCTGGCTTCTAGCCAATCAGCATTTTATTAAACCAGTATCAGTGACAAACCTTTACAGCAAGGAACCACCATGAAAAGAGCAGAATGCTACAACCAGGTTCCATGTGTTATACTTCAGTTTGTTTGGTGTGTATATATAACAGCCAGAACCTAAATGCCCCTCGACTGAAGAATGGATAAGAAAAATGTGGTACATTTACAAAAAGGAGTACTACACAGCAGAAAAAAAATAACATCTTGAATTTTGCAGGAAAATGGATGGAGCTAGAAAACTGTAGGGATAAGTCCCGCCCGTGTTTGCCTCTGGCTAATGTTTACCTATAAATCTGGCAAGCGTACTTGCTGTGCTTGCTTCTGCTTTCCTGGTGTCCGTGGAACGGTGGTTCTGTAAGTCCATTTCTCCATTAAAGCTGTATATATATTTTTACAATCTGTCTGCATTTGTTTACGCCGTTACAGAACACATTATTCTGAGTGAGGTAACCCAGACACAGAAAGACAATTATCACATATACTCACTCATAAGTAGTTTTTAAACTTAAAGCAAAGAAAACCAGCCTAAAAACCACAATCCCAGAGAACTTAAACAACAATGAGGATCCTAAGAGAGACTTACATAGATCTAATCTACATGGAAAGAAGAAAAAGACAAGATCTCCTGAGTAACTTGGGAGCATGGGGACTTTGGGAGAGGGTTGAAGAGGAGGGGAGAGGCAGGGAGGGGAGCAGAGAAAAAGGTAGAGCTCAATAAAAATCAATAAAAAAGAAAAAAAACAGCAGAGAAACATTTAGAAAATTGCTATTTTTAGTAACAGACACCCACCAAAGCATTATGAGTAGAGAAACAGTCACCAGAATGAGAATGCACGGTCGACTCATGCCAGGCTGGAGAAGGCTTATGGCACAGTGGTCATGTGGTAGAGGGCAGCAGTACAGAGAAAGAAGACATTGACACAGATTATCTTCTGGTTGAGGGCACATAAAGAACACGTGAAGAGACAACGAGAAGAAAGAATGAACTAGTTTTGGTAATGATGGGACACTAAGTTAACCACAAAGGAGAACTTGTGGGTTATTCATTTTGATCTGGCTATATGGTCAATGTCAATCCTGTTAAAGAAATATAGGAATTGGAAACTTAATTTTTTTCTCCCCTCCTTTACTTGATTTCTCCTGCTCTCCTCCACTAACCCCCTCCCTTCTCTCCCCTTCCCTCCCTTCCTTTCTTCCTGTCTCTTGCTCTCCTTCCATTATCCTCCCGCTTCCTTGTTTTCTTGCTCCTCCATAGAATCAGATTTGAGATGCAACTAAAAATCCCATCAAGCATCTACACACAATTGTTTTATCACTTGTCCAAATTAATGTCAGTAAAAGTCTTATTTTTAAGCACATGGGCCAAAACAAAGCTTATTTAAACCTTGCTAATGTCTGCCATTCTGGAAGATGGTGAAATATATTCCCATCATCTTTACGGTGCTGGGATTTTGTTTCTCAAATTCCCAGACTGAATTTCTGCCTAAATAAATAGCCATCAAATGACATTATGGGTCAATTTATCACAGGGTATTATAGATAATCAATTTACAAAGCATTTGGGAAAATTTTCCTCTTGCTGTTTTATTGGCTACTATTAGTGTCACATGTCAACCATCTATTATTTTGGATTTGCAACGGCAGCTATTCTTTTACAAGAAATCTAATCAATTTGATGCACAGAGGCTTATTATTGAGGCAAAATCCACACGATGAGGAAAAGCTGCTTTTGTTCCAATGCATCTACCCCATGGTTTGTGTTCCATTAGTGTACCAATATCTAACTACGATTGTTCATAAGTGGTTAGAGCAATGCTGGTCAATAAACTGTGATGGTTTAATTCAAGAGTAAAAGAAAATGGAAAAGTGAAAATTTGAAGGCTTCGTGGTTTGCCTTACATGCGTGACACCAAACATGGAGAACAGAATTTCAGCTTTCATGAAAGGCAACTTGTCAGATGAAGTTGACAAATTTCTTAGACTTGGCACGGACAGCATTTGGGGCAGAACTGATGCAGAGCCTAAAGTCGAGAGGAACCTTGTCCAGCTTGTCCTGAGGCTATGACAGAGTCTCTGTGTCTTTTGGAACTGAGCCACCTCCAGTGGCAGGCATCTCTGGGATATAATGAGGAGAGGTCTTAAAAGAAAAGTAGCAAGATGAAATGAAGCTAATTGGATGCCATTTAATTTGTAGTTCTCAGGTTGCTTTTAGATATGTGAACTAATTGGCATCAAATTAACGGTAAGAGGCCAAAACCTAGATAAGGTCTGGAGAGAGCTCAGGGAAGACTTTAGATATAACAAAGATGTAGCTGAACACAAAGCTTTGCTTATAATTGGTTGGGGTGCGGAGCAATGCAGACTGCAACAGGGACCTGGATGGGTAGAAGAGTGAGTTAGAGTGTGCCCAGTCAGTCGTGGGGCGAGAGCCCTTGAGAAGCAGGTGTGTGGGCATACCTAGTCCGATGTTGTAGAGGACATAGGAATGGGACACAGGATCCCGTGACTGCAAGATGAACAGAGTGAAAAAGTCTTCCAAAAGGAAAATACTTCTGCTGCTGCTTGTTCATTTTGAACCTTAGTCTTCATGTAATAACTCTGGTTACTCCATGTTCTTATCTCAGAAGACAAGCTGGAAGAACAATATAACAAAATTAAACAGTGTGTTAGTCAGCATTCTGACTAAAGGAGCAGAACTAACTGAAGGAAAGTATATGTATATATATATATATATCTGCATACATAAATTCATATATATTTAATTTATGTATATTATGCACACATATGGATTTATTAGAGCAGTTTACAGGCTGTGGTTTGGGTAGTGCAACAATGGCTGTCTCCCAATGGAAAGACAAAGAATCTAGCACTCGTTCAATCCACGAGGATAGATGTCTCAGCGGTCCCAATCTGATGTTGTAACCCCAGGTGATTCCGAGAGAACTGCTAGACTTAAGTCTATGCCGGAATCCTAAAGACGTAGGTTCTAATACCAGGAGAAGAATGCCTCAGTCACAGAACAGATGAACTTGCCAAGGAGAGTGAGGGCAAATAGACAAAAAGTAAAAGCTCTTTTCTTCCAGGTTCTTTTTTACGGGTTGGCAACAGAAAGGATGGCCGTATTTAGAATGGGTCTTCCCACCTCAAATGATCCAATCAAGAGAGCCGCACGCGCGCGTGCGTGCGTGTGTGTGTGTGTGTGTATACTGATGCTTTTATTTTAGTTGATTATAGATGTAATCAAGTTGGTAACCAAGATTAGCCATCACAAAAAGATTCTTTAAAGAAATGTGACATTGCATGGATTCATATTTTCATGGTAGTTTCATTGTAAGAGGAAATACTTTCCCTATCAACGAAGAATCTCATCCTTCTCTTACCCTTTCCTCAAAGACTCCCCGTTCTTTTCAGAGTGCTGAAAAATATAAAATCCAAGCATGTCCGTTGAGAACCATACTCTGCTATGTGAGGAGAGCCTCACACTGAGGGGGACTGAGGGGTTGCAGTGCTCTGAGGGCTGAAGATGCACAGGTGTAAACTTGACAGTGTTTCTGCCATGTCTCAGCTCATCCCATCCCATCTTAAAAACCACGCTTCTAGGAAGCAAAGCATGTTGAGTTCCAATTGCAAGCTGCAATCAAACTCTTTATTCAGTAAAAAACGTACACATTTCCAGCAATAAAGGCAGAGGGGAAACATTTAATTCCTTAAAGGATGACTTCCATTTATTTAAGTGACAATTTTTTTTTTGGTTTAAATTTAGTGATTCTAAAAGGAATGTGTCTCTCTATATCGTATTTGGAAGTATAGGGAAAACTAAAAAAAATGATGAAAATTTATTTATCTTGCATTTCCCTTTACCAGAGATTCAAACTTTTAGCGCTTTCTTCTGGTACTTTCTCTTTGCTGCATGAATGAAAAAATAACTTTCATGCTTTATATGCATATTTTATTCTTTATTTTATTTTAACTTGAATATTTTCTAGTACTCACTGCAGAGGCCGATGGCCTAGATGCCATCAGGTTTCTGTCTGTCCCTCTTTTGTTACCTACTACTTATTCTCTGCCTTCTCGAACTTCACAATCATAGTCATTCTCTCCCATTGCAACATTTCTGCTCTTAAAGTGGAAATCAGGTTTCTCTTTTTGGAATAGGTTCCTAGGACAGGATTGCTGAATGAAATAATGAATAATTTAAAAAGTGTTACCAGTTATTGCCAGACTCTTTTCCAGGTTATATTAGTATATTTATTCCTTTACAGTACACAAACATTTTTTATCTCATTGCATTTTTTTCAGAATTTAATAATTGATTTATTTTTATATGTGAATACATTTTATTCTGAAAAATATAAAATGCCTCACAAATCTGCATATTATGCTAGTTGTCTCTGTATAATTTCAGTTTTAGAATATGTGCTGCCAAAGGAAGCAGTAGTTTCTTTTTGTTTATTGTTATGGTATATGCATCTGCCTAGGATGCATGTGTGAGTTCTGGCTGGTGAGTATTAGTTATTTTTCTGCTGCTGTGAAGAGACACTATGACCAAGGCAGCTTATAGAAGAGAGTTCAATGGAGACTTGTTAAGAGTTTTAGAGGGTGAGTTCATGATTAGCATGGTGGGGAGCATGGTGTCAGGAAGGCACTCAAGCAGTAGCTGGGAGCTTACACATGATCCGAGAGA
>NW_004949100.1:8146781-8167548 GCF_000317375.1 Microtus ochrogaster | reverse complement strand
CCCTCAGTGACATAGTTCTTCCAACAAGGCCACACCTCATAATCTTCCTCAAGACAGTTTTACTTTCAAGGAATCAAAGATTCAAGTATATGAGCTTATGTGAGTAATCTTCATTCAAACCAACACAGGTGTGTGCATGCCACAGCATGTATGCCGAGATCAGAAGGCAACACGTGGTAATTGCCTCTCTCCTTCATCTGTGGAACCTGGAAATTGAACTCAGGCCATTGAACTTTTGTGGCAAGTGCTTTTTATCTACATACCCCCATCTTACTTGCTCTCTTTAAATGATATATTGTTAAAATTATAGAACACTGTATTTCTGCTGGTTTTGATTTAAAATTCTTTAATGAGAAGTAAACACGGATGTTATGTTCTAAAAATATAAAATTCATATTTTTTCTTTAGTATCTTGTTTATCTGGTATATAGCATATTATTGAAAGGTCCATTTAATCTGCATTTTATTCTTCTGTTTAGAGTTGCCAGAAGTCGAAAACCAATATTTTCTCTAGCCTGTGTGTGTGAATTGGGTTGGACTAGGTGGATGTGTAGTCCTGAATTTTGAATGGCAGAAAATGGACTCCTTTCAGTAGAGGGGTTGGTTTACTCGGGTCTTCTGGTACATATGGATATTGGCTCTGCCTTTATCCCACATTTCATAGCCAGTACCCTGCTTCATGGATATGGGACTATTATAATGTCAGCAACAGAATTAGTAGCCAAGTTCATAAACATGACAGAGGCATTGCTTAGTCACCAAATCCTCAGGATGCCTTCTTCATAGCACGCTCAGATGGGATGCTATGACCTATTTCTTAAGGAAATTTTGTGAGTTTTTTCTATATCAATGTTAATTGTCTAGGTGGTGTGTGAGTGAGTTTGTGTGTGCATGTGGAAGACCTCCCATGGAAGACCAGACATTTTAAAACGAAAAATATTATTAGGAGAAGGTATGAAGAATGCTAATGATCATGGGTCCTCATCAATAATGGCCATTAGCATGTCTTCCTTGGGTTTGTTCATGGCACTGCTAGGTGTTGTTATTACCAAATCCCTTGTTCATTTCCACCCTGTGGCCTCATCCCCTTTGGTTCTTCCCACACCCCAGACTAATGCTCCTTTCTTTGGATCTTACTTTCCAATAATGTACTAATTGGTGACAAAGGCTTATTAATTACCTTAAGTAGTCTCTGTCACTGTGTTAGCTCTGTTACTGATCACTTTCTTGGATAGCAATGTTTTAATCCTTAAAGACCAATGATCAGCGTTTTAGTCAATTTCAAGCCTGGCTAAGGGAAGGGAATACATTTGAACAAAAGTAGTAATTTTTTCTGGCTCCTTTTCCTAAGAGGGACAATGACACAAATCTGTTCAAATAAATTAAGGTTGCCTTTTGAAGACTGCCCCATATGGCAACAGGAAGTGTGTCTGCCAACTTGTAGGCTAATGCATGAACCCCACAGATCTTCACTGTATATTTCACTAAAATGAGTGGGAAGGAACACACTTGTTATCAGAATTTTAGTGTTACTCACTGGCCTATTTATTTGCCGAACAGTGCAATCTTTTTGTGCAGGGTCTTGCAATGAGACAAGAATCTTGCATCCAAGGAAGAGAGGTGTTATGGGCAGGTAATTCAATGTATCAAGATGGCTTCATTCAGTGTTTTGCACAAATGGCTTATACCCACAGACATAATTTTACAGGGATGTTAAATAGATCTTTACAGCTCTTCTTTGAGGGATGAGTAATTTTGGGGAAGGAACCTTTTGCGATGGTCTTAGACCCTCAGGACAGATTAATGCAGAAATACGATAAAGAAAATCTTGAGAGAAGGATTACCATGTTTTATCTTTAAGTTTTTCGTTTCAACCATGTTTGACATTTTGTTTGGCTGAAGAAAGTCAGTATCCTATGGCTTAGAGACCTAAATAAATGGTCAACTCATGGCTGGAAGCAGGAGAGTGAACGCCTTTGCAGGATGCCCCTTACAACAGCACAGGATTCCTTAGGTGATGATGATGATGTTATGAAGTTACTGGTTTAGGTCATTTATCAAGTAATCCACCAAAGGAAAGTCATTCCTTTCTGAATCCCGAAAGAGGGAGAAAATACGTTTTCCTAAAATTAATTCTAATTAACACTGGTGGTACCTGTCATGTTTCAGTCTGATAGGATTTCAAATTAGAACAGCATGCAGATGCTCCAGAGAAAAACTGTCTCCAGCTCTCCTGAAAGAAGCCTAGGGAGGCACGGACGTGGAAAGAAGTTCATTTCTCTTTTGTTTAGTGGCTTTTGTTTGTTTCCTTTGCTTTCATTCTTTACTTTTGCTCTGTCTGTTAGTGAAGTGACTGTGGCCATGACCGGGTGCTATATTTCTGTTTCTGTGACATGCCAAGACTCTCAGAATCTAAAAAGGTTCTCCTTTTTTTTCCCACACTGCATGAGGCTGTCAATATTAATTATTACCTTTTTAAATGTGTAAAAGCAAAATACTAGGAGGTGTTCCTTTCCAGAGGTGTAATAAAATATTCAGGAGACAACTCTCATTAGGAAAACGCTTATGGTTTTCAACCTAGTCCTCACATTCGGGGCTTGGTAGAGTCTATTTTAAACAGCAAGTAGGTTGGAACTTTTGTAAGAAAAGAACAAATGTAAGTCAAAGGATTAGAGGTTCTAGTTGTCACAGAGTTAGATGTGGGGCGTGGGGCATGAAAACCTGGGAGTAGTAAAAAATGTTGGGAATACACAATGATAAAAAAATCAATTCAAATCAAATGCTCCATGAACTACTGGTGCTTGTGCCAGTGCTTGTCCAAGTCACGTGACTTCTTGTGATTTTTCTTACTCCAGCCCTGGTTCTGAGTGTATATTAGTACTATGAACTGCACACATCCTCACTAATGAATGGTGCCTGATTACCTCAGCTCAGATTTATTGCATGTTATGAACTTGGTTGAAGATTCAAAGCTTTTCCTTGTATAGATGTATAATGACTTATTATATAAGCTAATCTGCAAACAGCAATTTTAATGCTCTTCTCAATGGTTAGTTATCAAAGTAGTAAATATTTTTGGTTGGATCGTGTTTGAATAATTTAAAAATTTTCTATTTGAGTTACTGACTGGAGTTTCATAAAATATTCGTGTAATGAAGTCTGACCTAAAATTAGGGCAGATTTCCAAACAGTTTCTGAAATGACCTTAAACATTTTCTATACATATTTGCACTAAGTATTTGTGTTTTCAGTTTTAGTGATAATAAAATCAAATATCAATCAACCATGAAAAATTCTGAAGAGACTTTGTATCCTGCAGCACCAAATATTCAACCAAGATTTTACTCTTCTGCCAAGATAAACAATTGTGTCCATTTCATTAGTTGGTATATTTAGGTCTACTGGAATTGTTTTAAATAAATTGACTTATGATTTGCTGTCAGTAGATGTTGATTTTTTTTGACCTGTGTTTATGTACCTGGGTTTGCATCATAAGATTTGGACAGAAAGGTATTGTGAGTGGAAAATGTCTGAGAAGCCCTGCTAGTGAGCAAATTGAATATTTGTAGATTGGATGCAGGCACAGTTAGCATGCTGTTCACATGAGCCTTTTGTTTTGCTTATTTAGTTTATTTGATGGTATGTGTGAATTTAAAGATCCAACACTTGAGTGTGACGATATCAATTAAAGGGCAAATTATTTGCTTGTGTAACATCAAATCCAAATGATTGTAGTCAATATTTGTTTCAAACACCTTGAATGTTTATGACGGTGACCAGATCATTTGGTTTGGTCAGTTCTTTCTCTTATTCATCAAATAGTGTTGTTCTTGTGGCATTTACTGGGAGCAAAGCAGCAGCCAATACAAATATGGTTCCTGATCCCAATGTCCACTATGGAGTCAAGTGCACTGTAGTGAATGAATAATTACAGCCAAGGGTACATATAGGGAAAAAATATAGAAAAAAATAAGGAAGAGTCTGGCCATGGGTGATCGTCAAGGAATCTCTGTATGTGTAAAATCAGCAGCAGAGACTAGATTAAATACACTGGCAAGCACCATGGGCTGCCGCCCACACACACACACTCATTTTATTTTAGATCCAGAGGCTCTCAGTGAACAGTGCCACCTAAAAGTCAAATCTCCGTGGTCTTCTGTATTTTAACTTTAAGTTTACTTACAGTTTTTTTACAATGTTCTTTTTGCAAAAGACATTTTACTTTTCTGTATAGATTGCAGTGTGTGGATCACAGCAGGGGGGTCTATTGAGGTCCTTGCTTTTGGCCCTGCCATCTAGAGCAGGATGTTGGGATTACTATGGCATCTACCTATGTGCATGTTTGTTGGAGGAACATGATTCATCAGGTTGAGCATACAGCATATGGAATGAAACCAACTCTTTATTCTTTATCATTCTCCTTATAACCTCATATGTAAAACTGAGGTCATCTGAATTTGTTTGTGGCTTGAAGTATTGCAGTATATTTCAATTTCAGATAATTCTGTTGTTCTGTTAGTGCTTCCTAGGAAGACGTACACACCCAAATAATGTTTAAGTAGATTTGAGAGAGTGAGTGTGATGGTCTTGGAGAGGCCACATGAAACCCATGCCAAAGTAGGAAGTTACAGAGCAGTGTGGATGGAGTCTTTCCTTTGCAGAAGCAAACAGCTTGGGAAGACCAAGAAATCGTGGTTGCTGATTGGCAGGATTTGAGCAATCTTCCCTGTAGAAACAATCCCAAAGCAGGAGCAGATGTTCAGGGTTGCAGGGGCAAGGTCATGAAATATGGGGATTTGGCCACAAGCCCAGAATAGAAGTTGAAATTTTTCACAGGGATGTCTGGAAAGCTGCAGCTTGGGGATTTGAGTTGCTCCAGGGGATGTCTCAAACCGAAGCTCGTGTGAATCTGGGCCTAGGTGGCTAAAGGATTCATGTCTCTGGAAAGAAAATGGATCCAAGAAATACTCCTGCCTTTGATGAGGATAGAAATTTAAAGGAACTGGCAAGCTAGTTCCAGAAACCCACATGTCACTTAATAATAATGGAGTTATTTTAGCGGCTGCTTCAGCAAAAGAATGGCTAGCAGAGGCATTTTTTTCAAAGCTTCTACCGAGACAAAGGGTGATGTAAAATGGAGAGAACTAAGAATTATTAGTCTAGGGAAGAGACACTGTTTATGAAGATCTAGATGAAGGTATCTCATTGTGTCTTATGTAACTATTCTGGCTCTCCTTTATGTTCTAGGGACAAGTTTCTTCTGGACCAACTTCAGCCAATGCTCTGTCTTTGCAATCAGTGGTGGGGCTTCTTAATGTCTTCATGGCAACCTGTAGTGTATGTGGAGACAAGGTAGATCCACAGTTAGGCCTCAAATCTTACCTTTCCTGTCCTCTTCTTTCACGCAGCTGGGAGATTTACAGTTTGCCTGTCCTGGACTTTTTCTTTGAGAGTATCATGAACTGTCCTCAAACTTCTGTTTGAGTTTCTTCTTAATTAGTATTTTTAATGAGGCCGAGAACCCCAAGAGCAAATTTCTATTTCCAGGTATGAAATGGTGGCTCTAACAGGACTTCCAAGATTTCTGCTTACACCCTTCTTGCTTATCTTTTAATTGGTGAGGAAAAAGAATCATCCTTGCTCCTCTAGACAGCATCATGCATGTCCTGGATGCCACACATGTGTTTAGGACCTGGCTAGGGCTTCATTTTGGAAGAATCTCAAGTATGTACTCTTCTGCTGTGGCTTCTCACACAGGTTGAGGCTCATAATCTCTACGCCATGCTTCCCAGCTGTCTACAGACTTCCATTTAACATGGGAGCAGATATGCCAGCCCCCAGAGGGCTCAACCTAGGGGGAGGACTGCTAAAAAGTCCCCCTCCTTCCCAAAGCTGAGGCCAGACCATTTATCACAGCCAGAGGCAATGCATGAAATGACTGTAACAAACAAATGAGTGACTACCCAATAAATCACAGTGGCTTGATTAATCGATAATGATATTGATTTTTTTCAGTGATATTTCATTCCCCCCTCCCTTGATGAAGGAATTTACACAGGCCACTGAAAGATAAATTTATCTTCCATTCTTTGGAGCTTGTATTTGACCCGGTGTAATAGGAATTGATCATTATCTAAATGTTGTTTTGGCTGGAATGTTGTAATTCGTTGTATTACCATGTCTAGAGTTGCTAGGACGAGGACCATCATCTCTAGTTACATCATATTACGACGCAGGCTAATGTTCCTTATCAGCTATCCCTCCTGGAACTTTTCTTTCTCAATTCTATGTTAAGAGGGGAAAATAGTATCAATTAGTGGTAACATTCCTAACAGGATAAGGCCATTCCAGCGAAGGCTCCAGTGGACCTGAAATGCCTGGTGGCACCATTGCCTCCTTTTACGGTGGGAAAGAAGGGTTTGTTTTCACACACAGGATGCCGACGGTCACTGTAAGGTATATGCTGCTTTGGGGAGACACTATGGAAGACTGTTTACTGTCATGGTCGACTGTCAGGCATGGTGTGGCTCCCCTCTGCGTGCTCAGACTACACCATGCCACTGAGGTGGTCCCCTCCTCCCATTCCCCCAACAGTTCCAAGGCATCCAAAGTTGAAAGCCAGTGGTCACGTTTAGTAGATGAAGTGTCTCAGTTGTATTTCTTTATGTGGAGAGTGTCCCTGGGCTATTCATGATGGCCACTGACCCCCTTTTGATGCCTTTGTGTTACATCATTGAGTTGTTTTCACTGAAAAGCTCTCTGGTGTGTGTGTGTGTGTGTGTGTGTGTGTGTGTGTGTGTGTGTGTGTACATAAGTGAAGAGGCCAGAGGTCAGCGTCAGTGTTCTTACTCAGGAACCACCCATCTTTATTCTTGAGAAAAGGTCTCTCTCTGGTTCTGAGGTTTAGCAACTAGGCCAGGCTGCCCAGTGAGCAACCCTCTCCAGGCCCCAGGAGTGTGTGCGATACCAGTCTGGGCATTTTCATGGGTGCTGGTGGGACATTGAGGTCAGGTTCTTATGCTTGCAAAGCAAGCATTTTCCAACTGAACTGTCTTCCTCACTTCCATATCTTTAAATTCTTCTCTGCTTGCTTTGCTTTTGGTTTAAAAAGCCTTTCTTCTCAATACTAGCCATTCCCTAGGAGGGCTTATCTAGTTTCAGAATTCCCCACCCTACATAGAAGACTCCCAAATGCATGTGCCATTTGTTTCATTGTGCTCGGCATCTGGCTGTAAGGCGTTTCCCTATGGCTGTCTCATGCATGTGAAGGTGTCTACCCTAAGACTCACCAAGTGGATTTCTCAGTTCCCATCTGTGTTTACACCCATTCTCATCCAAGGCTCTGTCCCCCGATTAGCGAGTTACCTCACTGTGAACCCCGCTTCTTAAGTCAAGGTTGACAGCATCTAATTTTCACAGAACTCATAGAAGACAACAGGAAGTTGCATCTGATTGTAGCAAGGTTTTAGGCCTTCAGGGTTTCTCCACAGAGCGAGTACAACTCAAAATCCATTTTTGTGGTCCCCAAACCTGAGCATGTTCTGTTCCTTCCACCCCACCCCAGGCCTTCTTTCATTCAGGGGGAGTCTAGTGATGCTCACTTTTCTTTCCTTGAACACACCGAAGTCTTTCCTGCCTTACACAATGTCACCGTCTCCTCTATCTGGAACATACCTTGCCTTATATCTAATTTTAACCACTGGCAGAAACATTCATTCTTTAACTATGCAAGATGTGCGTGTGTGTGCATGCACGCACACACACGTGTGCATGTTCATGTGTGTAAGTACATGTGGATGTAGAGGTCTGAGGTCAAACCTGGGTGTTCCTGAGGAGCTGTCCACTTTGATTTTTGAGACAAAGTTCCTCTGAGACACAAGGCTTGCCTTAGGCTAGGCTCTGACCAGTGATTGCTATTACCTGCCTGCTTCTGGTTATGCCAGTGCCAGTATGTCTGGCTTTTTACATGGGGTCTGGGGATTGAACTCGGGTTCCTATGCAAGCACTTTGCTGACTGAACTGTTTCTCCAGGTACACTATAGGCTTAATATGCTTATTTATTTATTTGTGTATGTATGTATGTATGTATGTATGCATGTATGTATGTATGTTCAGGCCACATTCCACATCTTTTTTGCTGATCCTCAGTGCCTGGCCCAGATACTAGCACCTATACTTACTTGTTTAATAAATAGACATTAAGAGTGACAAGCATACTTAGTATGGGGCTGGCCTTCCATCAAATCATTATTTATTCAATGCTAAATAATTGACAATACTTTGAACTCATTTGGGAGTGGGGCCATAGCATTCTTTCATATAGCTCGTAGTACAGAAAAAAAGAGCTTTAAATTTTCTGAGAGAACATCTAGTAATAGAAATATGAAATATGTTTGCTGCATGATCCTACAATCCTTCTTTTGGAATGTAATCACAAAATGGGGAGAGATTTATGCCCAAGGAGTATATCATAGAACTATTCATAATAACACCAAATTGGAAGTCACCCAAGTACCCATTAAACTGGTTTAGTGAATTACAGCACATAAGTATAATTGAATCATCTGTGACATTGCAAATAGTGTAGATCTATACTTATTGACATGGATGAATGTGTGTGAACATATTTGAATAAAGCTCTCAGCTGAAACATATTATGTACATGTATCCTTTCCCACAAAGTTTCCTGCAATTGACCACATGCACACATTCATCTAGAGAGAAAATGGTGGGTTATTTACCAAAACATTAAGAGCACTCTTGTCATGAGTGGAAGTTCAAGTGATTTTTACTTTTTATGACTGGTTTGGTTGTCCCAAACAGCTGATAAACCTTTTCCACTAACCATAAAACTATCAGTCAGAACATCTCCATCTCCTAAACTATTAATATTTTATTTGCACATGTTTAACATATATTTAAAGTTGCTTAATATCTCTGTTTTATGGTTTGCTTGTTTGGTGTGCTGATTTATTTATTTTGCAGCGAGGTTAACCAGTTAAGTAAAAGGATAACTGATTCAATCCTTTTGCTGTGTTTTGTTCTTATGCTATGGGTACTTAAACATTGCAGACATCGTAACCTTAGTAATCCTAAAAATGTTCAAGTTAGACATATACAAGTGCAAAAGACACTTTGACAACCTTGTTAATATCACTATGTATTTTCAAGTATTCTGAATTTTTCTTATTTGTTAAATTTGTGTCTTTATATTTTCACCAATTCTATATTAAATTTATTATCTTTGATAGGTATTTAACTTTTATGATTATGCAAAATGATCAACAATAGTTGTTCATTATCTTAGGGTACAGAGTTGTACCTACACTTTATGTCATGATCATCTCAGGCTGTAGATCCTCCCCATTACCTCAAACACTTGCCATGTCTTTGTGATGAGGACATCCATAATCGTGCCTCTTAGTTTGATTTATACAGTACAATATTGTCTTACCATAATGACCCTTCTGGGCAATAAACCACATGAACTTATATTATCCTGGTTGCTGGGACTGACATCCAGTATCTCCCCACTGCCTCTCTGTTTTCCTCTGCCTTAGTGACTACTCTTCTGCTCTCTACCTATGAGCTCACTTTCATAAGTTGCAATCTAAGGGGAATTTGGAAGAATTTGACTTCCTATGCTCACAATGTCATCCCCCAAATAAAATCACATATAATTCTGTTTTTTTTCTGATTATGTCTCAGCCATTCTCACTGAAAAACCTGTATTCCCTTTGTGTTTCCTTGCCTTATTGTAAGAGCAGTTTGAGAGAATGATTGTACTGAATTTATATTTTTCGAGTGAAATAACACGTGCGAATTTAAGACAAGAAACTTACAGGACAAGCATCTAATACAATAAGACACATGAGAAAACAGGGCCTTACAGCAGACATTGCCAAGTAAGTTTTCAAATAACCTGCTATGTGGAAAACTCAGGGGTAATCAAGTGTGAATTGACCTACTTTAAGTAAAGTTTGCTGCCATTTTGGGGAGTTTTAAGGGTAAATGTGCAATCATTTGGTGATTAGACAGAACATTGGGTTACTTATCAAGACATAATTTCTTTGTAGTTCTTACTGAAGATCCTTTCTTACTCTCTTCAATACAATTATCTTTTACACAAATCATCTTTTTTTTTTCATAAAACAAAGGTTTCTGCTTCCTGCTTGCTCAAGTTACCAGTTATTATACACCATGGATGCTAGATACACTTTGCATCCATCTTGGTGGGTTCTGGGATCTGCTACCCCCTGAGGTTTGATGGGACAACTGGTTGTATTCTTTGAAGACCGAATAACTTCCTTCACTGTCTTTTTGAGTTGAGGGTTAAGGAAGAAGATCATTGAGTCAGAATGAATGATTCTCTAAATAAACTAAAATGTTTATCTATTTATTTTGTATATGTGGCTGCAGCGTGTGTGTGTGTGTGTGTGTGTGACATGTTGGATCAGAGGACAATTTGCTTGTGTAAGTTCTCTCCATGTGAGTTCAGGTCACCGTTGCCGAGCTTGGCCGCAAGTTCCCTTAGCTGCTGAGCCATGCAGCTGGCCCAGAAGATGCTTTCATTTACTTCCTCCTCAATCTTTTGTATCATCTCTAGCTACTGTTTGGTAGGTCTTTGCTTCAGTCTGTGAAATCTGTACTATACTTCCTTAGAACTTCTCTCATGTAGATGGCACTGTTGCCTAATTCCTGTGATGGTTGCTTGTGACTGCATTTCCTGAGTTGGATGGGGATATGTGGAGGGAGTACAGTTGAACATGAGAACTCAGAATGACATCTTGAGTCAGTAGACTTCAATGAAACCTCGAGGAGGCACTTGCTCTTATCTGTTAGTGTGTCAGTGTTATGGGGTCCCTTCTTGAGAAAGGGCAGGGGTGAGGGAAAGGGTACCTTTTGATCAAGGTAAACATTCCACAGGCATTTTCTCCTAGTGAACTTATCTCTCTTTTTTCATTTTTCGCAGTAAGTATTTAACATGAGATTCATCTATTTAAGAATTAATGAAAACTAACAAACACATTCAGAAACTTAAAAAAATTCCAGAAAGTACTATTTAACTATGAACCTTTAATAAAGTAGTCTTACCGAACAGTGTTTTTCTTTTCTCTGACACTCAAGATTGTTTCTAGTGGTTTCTTCTGGTATTTTCATTTTTTCGTGGTTGCAAACTAAAGACTGTGTGTGTGTGTGTGTGTGTGTGTGTGTGTGTGTGTGTGTGTAAAACAAAGTCAGAAAGAACTTTCAAGTTTCATAGCTGTGTTCCTAGAAAACTCCAAAAATTCCTTGGATTCTAGGGAACATTGTACAGTGTGTCAATTAAGGAGAAAATAATTTATATCAACAATAATTTCTATGGCTAAAAATTCAGGTGCCCTGCTTGTGGCCTTCAAATACTAGTTACAAAGCAACCAGAATCCTTGTGCAACAGAAAGCTCACCTGTGTCCTTGGTGTGCTTTTGAAACTACTCAGAAGCAAGTACAATTGTTTTCTTTCTTCCAATTCTGGGCATGAAATCTGTCATCATGTTGGGCAACTATATATTGTGGTTTTGGAGAGAAAATATCAGGGATCCTCCATAAGGAAGTGATACTACACAGGGTTTTTAGTAACCTAAAGCAGACTTCAATTGTGACAAATGTCATTTTGATGAGACCAACTGCTCTTGTGTGTGACAGGCATGCTTGTCTCTCATAGCAGTTCTGAAAACAGGCCTGTGACTATAAAGAAGTGAGCTGATGCAGTTCAGTGGCACTGTCACCGTTGCTACTGACTGTTGTTCCCATGCTGGCTATGGCCACTTTCTGTAGTTATCTGACTTCTCTGTGCCAATTCTTTGTAAATCAAAAATTCATGGTGACACTAGAGACCAACTTGTTCAAAAACAACATATGGTTATCAGATGTCATCCATCTCTTCTGTGTCCAGTACCTACAAGAACTTGGAAAAGCTTGGTCAGTCTGATGGAAAGTTTTGTGAGAATCCACTTCATGTCAGCCTCCTTCTAGTTTGATGCAGTCATTTGTCTTTCTTGCAAAGTCACATTTGCTTTTAAGATTCTAGGGCTAGATAATACCTAACAATATCTCAGGACTAGCAAGAAACAAGCATGCAAAGATCATTTCTTCATCAAATGCAATCTTCATTCATCAGCCATAAGCTTTCGATTGAAGACAGCATCTTGAAGCATATGTCATGCAAATATTTGCAACAGATCCAACGCTTAGATCAGTGCGTCTGCACAGGGGTCTCAAAGTGGAATCAAGGGGGATGCAGGGCTGCTTGTCTCTAGAATGACTCTACAGTGTTCAGAAGAAAAGCTGTGATGTTTTGCATTTAAAACTGCAATACTGAGGATTAAGGAGGGAACATCTTGGGATTTAACACAAGCTTTCCAAAATCTTATGTGTGAACTTTGTTAGAAAGTTCACAGTACTGTTTGATTATCCTTCTCTTTCTCCATTGCCTCCTCCTTCTCCATTATCATCATCGTCATCATCATCATCATGCTCATCAATAAGATAGGTTTTTCTATACTGTGTGAGACTTCAAGTTCACCAGACACCTCTACTTCCTTTGTCAAAACTGTGGTTTTATTTTTTTTTTCTATTTCACCTCCTTTGCAATTTTAGGCCTCCACAGAGTTCTTCATCTATCTAAGGACTTGAGCCACTTGTAATCTGTTTCTAGGGTCTCTCATCTGACCAAGAGAATGGGGTGTGTAATTGAAGTCAATGATGAAGAAATGAGGAAAAAGGTCTTTGTGTGCCAGTTGAATGCCAGTCTCTGCCCTGGGTTCTGTTGTGGGCTAGTGTGAGGGTAAAGAGATGTTAGTGCTTATTTAGGCTCAGGCCAGAAGGACCTTCTGCAATCAGAGTTTTTCATATAAGACTATCATTAACCTAGGAAAAATAAACATCAAAATTATGTGGACCTGAACTAATCAAATACTTTTAATTAGTGTTTATAGTTTATTACATAGCCATTTTTGGTACAGTTTTAAACCATAATTCTTCATGGAAATGCATTTCTCAAAGTTTAGGATTGTAGTGAGAGACAACAGTTTTTGCACTTCCTACTGTATTAGATAGCTTTCATATTGTTATGACCAAGTAGTTGATAAAAGCAATGTAAGAGAGGGCAGGGCTGTTTTGGCTTGTGTTTCAGGCCACATCAGTTTTTTGTGTTGTGGAAGGCATGCCATCTCCGGTTGTTCTTTCCACACCAGCAGAAGCATGTGGCTACTGCATGTCCCCTTTCGACATCCCAGGAAACAGAATGCCCTTAGAGTGCCTCTCACCTTCAAGACCTGCCCATAATGACCCACTTCTGCCAACTAGGCCACTGTCCCAGTAGCTCCACAGCTTCCCCCAAATAGTACCGTCAGCTGGAGACCAGTTGTTCAAATTTCCTGGGGACCATTTCACATTCAGACCATAGCATCTACTATCTACAATAAGTCACTCTGCTGGCAACTGGCCCTTCGTAATCACAGATTCCACATGAACAAACCCAGTCAACCATGCATTAAAAATATTTGAAACATATTGTATCTGGCTTTCCTTTTACCATTCTCTAAAAAACTATCCAGCAACTGTTTATGTAGCATTTGCCTTGAATTAAGTGTTGTAAATAATCTAGCTATGACTTGAAAGTGGACAGGAATATATACACAGTTTCAAATCCTGCGTCATTTTGCATAAAAGGCTTCAGCCTGAAGAAGTTGGAATGTTCAAAGCATCATGGAGCCAGTCCCCTGCGCATGCTGAGAGACAACTGCTGTCTTCAGATTGATAATACTCGGTTAATTACAGTTGTCCGTTTTTATTATAGCCTTTTCCTTCCTGGGGTTTGCTCAAGGTGCTAGGAGTTGTACTCCAGTGTATGTAAGCATCTGGCTCATGAGAGTCATTGCTTTCTTTCTTGAAGTGTGCTTTCAGGTTATAAGTACCATGTCTGGTGAAGCTTCCTTATTGACATTCCCTAGTATTGTCTCTCCCAACACACAGGATGCAGTCTTCCAATATTCATGGATTCAAGGATGCCAGAGTTCATCCCTACAGCTGTAGGGAAGGAAACAGCTGTCTCCCTCCAAAGAGCTTAGAGTCTAGGTAGAGATACTGAGGAACCTTCTGTGCAGTGGATGATAGCAGTTTCACAGCTAAAATTCTAAGAGCACGTCAGAGTGGCTGCCTTCTTATCAGTAGAAATTGTCATTATGTTTTCTTCCTCTTTACTTGTGCATGCCCATTGAACGATCTTCCCAAGGTCTAAGGCATTTAGGGACACTAAAACACTTAAAAACCCCATTTCACTAAAACATTGAAATTTGAACATTATTTCTCAATCTCAACCTTGCAAGGCATCAGTCTAGCTGTTAGATGCCAGATGCCGTTTCTTCTCTCTCTCTCTCTCTCTCTCTCTCTCTCTCTCTCTCTCTCTCTCTCTCGCTCTCGCTCTCGCTCTCGCTCTCGCTCTCTCGCTTTCTCTCATCTCTCTCTCTCCTTCTCTCTCTCTCTGTGTGTGTCTCACATGCACACACACATAGTCTAACAGTTTATCTTTTGATATTTTAGTGTCACTAAAGAAATTAAAAGTCAGTTTGTGGTTCTGCACTATAGACACAAATGCATTAAACAACGGTGAGCTGAGGTGCAGAGCAGCCAACTACAGCATCCTCTGTGGACTGATTTAATAGCTTTTTATAGATCTGAACCAAGCAATTATTTCCAACCCTAGCTCTTCCGGCCTTTCTCATTTTTGTTGTGACTACTCTGAAAAGTATTCTGTACATAAAGTGGGGACACTGAGCAAGCTTGCTGAGTCCACAATGGTTAAACTCTAAGCTTTAATCCGTTGTAGTTCTGCCTAATGGAAAGGTATGCTAGGAGAAACCGAAAAGTAACATGCAAGGCTGTGAAAGTTTACAGAAGGCGTTTCATCTGTGTTCTGTGAAGTACGTAGCTTCCTTTCCCCAGTCAACCCGATTGATTTTGACAGTTCTCCAAAGAACAAACGTCCAATCATTTGCAACGGCAGTTGACTCCACACTGCCACTCTACTTGAGCAATGTTATTGAAAAATTTCTTGCTATTACTGGCAAGTATCTTCCTTCATTATAGTTACCGTGTTTTTAAAACCTGTCTTCTTTGGAAGAATATGAACCCCATAAGGACTGGTACCAGCTGTTGGCCAGAGAAAGGTTCAGTAAGTAGTAAACAACAATAACAAAAACACAATACAAACCTCAACTCCCAAACTAAAGTGCAAACAACCAACCCCTGTTAAATGAGTCATTTAACAGAGCAGCTGTGTGTGCTAAACCAATCAGATTTACTCTGTCACTAGTTATTCTGGTAACAAATGGATTTATAACACTACGTATTTTCTCCGCAAAAATTCACCAGAGGAAAATGCTTTTCTATTTTTGTCAACAGATATTTCCTAGACAGTTTTCTCATCAAAGGAAACGCAGCATCACAACCGTGTTCCCTTCTTCCAGAAAGTTCCATTGTTCAGGAGTCAGGGACAAGTGCTTTTTACTATTGAAGCTTTGGTTTAAACAATGTTAAAAATGCTCTAACTCTCATCTCTTGCACTCTCAGAGTGAGATCAAGGATTAAAAAGCTCCAAGAGTTTCCAATCTTGGTGGAAAATTGGCTGTCAAGCAGAACGAGATATATTCTAACTGACCTGGCCGTGCAATTGGGCCCTTAATGAAAGCTGCACAAAGCAAACCTGCATCCTTCTGTATTTCATTTGTGCATCTTGTACCTGGAATAAAATGTAACTGCTGTAAATCTTTAAGTTGGGTTCAATAAAGCAATAATAGCGCACTGTGCAAACTGACCATTTAGCTTAACAACTGATTTGTTACTCCATTAACTCGTTCTCTACCTTGTCTTAGGGGCTCTTTGCTAACCGAGTGCTTGCTAACTACTATAACGAACAGATTCTTCCAAGGGAAAAGCATCTGAAACCAGTCTGGAGATATCGCTAATGGAAAGCCAAAGCGTGGCCAGGAAATAATGACTAGATGTTCAAGTTGTTAGCGTTTAATCGTGAAGGCATTGTATGACCTCAAAAAGTTGCATTAGAAATAAAATCAGCAAAGGAGAAAGGCATGCAGAGTCTTGTTAAGGCTTTGTAATTTGTGCAGAACATGTCAGATTTTTAGCTGCTACTAAAAAACCCCTCTTTATATTTCTGTAGTCAAATTACACGCTTTGGAAATTGGTACTAGTAGCAGCCGAAGCATTTAGCTTTCTCTTTTTGGCCAATGGACTCAAAAAGGACTTGTATGAAGCCAGGGAGATGGTTAATTCTAAAGCAGAGTGAGCCTACTGGAGGGTGCAGTGTTGTCTTCCACATCCGGGACTGAAGCCAGTGCTAACATCTGTGGAAGGAATTGGATACGTTTGCTAAAGAGAGGTAGCCCAGCTTGGATGTCAATACCAGAGTCCCATTTCTGTGTTTCTATGTTGTATAACAGTATCAGCTTTGAAGAAGATGTAAACTTAGCCCTTTGTCTTATAAAGGAAACTCAGACATAATTGAATTTTTATATTCTATAGGAGCTTCCCCTAACAAAGCAGATTCATGTCTGCACTGTTTTAGGAAACAAACTGTCAGTTTATAATATCTCATTTATCAAGATCATATGAGTGTGAACTTTCAAAAATGTTTAATTAAGAAAGAAAAATGCCACAGAACAGTGGTTTTCAACCTTCTTAATGCTGTGACCCTTTAAATACAGTTCTTCGTGCATGGTAACTCTCAGCCATAAAAATTTTTTCATTGCTACTTTATAACTAATTTTCCTAATATTATGAATCATAATATAAATATTTTTGGAGCTAGAGGTCTGCCAAAGGGGTCTTGCCCTACATGTGAGAACCACTGTCATAGAAGTATCAGAGGAATGTTTCCACAAATATTTCTGTAATTAGCAGAAAGGGTTGCTTTTTTAAAGTCTTAAAAAATGGTACTAAATGTTGAATTCACAGTTGAATTGCTCATGCAATGTAACTACACAGCAATTATAAAGAAGGCCAAATGTGGTGGCTACTTTTGTGATTCTAGATTGTAGTACTCTGAGGCTGGAAGATCATCAATCTCATGAACCCCAGTTAAACTCTGGCTAAAAAGGAGGCATGTCTTAGAAATACTAAAAGCAACTATTTGAATGTAAAGTTGCAAGGAAAGTAGAAAATAAATATTAATAATTATATATTACATAACAGATTAATTTGCTAAATGTAATTTATACTGAGAGGAACTGAGATACCCAATCATTGAGACCTGATGAAATAAATTATGCAAATTAATAAATAAAACAAATCTAAATAGTCATTAAAATATAACACTATGGGGCTGGAGAGATGGCTCAGTGGTTAAGTTTGCATGTGGGCATGACTCTTTTCCACCAAGTTCTATTTCTACCACTCACATTTAGAGGCTCCTAAGCTCTAGAAGCTTCAGTCCCAGGGAACCTAGCACCCTCTTCTGGCCTGTGTGGGCCTCTATGCTCAAACGGTATAAACTCACACACACACCTAAGTAAAATAAAATAGAACTCTAAAATATAGTACCATATGTACTGTGAATGATGCTAGTGGTCTTATTAAATGAGACAATTACACAACACACAGTAAAAAAGTTAAATGAGTTTCTATTTGTCTTAAAAGTTAAATGACTAGGAAGAGTAACATTTCAAAAGGGCAAATAAGAAAGCATTAATAATGATCACCTCTGTGTGGTAATATTTTCAAGTATTGTTCTAATTTATCTACAATGACCACACATTACCTATTAAAGCTGAAGAGAAAAATATCAGTGTTCCAAGTATAGCGTGAATGCACTGCCCGTGTCAAAATGCTCCTTTTTTCCTTCTATTTTTCTTGTTTTATTTTTGATGAATCACCATGGAAAATATTTTCAAATAGATGCCTTTGGAATCCACATTCAATTTCCCAGCTCCTTGGGGGCATAAGTTGATACTGAAGTTTCTGTGGATAGGTTGTACTAGTATTGAATACATGGAATTTGGCCATCTCCATAACTCACAGATCAGGGGGGAAATGATGGAGGGACTAGTTGTATTTGAGCACCACCCAGGGCTATAGCCAGCAGTAAGGCTGGCCATATGGCACCATTGCTCACACTAATAACATGAAGTCTCTGGCCTTGAACTCCCTGCCCAGCCATGCCTGTGCTGACAGAGCTCTGTGCCAGGAGCAAGCTGGAAAATGATTCTTGGGAACAATTCTTTGATAAATGTGCTGGGCCAGACTGACTATTTTTTCCACTTGCCCCATTGTGCTCTATCACTGGTGCTCTAAATAGGAATTTATTGGACCAATTCTTTCTTTTCCATGGCTTTCTCTGTTTTTTCATCCCACAGAGGAAGATGGTGCTATGTTTAATGAACCATTAATCTGGATTTCAAAGCTGGGTTCCAACCCTAGCACTGTCACTAGTAAGTTTGTAGCTTTGAGTAACTTCTTGTTTTTCAGTCTCCAAATATATAGGACAGATTGATGCTACTGCTTACCTTGAATGATGAAGAGGAGTAAGTGGGGTAACACAGAAAGAAATTAAGACAGCGGGCTGGGTTTGTAGCTTAAGAATGCAGAAGTCCTGTGCTTAATCTCCAGAACTACCCATACCAGGTGTAGTGGCACATGCTTATAATTCTAGCACTTGGGAGGGAGGGAAAATTCAAAGTTCATGGTCTTCTTAAGCTACACAGAAAGTTGGAGACTGGCTGGGGCTACCTCAGACTCTGTATAAATACAAGAAAACAAAACAAAAAATGTTATGACAGAGATAGGAACATAATAAGTATTCCATAAATGTTAATTATTATCACGATCACACTGTTCATCACCTGCCCAACACTTCCAAGTTTGAGAATATCTTTGGACATGGTAACGTTTCTGTAAGTGGAAGGAAGTAAAGATCACATCCTTGGGGCTCTAACTTTGCCAGTCACTGTCCATTCAGTCTTTGCAACAGCCAAGATAGTCAATAGCATTCTCTACTTTCCAAAGGAAAACACGGAAGCTAACCATGACCTGTCCCTCACAGACCACGAGTACCCTGCCTTTATCGCTTGTTAATCAAATTCCAGAATTCACAGGTGATGTTCCCACCAATCCACCTTCTATGTTTTCTCCAGTGTGTCTGCCATTAGACGGGGCTGTTTGAAGAATCCCAAGCAAATAGTCTATGGTAAGAAATACTGTGAGTAATGTCGTAGCCTTTTAGCAAAGTTCTGTAAATAGGTTTTGTTCCATATTGAGGACCAGTCCCCTTTAGGACTTCTTTTCTTCTTGATTTTGGATGCTACTTTCTATTCATCTCAGGATAGGAGTTTTGTTAAATTAGTTCTTTTCCCATTCTAGTCTCCAAGTCTACATGGACTTCCTGCCCAAATGGCTACCTATTATGGAGTCATTGCCTTTCCTTACATGGCCATACTCTGCTTTGACCACTCATAGACATTCATGACAAAAATCACCTGCTAACCTGAGACTCTGTCTAATGACTGTTGGATTTATTAAAGTGCCACTGGCCAGCACAGATTTCAGCCCTGCAGGAGTTCCTCTGGATCAATAGCATGCTTACTCTGTTAGTTCTGTCAGACCTATGGCTCCTTTCAAATCTACCTATCTTGCCAAAAATGAAACTCTTGTAGCAGGATCTGAAGTTTGTTCATGTCAAAATATTCTTCGCTCTGTTAGCATCCAGGTCCCAGCCAGTAGGATTTCCTTATAAGGGGCCATGTGAAGACAGATGCAGATTCTATCATGGGCTTGAGCTCATTTGCCATAGAAGTGTTTCATTACTGTACTTGTGAGAGGCCCAGAATTTATCCATATGAGGAATGAGAGGCCAATGGCCATTTCCGCTTAATAAGATGAACACGTTTTCTTTGAAATAATATATTTATAAAATTGTGCTGACTTTTAAACCTTGATGCTTAAGCAATCTATCAGATGTAAAGGGGATAAAGATGCCTCCAGAAAACAGGGGGAACTGAATAAGAAAGTCAATTTTCAACTATAGTAGAAAACAGCATTATTTGAAATTCTCTTGTCTGCTTCCTATAAAACTGAAAAGAGGCAAAATAACCCATTATTTGCATATAAAACAGCTACATAAAATTGGTATGTAGCTTATCTTGTGAGATAAACACAAGGAAAGAGACATACACATTGGTGTGTATAGTTTATGTTGAAATCTTATTAAAATCAAATTATGTATTTTCATTTAGGAAAAACTTTCAATTAATAAAAACAATTGCAGCTACTTTATTTGCCAAAATATTATCCAAGCTCAGGTAGAAGGCATCCACTTCTCTGTGTTTATATAAGTAATTGGCTACATTGAAAAGCAAAATATTTGATTAAATAGTATTTTTTAATCTATTGAGAAGTATGGCCATAATTCCAAAAAAGTGCCACAATTTTGGGCACTAGTAAATTCTAATTTGGGACAAACTTTCAAATAAGAATTTCATTCATGATCAGATAACATTTTAAAAGAGCAACTAAAAGATATTATTTACTTGAATTTATGCTAAATAATTTTTGTTTACAGAATTATTGTATTTGAGCATGATATACATGCAAAAATGTGTACAACTTGGAAGTATCTAGCATGAGTTTTAGAGTGAACATTTGTGAATTTTGACATTTATGCAGAATAAACAGGAAATGAATCTCCCACCAAAAAGGAAGAAAGAAGGAAAGAAAA
>NW_004949100.1:8121989-8146681 GCF_000317375.1 Microtus ochrogaster | reverse complement strand
AGAGAGAGAGAGAGAGAGAAAGAGAGAGAGAGAGAGAGAGAGAGAGAGAGAGAGCCACTACTCCAGTAGCAGCTGCCTTACACTTCCTTGATTTCCTTGACGATGCTTCTGTTTGCTAATGGCAACCAATATTGTGATTGTGAATTGCATATTTATGTTTTGCTTGGTTTTGATATTTAATAAATATGAACATTTTATACAAAATGTTAATTTTTGTTCCTGGTTATACTCTTTTTGGTGCCAGGCTGAATTTTTCTATTTAATGATTTATTTTTGAGATTTACTTATGCTTGATTGGATTGGCTTGCAGGCTGTGTTCTAGCTAGGCCAACATGGTCTGTATCTTGAGTGAATGGCCATTTCTGGTAGTTGTTCAGTCCGTGAGGCCAGATGTCTTAGATGGTGTTTAGTCTATGTTGAAATTTCAAAGAAGCAGGCTCTAATACCAAAGCAGAATGCCTCAGCAGCAGGAAGGATGAACTTGCCAAGGAGTGTGAGGGCAATCAGAGAAATAATAATGGATTCCTTCCTTCAAGTTTAAAAAAAAAAACAACTAGATTTGTCTAGAAGCATGAAGAGTTGTTTTGATGTTTCTGTCTTAGTATTCCAGCATGATCAGCACTGGCTCTTACCTCTTCCATCCATGTAGTAGATCATTCTTATCTCTATAGTGTCATTGAGACCACTACTTGTTTATATAAATAAAGTTTGGGGGCATAAAAAAATCCCTAGAGGGGCTGGAAAGATAATTAAATAATTAAGAGCATATGTTGCTCTTGCAAAAGACCTAAATTCCCAGCATCCATGCCAGATACTTTATAATTGCCTGTAACTCTAGCTCTAGGGGAATATGATGCCCTCCTCTGGACTCTGAGGGCACCTGCACTAATGTATACATAGTCAACACACATACATGCAATGAAAAATAAAATCTTAAAAACAATAACTACCGATGATGTACAGGGAAAAAAATCTGTGTTCTAAATAAACTTTACTTAGATAGACAGTGGTCCAATTTGGCTAAATAGTGTTTCAATATGACTGTATTGTAGTGCTCTTTCTAAGACATCCTTACCTTGCCTCTTAACTTTTGCTTCTTAATCTCCTCTTCCATAGTTTTGCATTCCTCTACATCTCATTTCTTTGTCTTTCCTTTTGCCATTTGTTTCTTCTCTCCCTACATTAAGAACATTAACTAACCATACTTGTGGCCATTGTAAATAGTTGAAATTATGATTGCAATATAGTGAACCATGACTTTGTCTTCATTCACAGTCAGAATTTTCATTTTCGGCACCACACGTTCATAGTGCACAGTCCAGCTCTGTGTTCCCTAGAAGCACAGACTCCCACGGTGGGCTTCACACTAAATCCACCTACGTCCCTTCCTTGGACTGAATCTTGCTATAGCAGTTTATGTGAGTGTCACCACCTGCAGTTTAAATAATGGACAATTTCACTGGCTCAGCATAGCCTCTGGCTTTTATGTCATATTTCTTTTCTGCCTCCTATGAAGAAATGCCTATTTTCCCCTCCAGGTTATTACAAATCTAGTCACTATTACAGAGTCACAATTTTCCAGTCCCTTTGGTTCTGCTAGTATTGATTTTAAGCACCATTTTACTTACATTGCCTTTAAAGTCACATGTGGGCATTCTAATTCATACAGCTAACTTGATGAAAGAACACTCTGTTCCTGATTCTCAAAAATATCATTTCCTCTTTTCCCATCTTAATTGAGTCATCTATAATTTCATATTCCTATGGTGTTTTCTATAAAAGAGTTAGGAGTGGTGATTATTGCACATCTTCCACCACATTTACTAGTATTTACCATGGGCAACCAAAACAAAGAGATTGTGGACAATTAACATACATTCACTCATAAACTTAAAACTGTACTTCTAGTATCTTGCATCTAAATTCAGTTCCATAGCCATCTCCTTTTTGTTATGCAGATAAGAAAGAAATTACATACCATGAAGATTTTTTTTCATGAATCGTTTTTGCAAAGGTTAAGTTATGAATGTAGTAAAGTAAAACACTAGTATGTAGAAATAGGAGCGGCGGGCTGCATCCCGGCACCCGGCCGCCCACATGGCTAGCTCTACCCGAAATAATTACACGGACACTGTGTTCATTTAATCACCGCTTGGCCCTTTAGCTCTAGCCCCTACTGGCTAATTCTGATATCCCGATCAACCCATCTCTAATAATCTGTGAGCACCGGTCTTAGTGAGCACCGGTCTTACCGGGAGTGTATCTTCCCAGGAGCGGGGAGCATGGCGTCTCTCTGAGGCATCTGCTCCCGAGAGCAGAGCTGTGGAGTCTGACCTCACTTCCTCTTCCTCCCAGCATTCTGCTCTGTTTACTCCTCCCTCCTGTTTTAACCTATCAGGGCAAGCAGCTTCTTTATTTAATTAACCAATGACCTTCCTCCATCACTAGTATGAGCAAATAAGAATGAAGCAGTCTTAAAACAATAACCCAGTTATCTTCAGCTGTGCACACCTGCTAAGATAGCCGGGTACAGCCGACCAAAATATTAAAGAACAACATCTCAGCTGTGAGCGCAGTGACGATGTGTAGAATGTTGGGCTATTTGTTCTACTACAAGGTGAGTTTAGAGCTCTTCACTGGGTGCCTTAAATGATACAAAGGAAATATTTATTTATGGTTGTTGCTGTTGGAAGACAGAATTTCATGGATTCTAGTTCAGAAAGCAATGGTCTCTAATGGCCACTCAGGATACCTTATTTATTCTAAGAACTTCTGACCCGCTTTGACTAATTCCACAAAACTAATATTTAAAACAGCTGACCGGAGAGTTTTGGGCATTCAGTGTAAACCAAACTTCTTTTTTTGAGAGATCCCTGAGCTTCCTTGAATTAAACAAGGTTAGAGCAAATGTTATTTTTTTGGTGTGGTGGTTTAATTAGGAATGAGCCCCGCAGACTCATGTGTTTGAATGCTTGGTCCATAAGGTGTGCCACTATTAGGAGCTGCGGCCTTGTTGGAGGATGCGTGTGACTGTGGAGGCAGGTTCTGAGGTCTTATAAGCTCAAGTGTGTCCACAACTCACCCTCTGCTGCCTGTGGATCAAGACATAGGACCCTCAACTCCTCCTCCAGCACCATGTCTGCCAGCATGCTGCCATGTCCCCCCATGATGATAATTGATTGAACCTCTGAAACTGTAAGCCAGTCCCAATTAAATGTTTTCCTTTATAAGAGTCGCTGTGATCATGGTGTATCTTCACAGCAATAGAAACACTAATTAAGACATAGAGATTCTAATTTTATAGTTAGCATTTCAATGAGCATTATTTACATAAATTTTCTGCAAAGTGAATTTATAGAAACAAGATGTGAGTTCAAAGGTAAACTTTTTTCATTTTTGATACTTTTTGCACAAATTACCTTCAGTAAAATTGAAATGTGCTGGAGGGTAATTCACTCAGTAAAGCAGTGGCTATGCAAGCAACAGGAGTCTGGTTTAATTCCCAGAACGTGTAAAAAGCCAGGTATGGTGACACACACTTACAATCTCAGTGCTTGGGAGACAGAAAGACAGAAAGACAGAAAGTTGGCTGCTGGTCACTGGCCAACCACTGTAGTCAAACTGGCAGGCCACAAGCTGTGAGCAAAGTTATGAGTAACTCCTGAGGAGTGTTACCTGAGGTGGACTCCAGCTCCCACATGTACAGAAAGACATGCAGACATTTGCAAATGCATATGTAATTGCAGACACAGAAACATGCACATGTATCCATTCCCCCATGGGAAAAAAAAGAATCAAAAAAGAAAATGTGAAACCATCCACAATCATTAACAGGACCAGAGGTCTCTTCTGTGCTTCTTGTCAGCTGGGCTGTACAAATAAAATGTATTTGTACATTTTAAAGATAAAGGTATTTTGCCTTCACTAATTTGTATTTCTCTGACGAAGGAAATGTAGAAATGATTTATATTCTTACAATTCATAAATAGCTCTTACCCCACAGGAAGGGTCAGAATTTTTTATTTGTTTAACTTTTCTGTATCTCTCAAACTACTACATCCATACTACGTGATTCTAAGCTTTTTCTTCAGTTAAGTTTGATCAAAGTGGTCAGAGCAATAACAAGCTTTCTAGCAGGGTTATTCAGAAGCAATTAGGCTATTAACACGGTTGGTTTTTGAAACTGTAGACTTCATGTTGGGAGCCTATATCTTTCGAGCTTGCTTCATTTCCTGGTAGTTGGGGTGGGAGGATAATTTCATGTGTCCATTTTAGCCCGGAGGCCAGATATCCCTTTTGATTTTTGTGCAAGAATTTCACTGTATGGTTCTTTACTTGTTTTCCAGGGAGAGAGAGGAAAAAGTGCCAATAGTTGAATATAGTTTGAAACAACCTGTCTCTTGTAGGAAGCAGGAGTCAGTAAGGTAACGTTTGGTAGTCTGCTTGAGTTTAGACCAATGTGTCCACCCCTAAACCCAATGAAGGGGATTCCATTCCCTAATGGAGATGCAGACCATGGTACAGTATACTCTCACTTACACTTACTTAAACAGTATAGTAAAAGGACACCAAGAGCAATAATGCTTTAGTTACAAAACATAACATTAACTTTCTCCCTCTTTCAACATAAACAGTACATTTATAGTCCACTTAACACTAAAAGGTAATTTTCTCCTAATGAAGAGTTGTTAAAAGTGTCCTGCTATAGGAAGAGCAGCAACTAAGTCCTTCTAATGGAATTATGCACACTAGATTCTTATTATCATAATTAGGTTTTCAGATATTATGGGTATCATGGGTTTGTATTCTAGAAGAGTTCTTGCTAAATCAATAGCTAATTCATCAGAATCTGATGAAAAGTTCAGACCAAGTCAACTTTCCTCTACAGATGGAAAATAAACTACAATAAATTATCAGGTGTGCTGGGCTAATTTTTTTTTTTATCACACTGCTCTCGAACTTGAGTTCACCCAGAATATCTGTTTTCTCAGAGATACAATTATATCACATTAAAGGAAAGAGCCATCCAAGAAAGTAAAACATCGAATGATGGGCATTCATGTTGTCTTTTCACATCTCTTCCCCATTTTCCTTATTTTCTCTAGGTCTGTTTGGAGCCTTTGGCATAGGAGCATGGGAAGTGTGTGACACCTGCAGCCATGAAGGCCGGGCTTTTTCTGAGCTCTCACTGTGTGTAGAGTTGTTGTCAGAGCTCTCCAGAGAAACCAAGACACTGGAATATACAGATAATAAGGGGCTTTCTTAGACAAGCTTATATGACCAGAGAGTATATGGTTCTCTGCAACTGGAGAGCCAAGAAAACCAATTGATTTTCAGTCTAAGAGGCAGGAAGCCTGAGAACAAAAGGTCGATGATACAGCATCAGTCTGAGGCTGAAGGCATGGAAGCCCCCGGAGAGTCAACAGCTTGTGTTCTTATCCACATGCTAAAGAATCTAGAGTCTGGTGTCCATAGGACATGGCTATTGCATGTGTGGGGTGGGGTGGGTGTGGGAGCGCTCAAATAGAGGTGAGCATCAGCATGTGCATAAGCATCTTCTGCCATTTGTTCCAGATAGACTCCCAGCTTATCGGGTGATGCCACCACTCTCAGGGTGGATCTTCCTTCTTCAATTTGTCAATATGCATACCGATAGTCTCTAGAAGTACCCTCATAGACACCCTAGAGTAGCTTTTCCATTGTTCTAAATGTCAGTTAACCCAATCAAGTTGACAAACAAGATTAACCGTTCCATGAAGTACCTTCCAATTATATTTTTAAAAATGCTCTTGAGACAATTTTGTCATTCGATTAGCATTTGTATCATCATCTCCTGTCATTAATTTTTAAAAGCATCTTATAAGATTATGCCTTGTATTAAATACATTAGCATCAAAGAGTCTTTGGGTTCACAGTTTGATGTTGATGCTGATAGCAGTCCCAGCATACTAAGGCTCTGGTTATGTTCTTTCAAAGTGGTATGTCAACTCATTTAATTATCTTAAAAATCTAGTGAGGTAGAAACCATCATCAGAAACAAGCACGGAAAAAGTTCAGTAACTTGACTAAGGTGATTTATTATTGAAAAACAAAACCTGTGTCAGGGGTATTGGGAATGTCGTTCAGGTGTGAGTGTGTTTGGCTAACACACACGAGGCTTTGGTTCTGTACCCAGCACTGTATAAAACTGGTGTGGTCATGGTCACCTCTCATCCTGGCTCTCAAGAATTTGGAAGCAAAATTGACAGAAGTTTGAGTGTGTCTTTATAAACATAATATACATAGAAAGTTCACTAGCCAGTCCTTTCTTTTGAAAACCAGTTTATGGTTAGTTTTTGTTTACATGGCACAAAGTAGAGCCACTGGGAGGAGAGAACCTCACTTGAGAAAATGCCTCGATCAGACTAGTCTGTGCACTAGTCTGCAAAGCATTTTTTTGATTGCAGATTGATGGAGGAAGGCCCACGTCATTGTGGGTGGTACCAACCTCAGGCAAGTGGGTAGGAACTGTATAAGAAAAATTGCTAAGCAAGCCTAGGGAAGCAAGCCAGTAAGAAGGATTCTTTCATGTTTTCTGTTTTAGTTTTTGCCTGAGTTCTCTTAATGGTGGACCATGATCAGAACATGTAAGCCAAATTAACTTCTCCCTCCCCAGGTTGGTTTTGATCCGTGTTTTAACAAAGCAATAAAAAAAAAAAACAGGACAATTAATATAAAGAACTGACAAACATTCTAGTGGGGAATTATTTGAAAATACAAGATGTGGAGCAAATGTAATGCTTGCAATCATTTGTGCTTTTCGAAACTCATGGCTGGTACATAAGGAGGGGAGAGTGCAGACTGGAGCTCTCACGACGATTGAAAGAAGATGGAGATTCAGCCCCTAGAACACGTTCCTATTGAAACTACTCAGGCCCCTAGAATTAAATAGGAGGGGGCAGGGCTGCAGAGAAGACTTCTCATTAAACCCCAAGAGAGGGTTTTATAATTGTTCTTCGTAAGGTCCTGGAGGAGGGAAAGGAAAGTGGACATCAGAGTTCTCTTAGACGAAGCCTAATCTTGGTTTTGCTGAAGAATATTAGCTTAAGATGTGTGACATTCATTTATGCTGTGGGATATGTCTTTAATGATGCAAAAATATGCTGCACTCTTTTTTGTTCTTTTGTTTAACTCAGTAAAGTTGTGTTTCTTTGCCTACCTAAAACACCTGATTGGTCTAATAAAAAGCTGAGTGGTCAATAGCTAGGCAGGTGAGAGAAATAGGCAGGGCTTGCAGGCAGCCGTTATAAATATGAGGAAGAGCAAAGCAGGAGGAGCAAGAAGAGAAGGAGCGTACGCCAGGGGCCAGCCACCCAGTTGGCTACAGAGTAAGAGGTAAAGAGAGGAATATAGAACCGAGAAAGGTAAATGCCCAGCGGCAAAAGGTAGACAGGATGATTTAAATTAAGAAAAGCTGACTAAAAGCTCAGGCTAAGTAAGACTAACTTTCTGTGTATTTATTTGAAAGCTGGGTGGCCAGTTCCCTTAAGAGCAAAGAGTATAAAAACAACATGGCAAAGTTATCAAACAAGTATTTTGACCAAAGCAGTTAAACTTGGTTTCTTTAGTTGTGAAAATGAACTGGGCAGTGCCTTCTTCGTCATGTTTCTTCATGATGATTTTAATATCTACAAATGTCTTGGCACTGGGCCATGCCTGATGAATGGTAGCATTCATGTTCCCCCTCTACATAGCTTCCTGATGGTTAATATACGCTGCCTCCTTACAGCTTGGGATTCATCAGGGCTTGGTGCCTCAAAGTGCGAGACAATTTGTAAAAGCCATGAATAGAGCTTTGAGATCCACAGACTGAACCGAATAAGTGCATTCTCCTTGAGTAGTTCTAAACAAGCTGTTCTGATGTGCAGTTCATAATTTTTTCATGGTTTGCCCGGAAGACGGCACTATTATTTGATATTTACAAAGAGACGAAATGTGTCTAACACCTTCTGAATTTCTGAGCCTGTGATTATTAACGCTTCCAAGGTTAACCTTCAGATCGAGAAGAAGGCTAGTTCTGTGAACCTAGGGTTTTATTGAAGTTGTGTTGGAGTCACAAGTATTGTACAGTAAATGTACAGCTGACAGATTCCTAGACAGACCCACAGTGTACAACTTGTGGAGGATCCAACTTGTAGAGTTTTAACAATGCCTGTCTTTTGGATAGTTGCTGTCAATGACTCTTCTCCCCTTCAAAATGAGATTCATTCCCAGAATACTTCAGCAGCATAACTTCCTCCTCTAAGGGCAGCAGAATGACCTTCCATGGGACCTTAGAGTGATAAAATTCCCTCTTTGTTCTAATAGTCAAATCTACACAAAGTCAGTCCCCCACAATTGCCTTTGCTAGTAGACCACTAAGATTGTCAAAAGATAGGAAGACAGCGTGCCTGCCCTTACTGACAAACATGTCTGGGTGTCCCCAAAGCTGGTTAACACAATAGAGATTGGAGTTAAGGGAGTGGGTGAGTCTAGGGTTTAGGGGCGTTTAGTGATCTTATCTAAATAAGATAATGTCAGGTATTTCCCCTTGGATGTTGACCCTTCCTGAGTGTGTCAGCTTTTCCTGAAGGTCCACTTTGTCAGGTTTGACCTGCTTTTGTATGATTTCCGAAATGTATGTTGATATCATTGTTAATGTCTGTGAGGGTTATACAGAATGAAAACCTCATGGGAAGGGAACAGCAAGCACAGCACAAACAACGGGAACATCAAAGAATGAGGACCAGTGTGGGCATTAGAGAGAGCATAGAAAGAATAAATAGGACGTGATGAAATTTATGTGAGTTAATTTATCTCATTTACCCTCAGACTTAATTAGTCAGGTTTGTGCCTGCTGTAGCAAATCTTTTGGAATCCTGAGAGGTTTAGTGGGGCCAAACTCCAACATAAACCTCGATAAGGTTGCATTGAACCTTATTTTACTGGGTTCTTACAGGAGAACTTAGCCTACATGTCTGTGTTTTGTCCTTAATCTTATTCTTTAAAAGCGCTTCTCTCTACTTTGTAATTTCTTAGAAAAATGATTCTGAATATTTGATCTTTATTCAGCAAGGGGAGTTATGTGTCATATATAAAGTAAGAAAACACAGTCACTGTGCGTCCATCTAGAGCTTAGGAACTAGGATATCACTTATCACTAGGATATCATGTTTTTTTTCTGTGTTCCTTACAGTCCTTGCTCATCATCTCTTTTTGTTTTGTTGTCAGCTTTAAACAATAATTTCATTACAAATATAAGTGCATTTAGATTTCATAGCATGACTTACCTTTTTAGTATCTAGAAAATGTTTTCTTACCATTTTGATTTCTATTTTGATTTAATGTATGGCCAAGGTCTTTTCATTATATTTTTAATAAATGTGCTCATTTTCATCATATATCCTAGTGCATAAAACTTTCGTATCTTTCCTTTCCCTTTTAGATTAATTTCCTCTTAAATGTCTTTCTAGTGCATTGTGTTTGACTACCCTTCACTTGATGCTTTACCCAAGACTCCCTAATAGGAGATACATTTTTTCCAAATGAAACAAACATTAAATAATATTTTATTGGGGTGTCATATCCATTTTGCAAATTACAAATGAGGGTGAGGTTCTTTCTTACTTTATTAGGTACTAATGCAAGAATATTTTCACTATGGGATTTTAATTTATAAATGAACTTCAAAGTATTATTATTCACATATTTTATGAATAAGTTTTGATTGCATTTCATAATTAGTAATTTTGGTGAAGTCCAATTTATATTTTGGGGGTTTATGGATTGTGCTTTTTGTAAAGTCTAAAAAATCTTTGCTTAGCCAAAGATCCTCTAAGGTTTTATAATTTTATATTCTATAATTTCATTTATGATTATTTTTGAAGCTGTGTAATTCAGTTTGCCTATGGAAGACCATGCAGTTGCTTCAGTATCTTTTGTTGAAATGGCTCTCCTTGTCCTTAAATTGCTTTTATATTTGTTAAAATTTAGCGTGGCATATTGGTGTAAATTTCCTTGCATGTATTTTGTTATCTGTCATCTATGTGACTATGTGTTCACTGATTCCATGCTCTTGACTGCTCTCCTATATGAGAAACATTGATATTGGTCACAGTGATTTCTTCCACTTTGTTTTTCCCTAAGCTTGTTTAGCTATTCAGCAGACTGTGTCTCTTCACATATAAGTTTTGTAATAAATGTGTCTATGCCAACTGAATTCCCAATGGGATTTTGATAGACATTGCATTAAATCCACATCTTCTGAAAACATGCATACAGGTAACATCATATGGACTTAGCAGGATCTGTTTATGAATATATGTATATGTATATATGCATGCAATAACAATCAGTGAAAACAGAGACTTAAATTGAAGGAGAGTGGAGAGGGGTTTATGGGAGTGTTTGGAGGGAGGAAACAATGGGAAAATATAATTATATTGTAATCTCAAAAATAGCAAAATATATACATTTCACTATGTTGAATCTCCCAATCCAAGAGTACACATCTTTCCATTTATTTAGAACATTATCTATTTTACTAGCATTTTGTAATACTTAGCATACAGATCTTGTCTACAGCACATTTTCAATACACTAAGTATTTTTTCCTCAGCAACATTATTAAATTGATTGTGAATATCTAGAGTTAGTGTGTAGAAAGTGCTTGACTTTTGTGCATTGCTTGTAATGTTGTAGATATCATGCCATTTAAAATATGCTATCTCTTTCTTGAAATTTGAAATTTGAACAGTCTTTTACTTATTCTTTTGTATTGTGCAGTTGTGTAGTTTTTAGTACCATATTATTAAGGGTGACAAGAGCTGACACAAGACACAAGGCATCCATACCTTGTTTCTGTTAATATAAGAAAACTATTCTTTATATGGCCAGTAAGTAGTATGTTAGCTGTAGGTATCTACTTGTCTTTAGATCTCTATTCCTAATTTTCTTGAGTTTTTAGCCATGTGAATAGAATAGCTTTATCCCTTTGCCATTGTTCTCTTGAGTCTGGATTTATTTCTGTTTTGTTGTGACTGATCTCTCTACCTAGAATCTTACACAGAATACTAACAGGAAGGGTTAATATTTGATCTTCTTTTCCTGTTTCTATTTGAAGAGACTGATGCTGATATTTCACCATAGTTTTAAAATATAAAATTGCTGTAGAATATTTTAAGATGCATTACATTTTTATGTTGTGGGACATTTGTTCTAATGATGCAAAAATGTGTTGCATTGTTTTATGTTACATTTGTTTAACTTTGTGAATCTGTGTTACTCTGTCTGTTTAAAATACCTGATAGATCTTTAAAGAGCTAAACGTCAATACCAAAGCAGAGAGAAAGGATAGGCAGGGCTGGAAGGCAGAGAGAAAAAAATGGGAGAAGTCTGGGGTTAAGGAGAAGGAGCAAGAGAACAAGGAGAGGAGGATACTATGGGCCAGCCACCCAGCCACAAAACCAGCTACAAATAAAGAATGAAAGTAAAAAAAAAGGTAAATGCCCAGAGGCAAAAGGTAGATGGAATAATTTAAGTTAAGAAAAGCTGACTAGAAACAAACCAAGCTAAGGGTGGGCATTTATAAATAATAATAAGCCTCTGTGTGTTTATTTGGAAACTTGTAGTGGGCCCCCCAATAAAATAAGAGTAAAGAAAAACCTACACAAAATTATATGTAAAATTTACATTTAGTATATGAGTTTGTAAATGAAGGAAGCTCTTCTTAACTAATTTTTTGAGTTGTTTTATTTTAAATCAACTAAATTTGAAATCCATGTTAAACTCCTCAAATAATTTCTATATATTTCTACATATTGTTAGATGATAGTATGTTTCCTTTTTGATTTGGAAGATTATATTTATAAATTTGCTGGGGCACACCAACATCTTGAAATTAATATCACTTGCTCATGATATATTATTGTCAGTGTAGTCACTGACTAGTCACTACCCATCAAATGGACTCAGTTTTATGAATTGAAGGTTATTTTCTCACTCTGATTCACTCTTACCCCAGAAGTTCTTCCATTTTTAATATTTAAATTATTCAACTCTTAACAGACTTACATAATATCATATTTTTTTATATATTTAGTTTCAGGCAAATAAGTGATTTAGAGAAGAGGCATTTTGACTCTCAAATATTTCTGTGGAGGTGAAAGCCTGTTCATCTATTCAATATCTAGTCTGGTTCAGAAAAGTTGGGTTGGGTTTATTGTTGAAAGGAGTCTTCAGTTTGTGACAACATGGCTGGTCAAAGGAAGCATTCAACAGAATATACTAAAACATTGGTATTTTAATGTTGTAAAAAGGCTGCTTGTTGGTTCTCTGCTGCTCAGCCTCAAAATAATCACATAGAAACTGTATTAATTAAATCACTGCTTGGACCATTAGCTCTAGCATCTTATTGGCTAATTCTTACATATTAACTCAAACCATTCTGTTAATCTGTGTAATTCGATGAGGCTGTGGCTTGCCAGGATAAGTTCCGGCATGCCAGTGAGGCTACATGACTTCTCTCTGACTCCACCTCCTTTTCCCCAGCATTCAGCTTAGTTTTCACTGCCTAGCTAAGTTCTGCCCTGCTATAAGTCCAAAGCAGTTTTTTTACTCGCCAATGTTGTGTATTCACAGCATACAGAGGGGAATCCCACTTCATTTTAACCTTACAAACAAAGAGACAAACACTGAGTTTCTCACAAGATCTCCTTCATCTCTGTTAGGCGTGGTGTAGGAAATATTCTCTGGGTGATGGTAGCATGCAAGAAGGGCTCTGAAGCAGTGTTCATATCACAATCGAAAGACCTTGTGCAACAGAGCAGAATTCTGCAAACAGATGTATGCCCTTGATTTAAAACATCTCTGAATACGATGGGAAATGATTGTTTTAATAATATATCTCTCACACCTTTACTATTGAAAGACCCTAAAGACCCCCTTCTCAAAACCCGCAGCTAGCATGCTCCCCGGGGGAATGTCCTGTTTGCTTAAAATAAAAAAAATTCTCCGGATCAGCAGCCAGCCTGCTCTCGTAAGAACATCCCATGTGCTTGAGAGAGCAGGATGTCTATGAGATAGGAAGACTGCAGGGCAGGATGTCAATAAGATAGGACATCAACAAAGCAGGTTGACTGTAAAACAGGGTATCTATAAGATAGGAACAGTCATGCACCCTGCCTCATTCCGATCGATCGATAACCACGCTTTTGCTTCTGTAAACTTGCTTTTTGCTCTTCCCTATAAAAAGCCCGCCCTCCAGTTGGCAGGCACACAAGTCTTCTGAAAGACTTTGCCGCCCACAGGTACCTGTGTTTACTCAATAAACCTCTTGCTAATTGCATCCTGTGGCCTGGTCTCGGAGTGTCCTGGTTCTGGGGTCTTCATCGGAGAAAAAGGTCCTCTCTGAGGGTCTTTCACTATTTGGGAGCCTTCCCTTTCTCTACCAATTAGAAAATCATCGTCGGGGTAGAAATAAGACAAGAAACTCTGAGTCATACACATATGCATTCAAACATTCTAAAAGATGAGATTTTGAGATTTTGGGATCCATAAATATTTTTGCTGTACTTTGGTACAAGGACCATAGAACCTACTCCTTCCCCAACCTCCCTCACACACCTGAATACACAGCACAATTTTTCTGTAGCTGGTGGTTTAAGGAAGTTGATCAGCTCCAGTTATATGAGTAGTTTCGCTGACAGCAACTTTCTCCTCCCATTCCTACTGAAGCACCATGTCTATCCTGCTATTGTTGCAGTGGCTGAAACCATAGAGCCTACAGTCCCACTGTGTCTCCTCTTGTGCCATCTCTGAAGTCCAGGCAACTCCTGCAGGAGGTGATGTGGGGAGAAGCAGACTGTGCCAGCTGCTGAGCTTTTCAGGCACAGTACCAGTGATTTAATACAATTTCTGTACACGTCAGGAAGTAAATCTCTATTGTAGATAGGTCTGCAAGTCTAAAACTGTAGGAGGTTCAAAAAAAATATGGGTTTTAGCAGCTAGTAAAATAAGTCTAATGTTGAATTATTTCTAGGTTTCTTAAATACAACATTGGCTATAGGCCAATCATATGTTTTGATTTTGAAAGAGATGGAAAAGATATTTGTCTCCAATTCATTTCTATTGCCCTGCTTGTACCATGGGATCTCAAAGTTGGCACACCGAGTAAACTTCTGTCATCATTAACTGTCATTGGGTTCAAATTCTTAGGAAGGTAAGATGTAATAACTAATGGGCAGAGACAATTATGGGGAGCCTGATGTGAACCTGTAGAGTCTGCTTCTTCAGATAATAGACAACACCTAAGACAGCATTGTCTTCCAGCCATGGCATCACACACAAAGAATTTCGTTCGCATTATTTTTTTTCTTTTTATTCATTGATGCTCATTGAGGTAGTACTTACGGTTTCCTCCTCTGGGAAGGTCTTTGGCTGACAAGTAAGGAAAGCACAGGGGGAAGTGTGTAGCCCGTACTAAGACTAAGGAGGAAGAAAGACTGAGCTCTGGGGCTGCAGTCACAGTGCAGCTAAGCTATGGATGGAAAGTGACAAAACATCCCAGTGCTTCGTTTCTACGATAACACGAACCCATATGTTCAAAGTAATTGGTGTGACAATCAGAACCGTTGTTTCCATCTGGACCCTTGCATGGTCAGCACTGCCCAGTTGGGAAGATGAAGTCTTCACTGGGTTTTGTCGCTGGCTAAGGCCTTTGGAGTTCATTTATTTTCTCTCCTATAACTTGTGTCATCAGAGCTCCAATCACACACTTCTGATGACATCACATATGCTTCACCTTCACGTCTTACCGCACTCAACACAGAGGCTGTGCTGACACAAATCCTCCTTGCCTTGCATTTATGCTGCCTAATTTGAAAACTACTGTCAAATACTTCAAGCAGGAAATAACCCCAGGAGAATTAGGTGATAATATTATTCAGCGATATCTATTGAGAGCATTTATCTAATCAAAACAAAAGCTGTAACACCTGGTATGTATCCATCATTCTCCCAGCTGAAGCAGCTGGAGGCAGCCTGGCTGGAGCTCTGAAAACACTTTTTTTTTTGCTTAGTCCTGTCTGTGTGGTGCCTTGAGTCAGAAGGTAAGGGGTGAAACAGTCAAGCCAGCCAGGCTCAGCAAGATCTCAGTGCTCCCTGGCACTTCACTTTGATGTGCTCTGCCTTTGAAGTATATCCTTCCTTATTAGGATCCCTTCTTCACCAGTCCCATTATTAACTCCTGTTGTTTGTAGGGGGGGAAGGAGAGTCCTCTGATAATTGGTTCTTTGAGGGAGTGAGAAGTATGAGACATACAGGGAAGGGAACAAAGGCAGAGAGAATGAGATACCTACTCAGGAAACAAAACTCTTAGAATCTACTTTACCTGTATTTTATTTGAAACAAAATAGTTTAAAATAAATAAAACCACCAAAATAAGCAGCCTACCTCTGTAGAGTATTTATTGTGGCTGTTTTTTTTTCTTTTAAAAAGACAAAGGTATCTTATTTTCATCTCCTGATAAGACAAAAGTATCTTATTTTTAGCTCCTGATAAGACAAAAGTATCTTATTTTTATCTCCTGATTCCTTGGATTGTTTGGGGTTGACTAGACTGAAATTCGCTGATGTTGTTTATGTTTTAAACCACTATTTTACAAAAAACTGGAGTCTGATTAAGTGTCTTTAGTTCATGAATTTTAGAAATGTTCTCATAGTATGAAGGAACACCATGGCCAACATCCTCATCTCTAAAATTGGATTAAGGTTATTACAAGGAGAAGATGAGCTAATAGTTATAAAGTCCTTAAAAGTATGCCTAGAGGAGTAAATGATATTTGTTTATTAAATTAAATAAAAATGATTTTAAGATAAAATACAAAAATAGGATAAAATAAATTATAACATGGGAAATGTGGCTCTCTGTTACCATGCAATCCCGATCCATGTGTAATTAACTCCAAAGTCAGATCACTTCCTCTAGAGACACAGATGCCCTGTCACCCCTACACTGCAGTTCAATACTATTAATTCCACACCCACCCAGCACCATCTCTCATACATAACCCTAGCTTTTTTTTCTGTGGTGCTAAGAAGGATGCTTGGTCCTAGCTATCGTGTGGGTGAGGACTGTCCTTTTCTTTTTAAATACTATTCTCCACTAATGGAACCTGGAGAAAATCCACTGAAAGTTTGGTGAGAAAAGTCCCATTCTTTTTGGTGTTTAGGAAGAAATTAAATTCAGTTTGGAGTTCTTGCAGTAGTTCCATGTTTCTGTTGAGTTTTCTGCCATGCAGTAGAGAAGAAGTTCCAGAATAAACCAGCTGCTCGGCTGACTGATGCAGGTACATTAATGACAACCCTTTCAGAAGAACCACATCTGGAATGGCCCAGTGACAGATTTCTTGCTGCTGTCTTTGTATGTGTGCGTGTGCATGTGCGTGTGTGTGTGTGTGTGTGTGTGTGTGTTTGTATTCAAAAAGCTCAGGATAAAAGAGTTTAGAAATCTCCTCATGGCCAAGGCTGTGGATCTCATCAGTGCTGTCCACAGGCTTTTGACTTGCATCTCAGTTTATGGCTGCAGTTCAGGGTTGAGAAACTGGTGTACTAACCACCCACTGCTGCAGATGAACATTGGCAGAGAGCCTGACATAGGGCTTTCTAAACAATTACAGCTTCCTGGTTACCAAGCCAACCAGTTATTGATGTTTTCAGACAAGATGTCTGTAGAATGAATTAAGGCCTTAATACAGGGGGAACTATCAGGACTGTTCACTCAAAGTCCTGGGTATATCCAATCTAAAGTTTAAGGAGTCTAAGGTAGAAAAACAAATTGTGGTGTGGCATTTACAGCCTTTAGACTGCTGTCTCAGAAGCAAAGACAATACTTTTTCTTCACTTTGTTAGCATGAATGCTCAGGACAACAGCTAACTATAACCAGGGATGTTGGAGCTCATTCATATCTATGTCTATGGATATATTAATGCCCTTTGAACTACATCATATCACATTTTTAATGTATGTTGGCTTCAATATCTCCTGACTGGGCAATTGTTTTCTAGATTACCTCTCACTTTGGAATTCTTAGACACTTCCCATGGTCATACTCTGGTTCTGCTTCTTGAGTGGTGACGGTCCTCTCTGAGATACATACTGGGTGCTATGGTTTTTGTCTCTTTAAGAGACAAGCCATGCCCACTCCCACCCCATCTTCGATTCTCATTGTCCCTTCTGGCGCGCGTGTTCCCTCTCTCCCGTTCCCTTTCTCTGTCTCTCTCCTCTTCTTCTCTTTTTTCCTCTCTCCTCTAAGTAATAAATATCCAGTTCTGATCCATACTATGTGTCTGCCCACGTGTCTCCCTGCTGCTCGCATGCACAGCTGCTTGCCACTGGAAAACTGCACCTTCCAGGGACTCAGTGTCACTGGGACCAGCCCAACACCACACGGCTGGGCTGTTCGGGACAGGGCACTGGTACGCGCTGCCAGCATTTTTAAAACTGGGCACTCTGTAATTCTATTTCTAGGTTCCTCATTTGTTTCAAGTGATTCTTCTCAGGCCTATATTCTAAGGTTACTCCTCAACTTTACCATTTATACATGTTTTTGTGGACAATTTTGAAACTGCATACATATTTTATTTATGTTGTATTTTTCATTATTTTATTTTCCTTATTCATGATTTCATATTTTATGTTATGGTTGATAGTCCATCATTATAATTTTTTTGTGCTGAAATGTTATCATGTTTATCTGCTCTCTTCTGTTTCAAAGTGAAAAGTCTCCCTCATCCTCTGAACATGCCCCTGTTTATTGGACAAAATGATCAAGACTCATTTTTACTTTCTCTGTCTCAGCCCAGTTATCAGCAATTTTCTCATTAATCATGTATCTAATAAGGTTGCAATGGAGTTTAAAAAGAAAAAAAAAGATCTATGTTAGACATTATGTCTTTAAGGTAATTGGAATTAACTTAGTTAAGGTGGAACTTATAGTGACGAATGGTTTTTAAATGATTGACAGCCGTTATTTGAAAAGTAATTTCAGAAACCTACACAAATTTTGCTTACCAGCGCTGCAAATGAATGAACTCACCCACAAAGCACGAACACAGAGCTTTGCTCCTTGACCATTAACGATCAATCATTCCACCTGTTTCTGAAATGACACTAAGGCGAACAAAGGTTAGTCAGGGGCAAACCAGCCTCTGTGCTTTCCACTTAGAGAAGTATTGCCTTCCTTGTCTTTTCATCTCCATGTTCTCTTTTAAATAGTGAACGATAACTGGGGAAACAAGCAGAGCTACTCCTGAAAATAGGGTTAAATTGGTGAGAGAGCCCAGCCCTGTTGGTGCTTGTTCTTTTCCTGCCTCCTGAACAATTCTTACAATAGCATTGTTATTGGAGCTGGTCAGCTGCACACAGTGCAGGCTCATAAGCAAGGGCACAGATTTTGTGAGCAGGCATACCTTCATTTGAATTCTATATTGAGTACTGCTCACTGGAGTTTGGAAGTGCCACTCTCCCTAAGCCTTCTTTTGCTCACCTGTGACAAACAACATTACAGTGTTGACTTAGGATTGAATGAGCTAACTTGAGCCTACATGGTTAGTCTTGCTTGTGCCCACCCCATCTACTCAAACTCCTGCTTCCATTGCACTGCTGCTGAATGTTGGTTGTCCAAGGCATTTGTTTTATTATCAGCATTTATGTGGTCTTTCCTTTTGAAAGCTGCAAAATTCATCTTATTTTCTCATTCAAATCTGTATTTGTTTCTCTGAAGGCTAAGTAGCTTCAGTTTTAGAATGAGATGATCAAACACACCTCCCAGGGGTATTAGTATCTTAAAAAGCAAATATTACTCAAATGTATCAACTTTACATACTACTATCACTCTGTAAGATGGTATGAATGGGAATAAGTGTCCTCAAACCAAAGTGTATTAGCCATGCTCCATTAGAGGGAAGGCTCTACTCTCTTGTAGTTTCCCCTGTCCCGCTTGACCTGGGACATCTTGAGAGCCTAGACACTTCCAAGTGAACGATAGCTTAGGCTTATTAATAACTAGCTCTTACAACTTAAATTAATCCACATTTCTTAGCTATGCTCTACCACATGGGGGTACCTTTTTAATCAGCATGGCATGTTCCTCTGTGTCTGCTGGCAACTCCCTGTGACTCCACCCTTCTTCTTCCCAGCATTCTGCTTGGCTCTCTTGTCTAGTCTCTTCCTATCTAGCTATTGGCCCAGTCAGCTCTTTTATTAAACCTAACAGAAGGCGCCCTGGTGAAGACATAGCTTCTCAGTATCCAAACATATTATTCCATAACAGAAATAATTTAAAGAATACTCTTCTTAATTTTTAGGGTGGAGAAAACAACTTGTAAAGCCTCCCTGATCTTTGATGCTGCTTGCCCCTTATTCTAAGTTCAAGGTAAGTCCTTAACAATGGGATGTCCTTATGATCTCAGAGTTGGCTGGGAATGAGTAACCCCAACTCCCTCCCAAGACCAGGGCTGTCAAGACTGATTTGTGCCACCAAAGTGATGTAGCTGGTTGGAAAAGCAAAAGACAGGGAAAGTTAGAAATCTAAATCCAGCCCTGGAAAAGAAATCCATTTTAGGGAATTGCCATAGCACAGAAGAGGGAGAGAAACACAAAATTAAGGAAGAAGGGCCAGATCATGCCTTCTAAAACAAATTTTTAAATCTACAATTTCCTGTTGTTAGATGTAAGGATTGATGATCCCAACACTGTAGCTTTGGGAGAAAAAAACAGCTCAGTGCTCAGAAACAAAATGATACAGTTAAAGCAGCCAAACAGACTACTTTTGACTAATGTGCTATTGATTGCCTTGTGAAAGTATACATGCCAATTCCCAATGAGTGCTGAGAAAGCCTGCTTGAACTTTGGGTGATGGATTTAAGATTCTATTTATTTTATTTATTTATTTGTGTGTGGTGTATATAAAAGTAGTACACAAGCAGAGGCCACAGCAGGATACTGGCTGTCTTCTACCACCCTGGGTGGCCAGTGAGCTCTAGGGGTTGCTCTTTATTCCTAACCAGTGCCAGAGATACAGGCAGGAATCCTTAAATGTCCTTTTTATGTGGGTGATGGCAATTTGATCTTAGGTCCCAGTGCTTGCAAAGTCATCTACAGGGCACACATCAATTTGAAAAACCTCAACTCTATAAGGTAAATTGAGTTCTTTAGGTTGCTTTTAGTGTTCGGCTTTCATTGTTTAGGAAGTGGCTTGTTAGTTGGTAACATTCCTGGTCTAATCCGCACATCAGGTGCTTCTCTGTGTTCTGAGAATCCTTGTTTGACTCTGTGTCACCATCATCTCCACTTTCTTATTTTATTTGAGACCTGGATCTTATCACTCACTCTCTGTGTCCCAGGACCCTTCTTGGATGAAGAAGAATGTGTTACTTTGAAGCTCTTTGGAAAAAGATGTATATCCACAGCTATTTGTGCAATACTTTTTGCACAGTTCTATGAACTGTAACCCTGGAGAGGCACTCAAACAAAAATATAGCATTAGAAGTTCTATTTTCTGTGTAGTTGGTTTTTAAAAATTAAACAATTAACTAGAGTGTAAACCACTGTAAATGGGTGCTGTATATTTAAACATGTTTCTTAGATCTTATAAGCTCATAAACAGTTTTGATTCCCAGTCTACCAGAACAAGTAATAAGGATTTTCCCAGAGGATTTGACACCCACATATGAATACGCTAGATAAAATATGTTGTGTACAAGTTGTTCTTATTCTAGAGAAATTAAAATGTCTTTGAATAAAATACACAGTCAAATAACAGGATCCATCAATTGTTTCAAGCTATCTTCAAGCCAGTCCAACCAATATATATACTTATTAAAGATTTGGGTGCCAAGCTGTTTGTGGACCAGAGTTACAAGATAAAGATGAAGACCCTTTCCTTGATGATTTTGTCACTTACTTGAAAAATGAATTTGTCCCAAAGGGATCAGGGAAGTCACTAATTATGATAACTTGAGAAATACTTTGCATAGCTTATGCCTCAAAAACAACATTAATAGTTTTCTCTGAGAATTTTTGTGAAGGGGAGGGATCACAGTAGATATAAACACAAAGAACAGTTTGTGGTCCCTGTCAATATAAAATGCCTGAATGCTAAACATTTTATAATAAGATATATGATTTTTTTTTGCTTCCATAGTGATTAAGTCTGTTAGAGGTCCATGGTAAAATATCAAGAGAGTCTAAATAACTAAATAACTGCATGAGCCTCATGTGAAGATGCAGGGTATTTCAGGGAATTTTGCATTTTATATCTGAAATGGAGTTATTGTTTGGTAAGTATTTTAAAGAATGCTAGAGTCTAAATAACAAATGACATAATTTAGAAGAGTGACCAGTTCACAGAAATTCGTATTATTATAGAGAATGGAGACTTTAGGCAGAAACAGAAGGTAAAAAGAGTGGCTAACTCTTCATGTCAGGAGAAGATCTTACTTGAAATGTCTTTTTGTGTTTTATACATGCACATACACTGTCATTGCAGATGTGCTTAGAGATCAATAAGTCATGGAGACAGCAGTGTGCAAAAACATGGGACTTGCAAACATTGTAGTCATTTGATTTACTGTGTATTAGTATAGTATATACAAATGACAGAAGAATACTAGAGATCACAGAGTGAAAAGCTTCATATGCCATGGAAAGAAATTTAAATCATATCTCATAGCTCTTAGGGATCAAGCAGAGAAGGAAGTGGCTCACAAGTTCAGCACAGGTTCTATGTGGGGGAACACCAGGATGGCTCATGGAAATTTCCCCTATGTGATGCTACGATGATACGTTTTCATTTTTTTAAAAAATTCACCTAATACAGCAGAAAGTTGAGGATGTAGGACTTCAGTTGGCCAAACAAACCAACTAAAGAACCCTCCCCTTCAAAAAAAAAACAAACAAAAAACCTCTGTAACTGGGAAGCCATGTTAGTGAGGGGATGGAGAAAACTGTTGGGAAGACACTAAGAAGAAAACCTGTTGTCTGAGTGCTTTAGGAACTTGAACAGAAAACTGCAAAAGAAGTGGAACTATGTGCTTAAAAGCCATTACAGTGGAATGGGGGCTGGAGGGCAGGAGGAGGCAGGTTATTGGCAGTGTGAACTCTGCAGGTGCTGGCGCCCAGGGAAGCATAAGCTGGGATAGCTGTATCACTTTCCCTATGGCAGAATGACGAAGTGGCCAAGAAAACCCAAGAGTGACCCAAATACAATTCCCTCGATATGGAAAGAAACAGGAGTGGTGGGCAAAATTGTTCTTTTGACCAGCAAGTCTTAAGACGACTCTCATTAATGACATCATGGAGTTTGGAAATTTTCTACGATCAGAAAAAAATAAATTAAAAATTGAAATCACATAAAAAAAATCTCCCCTTTAAAGCATGCCACTCAGTGATTGTATTCATGCTTTAATTAACTAATTAATTAATTTTATTTTACATGTTTGAATGTTTTGCTTGTAGGTATGTAGGGAACCATCAAGCAATGCCCGTAGGGTTCAGTAGATGGAGGCCCTGGAGCTGGTTATGGATGATTGTGAGGCATCATGTAGGTGCTGGGTACCAAAGCTAGGCCTCCTATAAGAGCAGCAAGTACTCTTACTTATTATTTCTTTTTAGTTAATTTATTCTCTGTGTCTTTCACATCACACATCTTCATCCCATTCATTTCCCCCATCCCTTCATATCCATCCTCTGCCCGTGCAACCTCTTCCCCACAGAATAAAATAAAATTAAGAGAAAAAGAAAAAGGAGAGAGAGACAGAGACAGAGACAGAGAAGAGAGAAGGAAAAAAATCGATGTCACCATGGAAGCCTTGGTGTGGCACAGTTAGTCATGCAGTGAACTCTTTTATACAAATATCTTTACTTTCAAGTGCTCAGTGAAGAGAGTCATTGGTCTGGTTCGAGGCCTCTGGCTTCTGCTACACTATAGATGCTGGGCCCTCACAGGTTATCCTGCTATTGCCCTGTGTTGTGGAGATCCCACAGCTTTGTGTCTATAGGACCATTCCTTTTTCATGCTCCAGCAGACCAGAGATGGGGTGGAGTTCGGAGTGGGCCAACTCATAGCTCTGGTTTTGGGCCTGGGTACTTGCAGGGTTGGCCTGTCTGCCAGCAAGGGGTGGCTCTCCTGCTTTCACATCTTCAGGATCAGATCTCCCAGACCTACGTCTTCAGGATCAGCTCTATTTGCTGCACAGGCATGGCATAGGGGGCATAGGGGCCACTCTCCTGAGTGCTGCAGCTGCTAAGGGGAGGGGCCAGCTCTCCCGTGTGCCTTGAGTGTTGATGGGGAGTGGGCATCTCTCCCCGCCCCTGCCACCACATGCATTTCAATATGTTCACTATTATTTAACTTCAATTCATTTTCATCAACCCAGAAAGAAAGTATGAACACAACAGTTGTGCTTGTTTTCTTCAATTTTCTAATTTCTTGCTACCATGAACCAATGATGTGACAGCCCAATCTGTTCATCTGGATTTGTTTCTTGTGAGCATTATATACAACTGATTGATATGCTGTGATAAATCACTTGTCAATCCCGCTTTCATTCCCTCTGTGTGTTGTCAAGGTTCATCCACACGTGTCAGGAATCTATTTCTTTTTACACTTGAATTTAATGTGGCAGTATCACGTGTTAAATACCATTATGCTCCAGAAAGAGTCCAGTGGTTTTCAGGATGATAAAGAATGCTGCTATGGGCATTTTGTGCACTCTTTGATATGGACATATGTTTATGATTGTTTCCAGTACATATTAAGGAATAGAAATATTTGAGAATGTGGTAACAGTGTTTAAGACTTTAAAGACTGCTTCACTACTTTTAAAGCAGCTTTATCATTTTTTTTCATTCCAGATAAGTGTGCCGAGGGTTCAATTTCACATCATCATAAGGACTTTATATTTGTATTCTTTATTATTTTAGTCAAGTTGGAACCCACTGTGGTTTTGATTTATGTTTTTTTTTCTATGAGTTAAGAAGTTACACATATTTTCATGATCTTATTGTTCATTATACATCTTTTTAAATTAAGGGTTTATTCATTTTGGCCCATTATTTAATTGATTTATTTGTATTTTTATTTTTGAATTATGAGTTCTTTGTGTATTCCGGTTATTGGTCCCTCAAGAAAGATATAATCTGCAGATATTTTCTCTCATTGTGTTTTCTTTCAAAAGTTTGTTATTGGCATATTCTGAAGAGCAAAAAAAAAATAGCTTCCTCAACTCAAATGCCTCTGGTTTTTCTTTGTTTATAATTTTTGGTGTCAGAGCTAAGGATATACCAACTAACCCTAAATTACTAAACAATTATGACTGTGTTTTCTAGTTTCATTTTTTGTCTTTGTATATTCATCAGTTTTGAGTAGAATTCTTATGTATCCTGAAAGAGACAGATATTCAAATTTTGTTTGGTTTGGTTGTAGAAATCTGTTGTCCTGCCAACAATATATGTCTTGAAAAGATAATTTTTTCCTTCAGTCAGAATGTCCTGGCTCTCTTATGAAAGTCAGAGAAACATGAATTCCAGATTTGTTGTGCTCTGTTGGTCTTTCCCCATCTTATGACATTGCATTGATTCCTAAAACTTACATTTTTTGAAATAAGAATGTGTGC
>NW_004949100.1:8118110-8121614 GCF_000317375.1 Microtus ochrogaster | reverse complement strand
CCTCCTCCTCCTCCTCCTCCTCCTTCTTCTCAGAATTGTCATTACTCTGTTTCTCATATTACCTTTGGATTATCTTATAAATGGTTATAAAGACTCCTGGATTTTAATAGAGATTCTGTAATCAACTTTTACAGTATGGCCACTGTAATATCAAGAATTCATATCCATGAACATACAATATTTTTTATAAGTATTTCAAGGACTCACTGAGAAGAAGATATAGGGATAGGAACAAGCCACATGGAAATATCACAAAGCTCATTAAAAAGGCCTTTAAAATATTACATAGTAGCATATTATTTTATTAAGAAAAGAGAAAGAGAAATGTCTTCAGTGTTCTGATTACATTAAAATTTTGTACAAAGCCAATGCATGAATAATGTATAATATTATATAGAATAAAAACATTAAAATATGCATAGCCTAAGTTTTATTATTATGTTTTTTCATTCTTTCTTTCATTCCCTTGTTCTTTTTTTCTTCCATCTTTTGATGTAGGATGTTCTTCTGTATATGTGTTGCTTTTATTGGTTGATAAATAGAGCTGTTTTGGTCAATGGCTTAGTTAAGTAAAGCCAGGTGGGAAATCTGAACAGAGTTAGGGAGAGAGAGTAGGCAGAGTCAAGGAGATGCCATGTAGCCACCGAAGGAGAAAGATGCCAGAACATTACCAGTGAGCCACAGCCTCTTGTTGATAAGCAGATTAATAGAAATGGGTTAATTTAAGATGTAAGAGCTAGCTAGAAATACACTTAACCCATTGGCCAAACAGTATTATAATTAAAATAGTGTTTGTGTGATTATCTGGATAATCTGTGTGGCTGGGAAATGAAAGCACAGTCTCTGTTTTCCTTCCTTCCTTCCTTCCTTCCTTCCTTCCTTCCTTCCTTCCTTCTTCCCTCCCTTCTTTTTTGTTCTTTCTTTCTTTCAATGTATTTTTGAAATGTGTTTTTTCTGCCAGTATTTGTTTGCTGCATGTGTGCATGATGCTCCCAAAGTCCAGAAAAGGGCATTGGATCCCCTAGAACTGGAGTTACAGAAGGTTGTCAGCCACCATGTAGGTCCTGGAAATTGAACTCAGGCCTTGTGGGATAAGAACCTGTACTCTTAACCACTGAGCAATCCCTCCAACCCCACAAAACGTATAGAAAGTTTTGAAAGTTAGCTATTAAGTATCTTTCTAAAGAAACTACTAAAACATATCTGTTATCAAATAGGAAAAAATAAGTCAAAAAAAGAAAGACAAAAATAATTCTATCTATTAAGAATGGAATTCAAAATAGTGATTATTTTACAATAGACAAGTCTAGGTTGGAAGGACTAGGAGCTTGGAGGAGTACGTCTCAGGTGAAACAAGAACATGAAAAGTTTAAACTCTGTGAGAGAACAAGATGGACTGCAAGGAAAAGTGGTGCAAGGTTTTAAATCAGCAATTCAGCAAATGCCCCTGAATCTGGTGAAGGAAAGGGTGTGTGTACATTATCTAGAATCTGTGGAGGAATTCCAGAAATAATGTTTGGTAGTGGTTGTCCCTGGGAAAGATGAAGGGAACAGCACTGTGTATGTACATGTGTGTAGAATCGTTGAGCTTTCAACTGTGCCTATGCATGCATAAATGGAAATTATCTTTGCCACTCTTGCCTGGTTCAGAGGCTGGAAGGTTTATGGGAAAGGTCTGGAAAATATAGCTGAGAAAATGAAGGTAGCTTCTTTAAAGAAGCCTGGCTACTTATTCTCAAAAGCTGACTGGCAATAGGGTGGTGAGGGGAGGAGAAAGAATGAGAGCCTCTGTTGCATTAATGATTGTATCAGTTAATTTACCTAACACTCATTGTTTCTTTGAGAAATGCACATGGACTAAAGAAACAGTGGTGGTAAGAACATTTCAAGAGAATGTGGCTGGGGAGCCTTGAGGAGAGTCTTCTCTGGGACTGGGAGGGTGCACCAGGAAAGTGAATTCAGATAATTTTCTAGAATGAGAATAAAGAAGTTGAACGTTTTGTGTCATGAAAACTCCGTGGCTTTATCAAACAGGGCTGTTGGCTGTGAAGGGAGCTCATGGGTTCCTGTAGAAGTGGAGGATTTGCAGCAGCTGGGGAGAGGGCTGGAAACTAGCAATGAGCTACATAGTGAAGACAAGCTGCAGAAAGGGAATGGCCTTTAGACCACCTATGCATTCATTGCTGATCACTGTGCACATCACTGAGTGCCCTAGCCCTGGATATGCTATCAAGGAATCTGAAAGAAAAAGAGACAAGAAAAGAAGCTGAAGTCTAAAGTTTTAATCATTTTTAGTTACCTTTCTAGTCCCTTGAAGTTCGGGCTTAAGAATTTTTAACTTTTGCTTCCTGGACTTTATTACCCACAAAGACGGGGTATATGCATATTTAGAATGGAGAATTAATTGTGTACTGCTAGTTAAATGGTAGATAAAATTCTATTCCCTGCCTCAAAAGGGAGGGAGAATTTCTTAAAGAAATCTCCTTTTAAGAGATCTTGTAAAAAACTGTAAGCTTTGGGGGTTTGTGAAAACAGAGAGGAAAGCAAGACTACAGGCCAGGAAGAAGAGACTGAGAATTGTTGAAAAGAAGTGTCTGTGGTAATTCCTAACTGTACGGGGACATCCCACTCAGGAAAACCGTTCCAGTTTGGCCCTGACCAGTGAGCCACCATGCTTTAACCTCTTCCTTGTCTCCTCCAGAAATAATGCCTGTGCGTGGGCAAACCGAAGCAAAGTACTTTCACGACTGATGCATGCTCACAGCTCATCAGCTCCATTTCACTCCGTTCTGCTTGCTCGCTGGAGCAGCGGCTGCCTCCCTTTCTAAAGCAGTCACCCAGGGAGGGAGGGGAAATGTGCTCTGAGACAGTCAGGAAGCCGGGAACACAGGGCAGAAAGATAAACATACGAAGGGACAGAAGAGAGGCACTGAGAGAGAGAGTTCTGACTAGGAGTGATGCATTTGGGTAAAAATGGAACGGGAAAGGAACAGAGGGGAGCTTGTAAAAGGAATGAAGAGTATTTGAGGGAGGTGGGAAAAATAAGACAGCATAGGAACAGAGAGGATGAGCATGCTAAAGAGCATCGTCGAGAAGTTTTGTTTGAGTTTGTTCCTGCAGCTCAGCTAGAATCAGTCATTTCAGGACTGTTTGTATATCAGTGTCACATCTCTGACTATAGAAAATTACCCAAATAATATAGAAGTATGTCGTGCATATCCGCCCAACTTTAGTTGTGCTTGAGCCAAGCATGGCTGAATTAGAGCATATGAGGTATGGAGCACAGGTTTGCAGGGGTTTGGGTGTGTCCCGACCCCACCCCTCTCTCATGGCATACAAACAGTCCTCTGTTAGTTGAGCCTCCTACTGAGCTCACAGAGTATGCTATTTCAGAAGGTCCAATTTCCACATAAACATTCCCAGTCTGCAGTTAGTAACAGCCAGAAATAGCTTCTATTCGACCCGATTTTCTTTATACAGCAGGAATTTGGGCGATAGGAACTT
>NW_004949100.1:8116974-8117511 GCF_000317375.1 Microtus ochrogaster | reverse complement strand
GTTAATCTACTAGAGATAGACTAACAAAGTAGTGGGTGATGTGGGAGTGTCATATATCAATCTGTTGATTTCATTGGTTAAGCAATAAAGGAACTGCTTTGGCCCTCATAGGTTAAAACATAGGTGGGTGGAGTAAACAGAACAAAAGGCTGGGAGGAAGAGGAAGTGAGATCAGAGACACCATGCCCCGCTCCCGGGCAGACACACGCGATGAAGCTCTGACCCAGGATGGACATAGGCTAGAATCTTCCCGGTAAACACACCTAGCAGTGCTACACACTATTAGAGATAGGCTAGTCCAGGTGCGAGAGTTAGCAGAGAAGAGGGCCAAGCAGTGTTTAAAAGGATACATTGTCCATGTAATTATTTCGAGGTATAAGCTAGCCATGTGGGCGGCCGGGTGCCGGGGACACAGCCCTGGCTGCTCCAATTACTACAAATAGGGGTGTCAGAATTTGAGCATGGGTCTCTCTGATTGACCTGTGCTGCTTCTCGTGGGCTCCACAGGTCACATGCTGCCATGCGGCTACGGGAAAT
>NW_004949100.1:8108537-8116874 GCF_000317375.1 Microtus ochrogaster | reverse complement strand
GAACCTAAATATAAACTCCACGATGCTGCTTAAGCACCTCGCCAGGCAGTAGAGTACTTCTTTACTCACAAATAGTGGAATTAAACTACTATATACTTCAAGTGATACTGGCAAATGGGCATCAGCAGTTAACCCTGTGCAGGGTGCCCCTTATGGAGGGCATCTGCTGGCTCTGTAATCAGACCTTCAACACTGAGAATGAGTCAGAAAAGCAACATATCCCCCTCTGTATCTGTAGAATGAGGAGGTTGACGTCAAATGGAGCAGACAGTTTTAGAAAATGATGAAGTTGAAAGGAGAAGGCCGGTATTTGGAGATCTCAGGCTGATCTTATTCATCCCCTTGCTTAGCGGGGGAATTAATTCTTATTAGTGAGTCCCAGGCCACTAAAGATGACTTCTTTTCACCAGATGAAAGAAGTCATCTCGGTCCTGGGGATTTAAACTTAGCACAGGCCTGAGCCTGATGTCACCACTACAAGCAGGACTGAAACACTTACTGAGCAGTTACCACAGGTCTGCCCTCATAAGTTTGATCTGTATTTGTCCCCACTCATCTGTCACAATGCTTCCTGCAGGGATGGAGGCACAATGTGCATTTTAGTACACCTAAAACTGTTACTCGACACGGTTAATCTACTAGAGATAGACTAACAAAGTAGTGGGGGTGTCAGAATTTGAGCATGGGTCTCTCTGATTGACCTGTGCTGCTTCTCGTGGGCTCCACAGGTCACATGCTGCCATGCGGCTACGGGAAATACACTAGGTTGTCTTGTGTGTGCCTGTGTGAATGGAACAGGGAGTTTGCAGGTGTACGTGTGTGTGTGTGTGTGTGTGTGTGTGTGTGTGTGTATGATGGCCAGAGGGTGACCTCAGGCATTGCTTATCATGCTCTATCCACTTTGTTTTGTGACCCCTTCCTTATTGGCCTGGGACTCACTAATAAGGTTAAGCTGGCTGGCCAGCAAGCCTCAGGGATCTACTTATATCTGGTTCCACAGTGCTGGGATTATAAGTGCAAGTTCTTATACCTAGCTATTAAAACATTTTTATATGGATTTTGGGGATGAAACTGATGTCTTTGTGCTTGTAAGGCAAGCACTTCACTGACAAAATATCTCCCCAGTCCGATTCATCTTGTTAAATGGATATGTTGTGACATTGCCTGCCAGATGCTTTGACAGTTAAAATAGGAGCAGAAGTAAGTATTCTCTAATGGCAGGACTATGTCCTTTTTCATCCTAAGTCACTCTGTTGGTTGATGTTGGAGCTGGAGCGATGCTTTAGGGTTTCTGGTCTCCTGTCCCCGTCGTGTGACCATGTGCTGCTGAGAGGCGAGTCTTGTGAGACAAAGAAACATGAGGCGGAGAAAGAGCAAACAGGATTCAACAGGAGAGTTGGCAGTGACAGTCGCAAATGCAGTGATGGGCACATGGCTAATCAGGAAGGGACCCTTGGGGAGGATTCAGTCATGTGTGCAGGGGAATGGCTGCGAAGCAGAAATAGCCCCACTGGGAAGAGAGACATTGACAGATGTGAAAGCAGGCGAAGCCATCTTTGGTTTAATTTACCTTTCATTTGACTTGAGGTAAACCAGAAGAAAAGGGCCATTTAAAACAGATTTCAGAAAATGACATTAGAGATGCTGTAAATTGGAGGTGAAGAAATTGCAGATGATCTGACCACATCCAACTACAGAAAGGATTAAGTAAATATGATTAAAATCTGATTTGAGTTTCAGATGAATATTGTGACGATAAGAAGGGCTCAGGCTGCTTTGAATGTGTTCACTTGTCCAATTACTGTTCATTAAGCACTACTCACCCTGGGATGCGTGGGAGGCTCCAGGATCGCAGTTAGACATGGAGAGCTGAATGAAGAATGGCTGGACCCTCAAGGAGCTCAGTGTCTGGCAGGGAAACATATGGAAAGAAGTAACCATGTTATGCCTTGACAAGTCCTATGAAAGAGCCCTGCCCCAAAGCATTGGAAGAACACAAAACAGGAACATTTAATACAGACTTGAAGACTTATTAAGGAAACACCCCACTGAGAAGTTGAAATGACTACTTCTGAAGGAACAAGAACGAAGAGATGCTATGGAAAATACTGTACCCTATCTAGGATATTGTGATCAGGATGTTGGACTCACCGGGAGACGAAGAATGAGAGTGTATGCTAGTAGTGTGCGTCACAGCTATTCCTGTGGGTGCTGATGAGATTTGGAGAGGGTCGTCTTTGGGTAGAGTGGCAGCTGTAAGTGGATGCGGAGACCTCTGCAGTCATCTATGTGAGAGAGGAAGGACTGAGATAAGGAAACAGAATGGAAAAGAAAAAATGCATCATCTCTGTTTCATCTGCGTCTTGGGAAGTTTCCAAAATAACTTAATGAAAATTCTGCATCCTGTACCTTGTTACTTATACTGATCGAATAGAAGACATTTACTTGGTTTAACTCCAGTGTGTTGGAATATTGACTCCTTTGATTCTTCCGACAAGTTCTGTTCCAGAGTCCAGGAGACTTCATCTGCTTCTTGACTGCTTTCTTCAGCCTTGCCTGTGACTTAAAGTTAGGGAGGAGGAGTAAACATGGAGCTGGTAGATGAACTCTCCAAAATGGATAGACGTTTCTGTTTGGGAAACATGTCAACTGAATATACTGACCTCCCATGGCCGTATTTTGGAATTGACTGTCAAGAAGGGAAATTGCTTGTTGAAGAAAGAAAAATAGCCATCAGGTATTGGGTGGGGGATACACTGAGAAGATACGAGCAAAACCAACTCCATTACCTTTTCGGGATGATGTTATAAGGTACACTCAGAAAATATAGGCAAAACCAACTCCATTTCCTTTTTGAGATGATGTCATAAGGTACACTCAAAAGATACAGGCAAAATTAACTCAATTCCCTTTTCAGGGCATTGTGATAGTCGTGTTCTGCATTCATTCTTCAATAATAAACTCTGTATGGCAAAGGGTTTGCCTTGAAGGAAAGATGGTCTCTCTACCCATTAGGTTAAGGTAAGCAAAAAAAACCCAAACAAACAAACAAAAAAAACCCAACAACAAACAAACCAAGACTTGGATTAGCAGAAGCAGACATTCCCTATTCAGGCACAACTAAGAAGTTGTATTAGACACACTCTAGGTGAACTTCTCTTCAGTCATTGATGGACGTTGACCCAGACTGTGGGTATTTTGTAAGAGATACCAGTGAGTCAGGTTGTAACTGGTCCTGTGGATACTAGTACCTGGTCACCTCTACTGGCAGGTACTAGTCTTCTGTGTTCCTGCTTGGTATTCCCTGGCTTCTGATATCCCATGCTAAAATCAGAACTTGAGCTCAGCTGATCTTGAAGAATAATAAGATACCTGTGTGAGCTGGCAACAACCTGGGGAGGTCAGTTATCAACTTGTGTAAAGTAAACTACAGAAAGGGAAGAAAGCAATCCAAATGGAGACGATTGATTGCCTGAGGTGGGCAGCCTACTGTAACAGATTTGCATATACGGTAATGCCTGTCACTCCCAGAAATACTCCCCTGGGATTCTGGAATCATTGTCACAGTGATCTGGGAGGGTATGGCCATCAAGTGCTGTACCCCATTCTCTTCTTGTTTGGTGCTGAGTAAGAGAAAAACTAGATATGCATTTTAGTCAATGTGAAGTTGAAGTTTCTTTATTTGTATAGGGAATCTACTTAACAGCGGCAGTAGGAAAACCACACAGGAGAGTTACAAACATGAACTATAGCCTCTGTAGAAGTAGAGCTAATTGGGGAACCACACAGAAAAGCCATATTGATGTGAGGGACTAGTCTAGTCATGAAACACTAGTTTTAGTGGAAAAGGAAGAGATCCCAATGCTGCCTGCCAGTCTCACCTGGATGAGAGCAATATAGTGACCCTTACTGCTGGCCGTGAGGTACATTGCTTTGAGCTGCAGGGGTCCTCTTCCACGATACACTGCCTTAGCACGTGTCAAAAGCAATGGGCTTCATTGGTGATGTACTGGACTTCAGAACCTGGGGGGGAAAAACCCAGAAACATCCTTACTCTAGTAAGTATATAAAATGATATAATAACTTCAAGAGGAGTTTATCATACGAGAAAACAACAGGATACACATATCGATCCTATTATTCTACTCCTAGAAATTTTCAAATAAAGACCTGAAAAGCTATTATTCCTTGCAGCTTGCCTTGCAAGGCTCAAATTGGAAATAATTTAGAGATTTGTCAACAGATGAAATGATAAAAGAACGGTGGTATATCCTTCAAATGGCAGTATTATTGAGTAATAAAAGGGACAACACCCGACAACATTCAGAAATCTCAACAGGTGTTTTGCTGACATGTGCTTGAAGAGATTATTTTGTTTGTAGGCTACTCTCATGGTTTAGCAGCCATATGAGACTTTAGCAAATTGTACATTTTAAACTTTTATAGTATATACATGTACTACACTACACATAAATTGTAACTCAAAAAACCTATTAGAAAATACTATATAAATAATGCTGCAATGCCTTTAAACTGATTGAAGTCAAATGTGAACAAGTCAATCAAAGTCATATATTGTTTTAGGATAGCTACAGACATTACAATTATGTGATAATAAAATTGAAATTTAATGCAAATGTCATTTTTATTATAAACAACCTCATATTATAAATAACCTTATTATAAATAAATGAATAAATAAATGTCATTTTATTATAAATATCCTCATCTTTCCATAGGATTCTCATGCAATTTCAGTTTTATTGCTTATTTGTCTGAGAATAACAAACAACCCTAGAAGGAGAATTATATTTGCTTAGTATTATTTTTATTTTCACTTTCAGCTAACATTGTTTCCGTGCATAGAACAACAGGGCTGTGGTGATGGGGTCTTTTGTAAGTGCCTTGATGTAATGTATGGTTAATGCTTCTGAACAATGGACACTTAGTTGCTTACTAAAACATCTGCTGATGGAGAAAACTCTTCTGTAGGCATGAAATCAATTTAAAAATCTTGAGGTGTGAAACATCCAAAATAGTAGACTATTTTTAGACTTCTAAGTAAGTAACTGTCTTAGATAATTTTCCTATTGCCCAGATGAAATACTCTCACAAAATCGACTTAAGGAAAAAAAGGTTTGTGCTGATTAGGGTTTCCTATCCCATTGACACAAACTGGATCACCTGGGATGAGAGAATTTCAATGGAAAAAAAATGCCTCCCTTCAGTGGTTGTTACAGAAACTTGTGGTAATATTTCTTGATTAGTGACTAAAGTGTGAGGTTCACACTGTAGGCAGTGCCACCCCTGGACTGGGAGTCATGGGTTGTATAAGAAAGTTCAAGCATACTTTCCACTTTCTCTTCTATAAGGTTCAGTGTGGCTGGCTTTCTGTTGAGGTCTTTGATCCATTTAGACTTGAGTTTTGTGCATGGTGATAGATATAGGTCAATTTTTATTCTTCTACATGTTGATATCCAGTTATGCCAGCACCATTTGTTAAATATGCTTTCTTTTTTTCCTTTTGTTTTTTTTTTTTTTTTGTCAAAAATCAGGTGTTTGAAGGTGTGTGGATTAATATCTGGGTCTTCTATTCAGTTCCATTGGTCCTCCTGTCTGTTCTTATGCCAATACCAGGCTGTTTGAAGTACTGTAGCTCTGTAGTAGAGTTTGAAGTCAGGGATTGTGATGCCTCCAGAAGTTCTTTTATTGTACAAGATTGTTTTGGCTTTTCAGGGTTTTTTGCTTTTCTATATGAAGTTGAGGTCTGTGAAGAACTTTGCTGGCATTTTGATGGGCATTGCATTGAATCTGTAGATTGCTTTGGGTAAGATTGCCATTTTTACTATGTTAATTCTGCCTATCCAAGATCATGGGAGATCTTTCCATTTTCTGGTGTCTTCTCCAATTTTTTTCTTCAAAGACTTAAAGTTCTTGTCATACAAGTCTCCACTTGTTTGATTAGAGTTACTCCGAGATGTTTTATGCTATTTGTGGCTATTGTGAAGGGTGTTGTTTCTCTGATTTCTTTTATCATCTGTGTACAGGAGGGTACTGATTTTTTAAAGTTAATCTTTTATCCTGCTATATTACTGAAAGTGTTTATGAGTTGTAGAATTTCCTTGGTAGAATTTTTGGGATAGTTTATGTAAGCTACCATATCATAAGCAAACAGTGAGAATTTGACTTCTTTTCCAGTTTGTATCCCCTTGATTTCCTTTTGGTGTCTTATTGCTCTACATAGTACCTCAAGAACTATATTGAATAGATATGGGCACAGGAGACCGCTTCCTAAATATAACCCCAGCAGCACAGACACTGAGAGAAACAATTAATAAATGGGACCTCCTGAAACTGAAAAGCTTCTGTAAAGCAAAGAATATGGTCAATAAGACAAAATGACAGCCTACAGAATGGGAAAAGATCTTCACCAACCCCACATAAGACAGAGGTCTGATCTCCAAAATATACAAAGAACTCAAGAAATTGGTCATAAAAAGAACAAATCCAATAAAAATGGAGTACAGACCTAAACAGAGAACTCTCAACAGAGCAATCTACAATGGCCAAAAGACAATTTTCAACACCCTTATTCATTGGAGAAATGCAAATCAAAACAACTCTGAGATTCCACCTTATAGCTGTAAGAATGGCCAAGATCAAAAACACTAATGACAACTTATGCTGGAGAGGTTGTGGGGTAACAGGAACACTCCTGCATTGCTGGTGGGAAGGCAAGCTGGTACAGCCCTTTTCGATGTCAGTGTGGTGATTTCTCAGAAAATTAGAAAACAGCCTTCCTCAAGACCCACTAATACCACTTTTGTGTATATATCCAAAGAATGCTCAATGGTGCCACAAGGACATGTGCTCAACTATGTTCATAGCAGCATTGTTTGTCATAGTCAGAGCCTTGGAACAACCTAAATGCCCCTTGACTGAAGAATTTACACAATGGAGTCCTACGCAGCTGAAGAAAATAATGACTTCTTGAATTTTCCAGGAAAATGAATGAAGCTAGAAAACATTATTTTGAGTGAGGTAACCCAGACACAGAAAGACAATTATCACATGTACTCATTCATAGGTGGTTTTTTTAACATAAAGCAAAGAAAACCAGCCTACAAACCACAATCCCAGAGAACTTAGACAACAATGAGGACACTAAGAGAGCCTTACAGTCTACATGTGAAGTAGAAAAAGACAAGATCTCCTGAGTATTGGGAGCATGGGGACTTTGGGGGAGGGCTGGAGGTGGGAGGAGAGAGGCAGGGAGTGGAGCAGAGAAAAATGTAGAGATCAATAACACTCAAGGAAAAAAAAGGAAAAAAGAAAGTGGTTTGAGCACGGTGTGGAGAGCAAGGCAGTAGGCAGCACTCCTCAATGGTCTCTGTTCCACATTCTGTCTGTAAGGTTCGGCTTGAGTTCCTGCATTCTCTTCTCTCAAGTGTGGACTGTGATTGGCACTTATAAGATGAAATAAAACCTGTCCTTCCTAAAGTGGCTCACAATTATAGTATTTATCACAATAGAAACCTAAATGAGACAGTATTTAATAACCCATAATTTGAGGGTACAATCTGTCATTGCAGAAAGGCGTAGTTGCAGAGAGTTGAATTGGTATGTTCCTTTTCATTCAGTCAGGAAGCAGCAACTAATGAGTGCTCATGTTCTCTTAGCTTTTTATGTAGACTGTGACGCAAGCCTAGGAGCAGTTCCAAACTCCTTTAGGGTGAGTATTTCCACCTCAGTTAACTTAATCAAGATGCACAAAGGCTAACCTAATCTAAATTATTCCTTAAAGGTATGACTGGAAGCTTGCCTTCTAGATGATTGCAGAACATATTACATTGAAAACAGTAAACATTCCAACAATTATTTTTTCTCTTTTAATTTTTAATTTATTCTTCATAAATTTCTTACATATGTACAATATTTCCTAATAATATGCAATCCACATTCCTTGCCTCCACTCCACCCAGGAGTCTCCTGATAGCTCCCTTACAAATTTATATCCTTATTTATTTAAACCTTTAAGTCTATTCATTACTGACTAGGTGTGCATGAGTGAGGGGTATCCCTAGGGCATGGACAACCTACATCAGGAACCATACTACTAAAGAAATGTTGCTCTTTTCCCCCCAGCATCTATCAAATGCTAAATGTGGTAGCTATAATTTGGGGCTTCGAGATCCCTTCCCCTCTCCATGATGAAGTTTTTGTTTTTTAATTTATTTTATTGAACTATACATTTTTCTCTGCTCCCCTCCTCATCAACCCTCTCCCATAGTCCCCATACTCCCAGTTTACTCAGGAGATCTTGTCTTTTTCTACTTC